>NC_142884.1:12947500-13252548 GCF_051225735.1 Oryctolagus cuniculus
CGAGCCGGGTCTCCGCGTGAGACGGGAGCCTGGCGCTTCTCGGGCCCGGGGCTTCGCAGCGTAGGCCGGGCACGGGCTCTGGGACTTGCGCCCCGCCCCTGGTGGTCTCCAGTGCCTGGACCGCTGTGGACGGCCGTGGACGCGCCCCCGGGAGCACAGGGACATCAGTGACACCTGGGAACCCTGCGCCCAGCCTCTGAGCATGGGGGCCCGCACACAGGGCAAGCGCCCGCATCCCGCGTGGCCCGTGGGCGGCGTTTGGGTGTTCAGCTCTTCACTGCGTTGTCCAGGCAGACAGAGTGGCCCAGCCTAGGCTGACCGAGCCCCGTGTGAGCGCCGCCTGCCCTGGACCCTGGGCACAGCACTCCCCAGGCCGGGCCTGGCCCCGGCAGTGGACTGAGCGTGGCTCCCGGCCCTTCAGGCCGCGGAGAGAGGTACAGAGCGGCCACTGTCTGCAAAGGGCCGGACGGTGACCACGCCAGGCTCAGGCCCTGGCCGGCCGGGTGTTCTCACTCTGCTGCCCAGGGGCAGCCAAAGCCGGGGTACAATGGCCAGCGTGGCTGTGCTCCAATAGGACTTTTTCTTTGTTTTTATGGGGACACTGGGACACCCCCATCGCACATCAGAGGGCCTGGGGTCCAGTCCTGGCTCTGCTTCGGATTCTAGGCTCCTGCTAAGGTGCGCCCTGGGAGGAGCGGCAATGGCTCAAGTACGGGGGAGACCGGCACTGGGTTTTAGGCTCCTGGCCTGGGCCCCACCCTGGCTGTTGCAGGCATCTGGGGAGTGAACCAGCAGGTAGCTCGCTGGTTCTGTCGTCTGCCTTTTAAATGGATATACGTTTTTGAAATGCCTTTTTCACACATGAGACAGTATTTTTTTTTTATTTTTTAAATATTTATTTATTTGAAAGGCAAAGTTAGAGAGAGGCAGAGAAAGAGAGAGAGAGAGGTCTTCCATCCGCCGGTTCACTCCCCAGATGGCCGCAATGGCTGGAGCTACGCTGATCCGAAACCAGGAGTCAGGAGCTTCTTCCCGGTCTCCCACACCGGTGCAGGGGCCCAAGGACTTGGGCCATCATCCACTGCTTTCCCAGGCCATAGCGGAGAGCTGGATGGGAAGTGGAGCAGCCGGGTCTCAAACCGGCACCCACATGGGATGCCGGCGCTGCAGATGGAGGCTTAGCCCGCTACACCACAGCGCCAGCACCAGACAGTATAAGCTTTGGGTTTTTAACCCCACACAAGGCGGCAGGCTGGACTGGACCTACAAAAACCTCAGGAGAGGGCTGCCTGGCGGGCCCAGGGAGTGACTCCTGGGTTGCCCACGTGCCAGCTGTGTGACCTCAGGCAGCGACCTTCAGTTTCCCGTCTGGACAATGGGCCTAGCAACGGGGCGGTGGTGAGGGTGAAGACGATGGTAGCAGTAGCGGACACTTCCGTACAGATCTCACATTGGCCCAGCCTCTTGTGTCACCGACCCAGGACAGATTACGCAGGGGGTTTGGGGCTCCGTTTTCTCCCCTCCCCTGCTACTGCGCAGGGTCACGGCGCCAGGCCCTGTTCTAACATCCAAAGCCCTGGCCATGGGGCAGCTGAAGCCCAAGAGAGGGGGCAGATGGAAAACAGATGAGCAGACAGGTCTGCCAGGGAGGGGGGCCGTGTCTCCGGAGAGGTCTGAGGTCGCCACACCAGAGCCTGGACAAGTGCGGGAGACACGTGGCTACAGGGCGGGCTGGCCCAGCGATGGGGGACCTGGTGGCCGGTTTCAGGAACAGTGAGGCAGTTAGAACGGAGTGACCACAGGGGGGTGGCCCAGGAGGGAAGGGGGACACGGAGTAATGTCAAGTGCGCTGGAGAAAGCAAACCATTCCTGCGCCTAGTCTACAGCCTGGCTCGTGGTGTGAAGCCACCAAGGGGGCTCCCATGACGACAGACCCAGGCGCCCCCACGAGTCCCCTCTGGCCCACGCACACATCTGGCCCCCTGAGAGGACAGGTCGACATCCTCGGCGCTCAGGGTTTCTGCTGGGCTGTGGACACGGAACCACAGCCCAGGAGCACCGAGCGCACATAGCGTCTCCACTGCCGGGGCCCGCGCTTCAGCAGGTCTGGGGAGGCGCCATCCACTCGCCTGCCGCAGCCCCTGCTCTGTGCTCGGCCGTGCGCCTGGCCCCCCGAGGCAGCTCGGCCACATCCTCACGGGTCTGTCGCGTGCAGGCTGACCCACAGGAAGCGATGACCCTCAGTGGGGGAGCTCAGCTTGAAGGTCAGGGAGGGATTCCCGGAAGAGGCGGCGCTGGAAGTGCGGAGTGGTGAGCCTGGGGCGAGTTCGAGGTGCGGGGGAGCACTTGGAAGCCCCACCCCCTCCCCTAAGGTCGCTCAAGGGTTAGAAGCTAGAGCGCTCATGAGGACCCCGGGGGCCATGGTGGGGTCAGAGCAGGGGCTGGCTGGGCCATGCCTGAGCTTTACAAAGTGCCCTCCAGCAGCTGGACAGACGGCCAGCGCCGGCAGGAGACGGGGAGGGGCCTGGCAGAGATGCGGGGCGGCCCAGGGGCCTTGCCAAACTCCTGGGCGCCTGCGAGGCCCACACTGCGCACCGGAGCGCCACACATGCGCACTTCCAGCGCGATTTCCTGCGGACGCACACCAGGGAAAAGGCACAGATGGCTCGAGCGCTTGGCCCCTGCCGCCCCCATGGAGACCCGGATGGAGCTCCCAGGTCCTGGCTTTGGCCTGGCCCAGCCTGGCCCTTGCAGGCATCTGGGGCGTGAGCCGTAGGTGGAAGATCCCTCTGTCACTCTGCCTTTCAAGCAGATGAGATTAAAACTAAACAAGAAGCTTGGAAAGCTGGGCCCAGGGCTGCGGGGAGGAGCCGGAGCAATGCGGCCGGTGAGGTGCGGTGCCCAAGAGCCCACGGCAGCGAGGCTCCAAGGGCACTCGGGCCGGGTCTACGTACCGCCCCCTCTGCCTTGCCTGCCCCTCTGCCCCCTGCCGGCCCCTGGGCTCCCTGCCTGGCTCTGCAGGGCAGACAGCACGCGGAGCCTGCAGGAGCCTGGGGGGGCCTCAGCCCAAAAGCCTGCCCGGGGCTGCAGGGCCCCCGCCCTCGGAGTGCAGGCCAGGGCACTCAGCCGTGAAGCGGGGGGCCGGGCCCCAGTCCAGGGGCGCCCACTGCTCACACAAGCAGCAAACCTGGCTGCCCACCACGCTCCCAGCCCTGCTGGAGTGCGAGGGGCGCGCGCGCTGCTCTGAACTGGGCCGCGCTGAGCCCGAGCCGGAAGCTCACGGCAAGCAGCTCGGGGTGTCGGCGAACTGGGGACAGGGACAGGGACAGGGACGAAAGGGCCCTCGAGGGCTGGAGGCCGCACAAGTAGCGAGGGGCCAGGGCTCCCGCCCGGCGAGGCACGGGAGGGGAGGGGCTGAATTTAAGTTAAACACCCATATGAATTTATTAAATCCAGACTGTTAAAGGGCGGCGGTGTGGGGGCACGGGCGCTCGGGGACGAGGGACAAGATGATGGAGGGCCGAGGGCGCCCCAAGCGGCCCCGGCCCCGCCCCCGCCCGGCCCCCCGGCCCCGCCCCGTCGGCTTCCCCATGATTGTGGCAGGGCGAGATGGCTGCGAACACAGAGGACGGACGGCCAGACGGCCCCCCCCCCCGCCGGCGCGCCCTGGGCCCGGCCCCATCTGTCCGGGGAGGGGGCGGCGGGGGGGCGGAGGCCGGGGAGGCGGGTGCTGTCACCGGGAGCCGGGGCGGGCGGGGACGGTGGCGCCTAATCCTTCTTCTTGTCCTCCGCTGGCTTCGCAGGGGCTTCCTGGGGCTCCTCGCCGGCGGGGGCGGGGGCGGGGGCGGCCGTGGCGTCCTGCCCGCTCATGCCGAACTCGTTCACCCTGGTGGGGTCGACGCGGTAGATCCACCGCTGGTAGAGGTAGATGAAGAAGACCACGTCTGCGGGGAGACGGGGAGGCGGCGTGAGCGCAGCGCAGTGCAGGCCGCGCGCCGGGCGCCCCCGCGGCCACAGGGCCTCACCGTCCCGCAGGCAGCCGATCCGGTACATGACGGGCATCTTGATGACGAAGGCGAACAGGTCGTCGATGAAGGTGTTGAGGGCCTTGTAGGTGAGCATGCGCCAGGGCAGGTGGGCCACGGACTTGAGCTTGTAGTTGATGAAGAGCTGGGGCGTCATGGTGATGAAGCCTGTGGAGGAGAGACACCTGTGAGCAGGGGGCGGGGCCTACCGCCGAGCCCCGCCCACGCCCCGTGTGAGTGCCCGCTGACCGACCTACCTCAGGGCCTGTGCACGCGCTCTGCCCATCAACAGACCTGGGCCCGGCTCCCTCCCTGGCACCCTGGGCTCAGCCTCTCCTCTGGGAGGCTCCCGGCCCCCTGCTGTGCAGCCCTCACTCCACCCGCCCCCCGCCCTGGCACTCTCCTGTCTGCTTGCTGCTGCTCTGGTTTCCCACAAGACAAAATGTTGCAAAGGACGAGGACAGAAATGGACCCTCGCGTCCTCCTGCTCGGGCCGGCCTGTCTCCCACACTGGCCGTGAGCCCACTGGGACCAGCCTGTCTCCCACACCAGCCATGAGCCCGCTCGGGCCGGCCCTGTCTCCCACACTGCACGGTGAGCCTGCTCAGGGCCGGCCCTGTCTCCCACACTGCACGGTGAGCCCGCTGGGGCCGGCCTGTCTCCCACACTGCACGGTGAGCCTGCTCAGGGCCGGCCCTGTCTCCCACACTGCACGGTGAGCCCGCTCAGGGCCGGCCTGTCTCCCACACTGCACGGTGAGCCCGCTCAGGGCCGGCCCTGTCTCCCACACTGCACGGTGAGCCCACTCGGGGCCGGCCTGTCTCCCACACTGGCCGTGAGCCCGCTGGGGCCGGCCTGTCTCCCACACTGCACGGTGAGCCTGCTGGGGCCGGCCTGTCTCCCACACCGGCCGTGAGCCCACTCGGGGCCGGCCTGTCTCCCACACTGCACGGTGAGCCCGCTGGGGCCGGCCTGTCTCCCACACCGGCCGTGAGCCCACTAGGGGCCGGCCTGTCTCCCACACTGCACGGTGAGCTCGCTGGGGCCGGCCTGTCTCCCACACTGCATGGTGAGCCCGCTGGGCCGGCCTGTCTCCCACACCGGCCGTGAGCCCACTCGGGGCCGGCCTGTCTCCCACACTGCACGGTGAGCCCGCTGGGGCCGGCCTGTCTCCCACACTGCACGGTGAGCCCGCTGGGCCGGCCTGTCTCCCACACCGGCCGTGAGCGGGCCGTGAGCCGCCTGCCCGCCGGGCCTCACCGAAGGTCAGCAGGAAGCCGTAGAGCATGCTGAGCACCCACGAGTACCAGCCCTTGTGCTCCAGGTACAGGAGGCTGTAGACGGCGTAGCAGCCCAGCAGCGGGAAGAGGATCCACGACAGGTACCGGAACGCCATCTGCGGGTCACAGGGCCGACTGCTCCAGCTCCCCTGCTCCCCGCCCTCACCCCCCACACCGGCCTGGCACGCGGCACCACGGGAATTTTCAGGTGGCCCTGGGGACCCGGGACTCAGCCAGGAAGCGAACGCCGCAGGGAGGGGCCAGGGCCGGAGGACGCGGCGGGCCGTGAGGCACAGGCCTGGCAGGCACGAGCAGACGCCCGGCCCCTCCGGGGCGGACACTCACGTCGTCATACACTTTGGTTGAAGACTCGATGTACGTGGACTTGTCTTTGAAGGTCAGGCGGGGTAAGCATCCTGCTACCCTGTGCTCCCGGTCCAGCTGTGGACAGGGGCCGGGCCGGGTCAGCTGGCTCCCTGGCTCCTGCCCCCATGCCAGAACCAATGTCTGCCCTTCCCACCGTTCCCAGTTCCCCTGCCCCACGTGTGACCCGAGAAATCCCCTGCTCTGAAAATCCCCTGGGTCCCGGGAGCGAGGCAGGCTGGGAAAGCCCCAGGGCCAGCTCCAGGGTCGGCGGGCCCGGGCGATGCCCCCAGCCCCAGGCGCGCGGCCTTACCCGGACGTCCATGACCTTGGTGATCTTCCAGAGGTCGATGAGGACCCCGATGAAGACGCTGACCTGGACCACGAAGTTGGTCTCGTTGTCCAGGATGTAGAGCAGGACCACAAGCGACTGGAAGACGCCGAAGAAGACGGAGCGCACGGACAGGCCCTCCAGGGACTGCCGGCTGTTCCAGAACTGGATATCTGCGCGGGGCAGGCGGCCGGGGGCTGAGGAGCCGCCGCACGCCCCCCGCATGACCCTCACGCCCCCGCGGCGGCGGCGGCCTCAGCCCCCGGACGTCCACCCCGTGCTGCCCAGGGCACCGCACAGGCGGGCGCCCCGCAGGCCGCTGCCCGGGCTCCCCACACGTGCTGTGGAGGTGTGGTCAGGAGCCGCAGAGCCAGCACAGCCAGGTCTGCGCTGTGCCGCGCCGAGACCGCCGCCTCCGGCTCCTCGACCCCGCACGGGGCTGGCGGCACCCGCAGGCACCAGCGAGCCCGGGCTCTGCTCTCCGACCTGGGGTCCCTCCGGCACCCCACCTGAATGCCCCTGGGGGAGCCCCAGCCACACCCTGGAAGCCCTGGTCTCCCACGGGCACGCTCCGGCGGTCAGCAGGGCCAGCTCTGCGCTCAGTGTGCGAGGGCTCAGCAGGCCGCAGGGCGGACGTCCGCCCACGTCCGGGGCCCCGTGGAGGCAGCGGCTTGTGAGGGTGGGTGGACCTGAGGGGCCGCGGGAGCTTTCAGTGGCCACGCCTCCTCGTGCCTCACTTCTCATCTGGACAGAGCCCCCCGCCCCCCAGCTCCGGGGGCAGAGTTCAGTGAGCTGGTCCTGCCCAGGACGGCGAGAGACACCGGTCCCTGCCCAGCCCTGGCACTGCAGCGCCGGGACGGGCACGCCATCAGCAGCTTGATCCGGGGCCCCTGGGGCCTGGAGGGTCAGTCGGGGCAGACGGATGGCCGCTTGGCAGCTGGGTGGCCGGGCAAGTGACCTCCCCTCCCTGAGCCTCGGCCCCGGCCTCCACCTGGTGGGGGTGCGCAGGCCAGCGCCCGGCCACCAGCACAGCGGCCATGCAACCACACACGGCTGGCACAGGGGCCTCCTAGCAAAGCAGTGGGCCGGGCCCGCCAGGGGGAGCAGCACCGGGGCTTCCCTGCTCCTGGCCTCGGAGTTCCCCGGCCTGCTTCCTGGAGGCGCGCCCCGGCCTCGGCCTGGCGGCAGGCCCAGCCCCTCCCTCCGCTGCTCCCCTGGTCGGTGGGAGATTCTGGGCTGGGAGTTCGGGCGCCCTTCCCCTTCCAGGCTCACAAGGCCCCTGGAGAGTGGGGGAGGGTGGGGAGGGTGGGGGAGGCAGGACGAGGGGCAGACCCTATCCCCCAGGACCACCCCCACCGCGGTCTCCCACAGGCCCAGGGCCTCGCCCTACCGTTCTTGAATGCCAGGAACTCAAAGACACTGTGGACGATGGAGACGATGATGGTAAGCGCCAGCAGGTAGGGGTTGGTCTCCAGGAGGGCCACCTGTGGGGGGTGCTCGTGAATGCAGCCCCGCCCCCAGCCGGGGGCCATGCTGGAAGCTTTATCTCATGCCCCAACACCCCCTGTAGCACCTGCTGACCACCCCCAGGGCTGAGGGCCAGAGACGTGCAGATGGGGAGACGGCAAGGGGGCAGGAGGCTGCGACTGGGGCAGGCGGGCAGCTGCCGTGAGGAACAGGGACCCACAGCAGTCACAGCTGTGGGCAGCACGGACGTCACAGGCACCAGGAGGAGGGATTCCCGAGAGGGCAGAGATGGGTCAGAGCCCGAAGTCGGGGGCACAGGGCTGGGCCGGGTCAGCCGCAGAGGGCCCGGCCGCGCAAGCAGAAGAGCCCTGACGAGGCCATGGGAACCCAGGCACAGGACCCGGGGCGGGGGGCCCGGAGGCTGGAAACCTGGGCCCGGGCGCGCAGGGCGGGGGCCCGCGCAGCACCCACCTTCACCGAGTCCTGCTCCTCGTCCGACTGCTCGTAGAGCTCGTCACCCAGGAAGTTCCAGGGCGACCTGGTGCTCTGGGCGGCGTAGAGCTGCCAGCGCCAGAGTGAGAGCGGGCAGAAGGAGACGCGCAGCGGCAGGCTGGCCAGGCTCTCGTTGATGGGGTAGTAGTCCTTCTGCAGGTTCCAGTAGTCGTTGAAGTAGATGATGGGGTAGTAGTCGCCGCTCACGGCGTCGAACTTCACGTCTGCAGGAAGCGGGGGCATCACTTGGCACCCGCGGCCTCCAGGGGCCTGCAGGCCCCGACAAGGCCCCCTGGCGTTTGGGGGTGCTGTGCCACGAGCGGCTGAAGGGCCCTGGGCCCGCGGTGGGAAGGGCAGGAGGGTCAGACCCCTGCTGAAGGCGCAGCTGGGCCCTGGTCAGATCCGGCCCCGGCTGCCCCGGCAGCTGCCACACGCCCTGATTTTACCAAGAAGCCAACTGGGCTCTTCAAGACACTGTGGGCAATGGATGCGTATTTGTCAAAAAGGCTTGTGGGCTGGATGAGACTTGTCTGCAGCCTGATTCTGACACATGGGGGTCAGTCCTGGGTCACCAGGGGAGTGGGTGTGGGGGGGAGGAGACAAAGGAGGCAGGACAGGATGGGGGGGGGGAGTTCAGGAGAGACAGAGCCTAGGAAGTTCTCTCAGGGGGCGGGGTCAGAAGACAGGAATCGGGCCCAGAGCACCCTTCCCAAGGCTCCCAAGGGGCCAGAAGGCTGGGGGCTTACACTGGTCCAGGGGTGGGGGCACGCTGCCCTTCACCCACGGCGTGTGGTCATCCACAATGTTGATGGTGATGTTGGGGTGCCAGTGGGAGATCACCTCCACGGGCCCATAGTCCTCGGCTCTCTGAGGAGAGATGAGGTGCTGAGTGGAGGTGCCCAGCAGGCACCGGCCCAAGGGTTCCCATGACAACCACGACTGTGCGAGGACCGCAGGACAGCTGGAGGCAGCTCCCCGGCCAGCTCACAGCGAGGAGGGGGCCCCTGGTGTCACCACAGGCCCACGTGCCGGCCTCGCAGCCCCCAGGGTGGCAGCAACCATCCACCCCGTGAGACACCTCCTGGCTGTGGGACTTCAGCAGGCGTCCTCACTCCACGTGGGCCTGGGGCTAGGCCCGCCCCCACTGCCCAGGGCCACTCTGGACTCCTCCCACTCCCCTGAGAAGCAGGCCCCAGGCTGGTGGCAGCGGCAGAGCCCATCTGGTCCCTGGGGCCCTGCCAGCCCTGCCCATGTTTACCTTGATCATTTCTGGGTCAGCTTCTGTCTCTCCCGTCAGCAGGTTCTTGGTTTTCTGAAACCGCCTGCGCTTGTATTTATTAATCACTGTGGCGGGGAAGGGGGATGTGAGAGACCCGCGTCTGCCAGCAGCCGCTCCCGCCGCCTCCCCCGCCGGGAATCGCGCTACCTGGGGCTGACCTCTCGCCAAACCTTAGCCAGCCTGGTTCCTCCCGATTTTGTTTCTTTGTTTTTACAAAATTATTAGAGAGAGAGGGAGAGAGATCCCCCTCGTCTGCTATTCCATTTCCCAGATGCCCCTAGTAACCTGGACCAAGCCAGAACTTCACCCGGATCTCCTACATGGGCAGCAGGACCAAGTACTCGAGTCGCCTCTGCTGCCGTCAGCAGGAAGCGGATCAGATGCAGAGCTGGGAATCCACCCAGGTGCTCCGGGTGGGATTCGGGCAGCCCGAGAGGTGTCTCAGCACCGGCCAGAGGCCAGGATGCATGCCCGCCCAGCCCCAGCTTCCCCAGGCAGCTTTGTCCTGGGCGCCCTCCCCACCCTCCACGCCCCGCCGCCCCTCCCACCTCCAGGGCCCACAGAGCCAGGGGCTCCCTCCTGGGTGACTGCGGTCTCCTGGTCACGACCTTGCTGCTGGCCACCCTGGCCAGCACAGCCTTCTCTCCACAGGGCAGCCAGCGACTCGCTGAAAGCAAGGATCAGGCCGCGGGTCTGCGGCTCACCATCCCGTGCCTGTGCGGTTCCTCGGCTCACATCTGACGCGGGGCCTTGGGAGGAGCTGCCAGTGCCCCGGAAGGGCCTGCACAAGCCTCACAGAGGCCCCCGGTCAGCCTTCGGTGCTGACGTGACGCCCGCCCGCCCGGCCCCGCAAGGTGCCCGCCCGCCGCCTCCCTGGGGCTGTCTGCCCAGCGCCTGCACACGCTCAGCGAGGGCCCACCCAGCACACGGCCAGAAACAGGCAGCTGGGGACAGCTGCAGCGAAGTCTGGGCCACGACGTGAAGACGTGAAGACGCCAAGCCCAGGGGGCTGCGAGTCCCCGCCTGGGTGTGGCCTCACTTCCTCTTGCGAAGGCCACGGGCCGGCTGTGGGGGAGGCTGCGCCCACCTCTGCCCGGGGACTTTCTGCTCTTCCTCACTGGGGAAGGAGCGCTGGCCCGCCCCTGGGGCCGGAGAGATGGGGAAGTGGGAGAGGGGCCCGGCAACACCCGGACTCCGGCTCCGACAGGCAAGGGGTGTCACTTCCCTGGGGACGGGGAGGAGGAGCGCCCCGTCTTCTCGCAGCTCCCACAAACGTCAGCCCACCGTCCTCTCTGCACTCACTCCGCCCCAGGTCCAGGGGAGCAGTGGGCCCCAGGGTGGGCGTTCACTGTGCGGGAAGGGGGCGGGGCTGGGGCAGAAAGGATGACAGGGGAGATGCCCGGCTCCTGTTCTCAGCAGGGCCTGGCCACAGGCGGCACCAGGCACTGGTCCAGGGCCAGGCTGTGGGCGGGACGCGCAAGGGATTCTGGAACTCTCGCTACAGGCAGACGACGCCGGGTGACATCAGCACCGCGTCCCCGCTTCACCTCCTTCCACGAGGAGGCTCTCGGCCTCTCCTGTGGCGCAGTCTCGGGGACAGCCCTGCTTTACGCCCACCCCTGGCCTTTAGGGCAAAAGGGGGGCTTGGCTGGTCCCATGCCCACTCTTTGCCTTGGAGGTGGCGCGTGGCTGACTGCAAGAGTCCCTGGGAGGAGCCCCCGCCCCAGGGGTCCCAGCTCCAAGGCTGGGGAGGGAGGCCTGGCTGTCCTGGTGGGCTCTTCAGGTCCTGGCTGCAGAGCCGACTCTGCAGACCACACTGCTGTCTGTCCCAGCGCCAACGGCACCATCACCAAAGACAAGCCACAGCGAACACAGGCCTTGCCCGGGCTGACAGGCGGGCAGGCCCACGCAGGCGGCCCAAGGCTCAGGCAGTGTGGCCCGCTGCGCTGCCCCTCAGGCCGCCCGTGCCGCTCTCCTCTGCACCCGCGCTGCAGGGCGGCCAGCTGGGACCCGCCACCGCACAGGGGCACGGACACGGGCCTGTTCTACAGCGCCCAGCAAACACGGGGAGTTTTCCAAACCGGTTTTAGGGATCAACATAGGCTCATCGGGCACAGCTAACAAAAAACAAAGGGGACTTTCTGACAAGGAGTAGGACAGACCCAGCTCACGCAGACGGACGGCGCCCGCTCCTGCATCACACACAAAAAGCCAGGGACCTTGGCCAGCGCACAGGGAATGTTTGGGACGATCGCAATACATAAGAGGTGGCCCAAGGAAAGAAAGAAACAGAGCTAGGCAGAGCGCACAGCATCCACACTAGAGGGCAGTGTTCCGGCACAGGGTTAGGCTGCTGCCGCCAGGGTGGGCTCCCCGACATGGAGGGCCGGCCTGAGCCCCAGCTCTGCTTTCCACCCGGCTCCCTGCCAATGCGCCTGGGAGAGCAGCGGACATGACCTGAGCTTACAGCTCCTGCACCCGCAGGGGAGACCTGGGTAGGGTTCCTGGATCCCGCTGGGCCCAGACCTGGCTACTGTAGCTATCTAGGGAGTGAACCAGCAGATGAAAGATTATCTGCCTGTTTCTCTATACAGAAAGATGGGTACAATGACCACCAATCAGGACAGGAGACAGTGGACTGAAGGAAAAAGTCACTAAAAGCAGAAAGATAACAATTATTATCATTATTTTTGAAGATTTATTTGAAAGAAAAGAAGAGAGAGGTCTTCCATCTGCTCATTCACCCCCCAGGTGGCTGCAACAGCCAGGACCAGGCCAAAGTCAGGAGTCAGGAGCTTCACCAGGTCTCCCACATGGGTGCAGGGCCCACACACTGGGGCACCTTCTGCTGCTTTTTCCCAGGAGCATTAGCAGGGAGCTGGATTGAAAGTGGAGCAGCCGGGATACGAACCAGTGCCCATGTGGTATGCCAGTGTTACAGGCAGCGGCTTTACCTGCTACGTCACAACGCCAGCCCCAAATGACAACTACCAACCATCCAGAAAGTAAGGAGTTGGGCAAAAAAGAATACTTAATAAGGGCTTGCATTGTGGTGTAGCCGGTTCAGCTGCCATGGGTAATGCCAATATCCCTTATCAGAGCGCCAGTTCTAGTCCCAGCTGCTCCACTTCCAATCCAGCTCCCTGTTAATGTGCCTGGGAAAACAGCGGAAGATGTCCCCAAAGTTTGGGCCCCAGCACCCATGCGGGAGACCCAGATGGAGTTCCAGGATCCTGGTTTTGGTCTAGCCCAGTCCCAGCCATTGTGGCCACTTGGTGAGTGAACCAGAGGATGGAAGATTCTATCTCTCTCTCTCACACTCTGCCTTTCAAATAAACAAAACAGATCTATAAACAATTAGAAACAACAACTTGTGTTTACTGTGTAGCTTAGATGTGAATGGTAGGCACACACTCCAAAGCATTGAAATGCTGAGTGCTGTTCTAATAACAACTGCATTCCTGTATGGAGAACTATCCTTCCACAGCAAAGTCGGTGAGAACGTTTGAAACTGGAAAACTAAGAAACCACACATGCATGAGAGACTGTAAGAATACATGATGGGGCCGGTGCTGTGGCACAGAGGGCAAAGCCACCACCTGTGATACTGGTATCCCATGTGGGCGCTGGTTCAAGTCCCGGCTGCTCCACTTCCACTCCAGCTCCCTGCTAATGCGTCTGGGAAAGCTGTGAAAGATGAACCAAGTGCTTGGGCCCCTGCACCCACGTGGGAGACCTAGATGGAGTTCCAGGCTCCTGGCCTGGCGCAGCCCCATTCATTGCAGCCATTTGGGGGAGTGAATCAGCAGGTGGAAGCGCGCGCTCTCTCTCTCTCTCGCTCTCTCTCTCTCTCTGTAACCCTGCCTTTCAAATGAAGATTGAAAAAGAAGAAGGAGTACGAATGCTCTGCACGCAGCAACCTGCTCAGTGCTGGCCAGGAAGCTGCAGACGCCCAGGCCCTCGAGGTCACCACGGGGCCCAGGGTTTTGTGTACAATTAGGACTCTCCCAGTGGGCGTCCAGCACCACCTGGCTGGCCCAGCAGCATGAAAATGGGGACAGTGCTTGCAACAGAAGACCGCAGCCAGCCCCACAGTCCCTCCCCACCCGAGCATCCCGGATCCGCTGGCTCGTAGCAGACCAAACAAGGCCCAGACGCCGGCCACGATGGCGCCTGCTCACGGGGCTCCAGAGACACAGACACAGACCCAGAGATCACCTGGCCGACCTCACACATCCTCCGGCTCCCTCGGTCCACTCCCCGGCGAGTCAGGCTGCGGGCCGTGCATGGCCAAGCCCGGCCGGGGCTCTTCATACACTCTGCGTCTCCCCTTCTCAAACCCGTCTCTGCCTGCTCTCTACCCGATTCCTCCCAGGGAGCCACGGAGGCCGTGAAGGGCGGGCGAGGCGGCGCCGCAATCCTACTCCCTGAGAGCAGGGTTCGCGCCACCCTCCTGGCCCTGGGACTTGCTGGCCCCCACAGCTGCCGGGGGCTCCCAGGACCACATCTCCCGGATGCGGGGTCCAGGCTGCAGGCGAGAGACTTACTCCGGGACATGTGGACCGTGGCGAGCCGGCGGTACAGCGCCTTCTGCCGGGGGTCTGGGTGGAAGCCACTCTTGGTGAAGTAGACGTGGATGTAGATGGAGCCGTTCTGCTGGACGCTCTGAGAGAGACAGGCGGCGCGTGGACGGCAGGCCAGCCCCAGCGGAAACGCTGGGCCACACCAGGCCCGCCGCGGTCACCCCCAACGCTGCAGCATTCACTGAGTGCCCAGGGGCCGAGTGCAGCTGAGCACGGGGGAGCCGACCTCGGGGGTAGGAGCAGACCCGGGTCCCGGCCCCACCGCGCAGCCGTGTGCGCCAGGCCTCCTCTCTGCCGCCCAGTGCCCACGAGGAGGATGCCCATCCCAGCACTGCCCAGAGAGACGGAGGCTTCTCCAGAGGCCCTGCTGCGGGGCCTGGCACAGCCCGGGGCTCCATCCACCTGCGGCCTTCATGCGTCCGCTGGGCAGGAAGTGAGGCCAACACGGCTGCGCCCTGACCGTGGGAAGCGCCACAGCGCCTCCAGCCAGCGAGCTGGGCTTGTGGCTGCCCCATGCTGCACACCAGGTGTGGGACGCCAGCTGGTCCTCGCTCACCCGGCCAGCCGCCAGGGAAGGGAGGGGCGGTGCGGGGCCCGGGGCACTGGCGGAAGGCAGAGCCCGTGCCAGCCCTGCGCCTGACCCTGCAGCCTCTCACCACGGGGCCTGGGTCCCCTCACGGCCCCACCTCCCACCTCACCTGACCCCGCCTGAAGCCTGGACGCAGATGAGGCCCGGCGCTCAGGAGCAGCTCTCACGGCCAGGGTGACAGCCCTGGGCGCAGGGGCAGGCCCTGGGGCTGGGGGCTTGGCTTGAGGCTTCGAGAGAGGCCGTGTGCACCCCTGCTTCAGCCCCCAGAGCCCGAGCAGGAACCCCTCCCATCCCAGGAGGCCTGCTGGACAGAGAGGAGGGCACAGCACAGGTGCAACACTTACTGATGCTGCACCCAGTCCCCTGCTGGGCAGTGCTGGGGATACAGAAGTGACCAAGACAGCCCCAGCCTCACCCTCACAGGACTCAGCCCCACGGGGAGAAAGACCTGACCCACACAGTAAGGACCGAGAGGGGGCAGGGCTGGGATGGGGAAGCCCAGCAGGCCCTGAGAACCCACAGAGGGCTTCCTGGAGGAGGCAGCATTTGTACCTGGGGCTGCCAGAGACCAGAGTCAGCGAGCCCGAGCTGTGTGACCTGAGGCAGTCGCTCTACCTCTCTGCACTTCACCTTCCTCATCTGTCAGATGGGGCTGCCGGGAGGTTTCCATGAGTCCTCCTAGCCGGCGTCCTGCACTTAGTAGGTGCTCACTGCACATCAGCTAAAATTACTTTGAAATGGGCTGCCGGACAAACTGATGACCCCCAGATAAACCCGAGGCAATCACTAACCCCTCGCTGGTTGAAAGCCCAGGACTGCACACCTCGGGCCAGCTGGAAGAATCCCGGGGCAGGTCTCACCCCCACGGCCCTCCTTCTGACGGGGAGGGCGAAGCACAGAGGCCGCGGGACGCAGCGCAGCAGGCGGCTGCGGCAGGGCCGCGAGAGTACCGGGAGCAGGCCCTGCGGTGTGCGCCCAGCCCCGGCCGCCCTACCTGCGGGATGTCCAGCTCTGCGAAGTGCTCGTAGCAGCCGTCCGAGTTCTCGCCGCTCGTCCAGTCGCCGTACACGAGGTCGTGCTGCTCCCAGAAGAGAGCCGAGGTGGCGTTGAAGTCTGTAAAGTGCTCGTGCTCCGAGATGTACACGTGCAGGTTCTGGGGGTGGAGCGGGGGCGGGGGGGGGGGCCAGAGCTCAGGGCCATTCATCGGAGCCTCAGCGCGTGCGCAGATAAAGAGTGGAGGAAGAGCCGGGCGGCGTCGGCCCCTCGTGAACCAGCGTGCGTGGGGACGGGGAGTCGCGGAGAGAAGAGAGTCACTTCTCCTCCCCACCCCGTGGACAGCAGCAGGAGCCCGGAACGCTGGCTCCTTCTGGGCTGCAGCCTCAGGGCAAAGCAGGCACCCGCTGCCCATTCAGGACACGGGGAGTGGGAGCCCAGCCCCTCCTGCCCCCACGGCCCACGGAGCAGGGAAGCGGGGCAGTGGTCACCCTACTGACAGAACCCAGAGCCGCACAGCTGGGGCTGGCGCTGGCCGGGGAAGCTCCGGCTCTGCCCGTGCCCATGACGCCTCCCCAGCTCCCTTCCCACGGCCCTGAGATCAAGTGCTAAAGGTCTCCGCTGTCAACTTCCCAAAGGCATGGGCTCCACCCCTCGGACAATGCCTGATGACCCCACGCCCCAACTGTTCAGAGCCCATGGTGACCAGGAACCCCTCCCTCCCGCCCACCTGCCCCACACTCCGCCCACCTGTCACCTTCTGCCCCTGCATCCAGCGGTTACCATTAAAGTGTCTTTGGGGAACAGGTTGCGGCTGGCGACGCGCGGGGCTCCTCCGGGGCCCGCCTGGTCCTGAGGGGCCGGCCCTCGGCGGAACCAGCTGCTGATGGCCCAGATGATGAAGATCCTAGGAGGGAAGCAGCGCGGCAGTGAGTCCAGGCCTTCTCCTTCCTCCCGCGCCACCACTGCGGAGGGAGGCGCACAGGTGCGGAGCTGACAAGAGGCCGCGAATCCTGCAGGGAGAGACTGGGGTGGGGCGCCTGGCACCGCCCTGGTCTCCACGCAGAGCCCCCAGCCGAGTCCTGCTGGTGACAACCAGGCCATGATGGCTTCGGCCACCAAACCCTCTGACACGGGCAACTGAAGGTGCCAGTGCCCTGGGTCCCCGGTGAGAGGCTCCGGAGAACCTGGAATCCCAGCAGGCAGCGGCACAGAACCTCGGGAGACACCACCAGCGAGCTTCCGGTCGCCTGGAAACCGGACAAGCAGAGAGTACTAATGGGCTAGCCTCAGGGTCAACGGCCTGGGTTGTTCAGACCAACTCTCCCTTTGGAAGGAACTGGAAAAGTCTGATAAAACTTATTAACGTATTGAGAATACAGTGGGGCTGGCATTGTAGCACAGTGGGCTAAGCTGCCACCTGCGACACGAGCTTCCCCATGTGAGCACCAGTTCGAGTTCTGACTGCTCTGTTTTCCACACTGCTCCCTGCTAATGCACCTGGGAGGTGGCAGAAGACAGCCCGAGTGCTTGGACACCTGCTACCCATGTGGGAGACCCGGATGCAATTCCAGGCTCCTGGCTTCAGCCTGGCCATTTGGGGAGTGAACCAGTAGATGGAAGGTCTCTCTCTGTGTTTCCTTCTCCCTCTGTAACATTCCCTTTCAAAAGAGAGGGAGGGAAACAGGGAGGGAGGGAGGGAGGGAGGGGGAAAAGAACGCTGGGGCAGTGTCTGGCCAAGGGTTAAACTGCCACTTGGATTCCCACAGCAGAGCGCCTGGCCCAAGTCCTGCTCTTCTACTTCCCATCCAGCCCTCTGCTCTGTGCACTGCGGGAGGCAGCAGATGACAGCTCAGGTATTGAGCCCCTGCCACCCACGTGGGAGATCCAGACTGAGTTCCAGGCTCTTGGCTTTGGCCTAGCCCAGCCCTGGCTGTTGTGGGCATCTGGGGAGTGAGCCAGCAGATGGGAGGGCTCTTTCCATCTGTCTTTCTGTGCGCTTCAAATAAAAATGAAAATAAACCGGGGGCCGGCGCCATGGCACAGTAGGTTAATCCTCCGCCTGTGGTGCTGGCATCCCATATGGGCGCCAGTTCTAGTCCCGGCTGCTCCTCTTCCAATTCAGCTCTCTGCTGTGGCCTGGGAAAGCTGTGGAAGGTGGCCCAAGTCTTTGGGCCTCTGCACCCACAAGGGAGACCGGGAAGCACCTGGCTCTTGGCTTTGGATTGGCACAGCTCTGGCCATTGCAGCCATCTGGGGAGTGAACCAGCAGACGGAAGACCTTTCTGTCTCTCCCTCTCACTGTCTGTAACTCTACCTCTCAAATAAATAAATAAAATCTTTTAAAAAATCAATAAAAGTTTGAGTGTATATATATATATTATATATATATGAAGACGACTAAGAAGACACGGGGTAGGTGCTAACACAGTGATTAAGACCCTGCTGAGAGGCCGGCGCCGCGGCTCACTAGGCTAATCCTCCGCCTTGCGGCGCCGGCACACCAGGTTCTAGTCCCGGTTGGGGCGTCGGATTCTGTCCCGGTTGCCCCTCTTCCAGGCCAGCCCTCTGCTGTGGCCAGGGAGTGCAGTGGAGGATGGCCCAAGTGCTTGGGCCCTGCACCCCATGGGAGACCAGGAGAAGCACCTGGCTCCTGGCTTCAGATCAGCGCGGTGCGCCGGCCGCGGCGGCCATTGTGGGGTGAACCAACGGCAAAGGAAGACCTTTCTCTCTGTCTCTCTCTCTCACTGTCTAACTCTGCCTGTCAAAAAAAAAAAAAAAAGACCCTGCTGAGGATGCCCACATCCCACACCAGAGTGCCTTGACTCAAGTCCCTGCTCTATCCCTCACCCTAACAGCTGGGTCCCTGCTGCTACTCATGCGGGAGACCAGATTGAGTTCCCAGTTCCCGGCTTCAGCCTGGCCCAGCCTCAGCTACTGGAAAACACTGGATGGGAGATTTCTGCCTATCTTAAGAAACAGGGGCTGGCGCATCCCATATAGGTGCCAGTTCGAGACCCAGCTGCTCCACTTCCGAGCCAGCTCTCTGCTGTGGCCTGGGAAAACAGTAGAAGACGGCCCAAGTCCTTAGGCCCCTGCACCTGCATGGGAGACCTGGAAGAAGCTCCTGGCTCCTGGCTTCAGACAGGATGAGCTTCGCCCCTTGCAGCCATTTGGGGAGTGAACCAGCTGATGGAAGACCTGTGCCTCTGCCTCTTTATAACTCCGTCTTTCCAATAAATAAATAAATCTTTAAAAAAAAAGTTATACTAGGAATATATCAATAAATCTCGTGTTTATGATTATTATGATACAGTAAGACTGTTCTCATAGATGTTCTTGTAGATAATTATTTTTAAATATTTATTTATTTATTTGATAGCCAGAGTTACAGAGAGGCAGAGAGAGAAAGAGAGAGATCTTCCGTCTGCTGGTTCACTCCCTACATGGCTGCAACGGCTGGGGCTGGGCCAGGCTGAAGCCAGGAGCCTGGAACCCCACCGGGGTTGGACCGTGGTGGTCCCCCCGAGCTGCAGGGTGCATCCAGGACCCTGTGTGTACGTGCCCGCCTGTGACAGGTTTAATTTCTACGTGAGGCACAGGCAGAGATGCACACTAAGTGATAAGAGGCAGGGCTGCGCCGTGTAACCCAATAAAGCTGACGAGAGCGGCCTCTCCAGACAGCCAGCCGCAGGACACGCACCCTCCTCAGGCCTCCACAGGGACACGAAGCGAGGGCGATGGCGTAGGCGACTGCCCCTGGGCCACCCGCCCCCAGCTCTGATGCCGGCTGGGCTGCCGGGGGGCCGGCTGGACACGCTGGACAGAGGACCGTCCACAATCCAGCTGGTTCTCCCAGCTCGTGGCAGGGACTCCAGCACTTGGTCCAACTTCGGCTGCTTTCCCGGGTGTATCAGCAGGGAGCTGGATGGAAAGCAGAGCAGCCAGGACCTGAACTGGCGCCCACTCGGGATGCCAGGATCACCAGCGGCGGCTTGACCTATTGTGCCGTCTCCTCTGGCAAATAATTCTAATACAATGTACACGTATGTGAGCAAAAGCAGTGAGCATGCACGGGATTGCATTCACCAGGCCGACGCTGAAGGGGAGATGGGGAGAACTGAGGAGGATAAGGAGCGCTGCGAGGTGCACCTGCCTCGGGCCCACGGGAGGGCACAGGGACCCACACGCGGACGCCAGCACCTCCAGGGCTCCACGCCCAGGGGGAGGCGGGCACCAGGCCACGCTGAGCCCCGCACAGAGGAGCCGCACAGCAGGCCTGCACGAGGAGTCACGCAGGCAGCTCCCGCCTGTACCCTGGAGGAAGGAGACCCTGGGGGCGGGTAATGCCCGCAAGCAGCCAGCAGAGGCAGAGCGAGTCTGCGCGTTCCAGGTCTCAGTGACTTCCCCCGCCTGAGAACCAACATGCAGGCAGGTGCAGGCAGGTGCAGGCCAGGCACACAGGGAACCGAGACGCCGCAGCTACCACAGTCCAGAGGCAGAACAAGACACGAACGCAGAAGTTTCAGACAGAGTCCTCCAAAGTGCTCATGGTCTGCGTCTGGCGCGCGAAGGACCCGCTCTCCCAGTAACATGACAGAAAGAGGCGACCGGAAACAACGGACAGCATGCGAACCACAGCAGTGACAGAACCACCTCCTCGGCTCCCAAAATCCCACCACCAGCAGCCCAAAGCCTCCGACGGCAGCTGGCGCAGGTCATGGCCGGGGCACTCTGTGAAGGGGGACGTGGGGTGGGAGCCCGCCTCTGCGTGGGGGAAGGCGCAGGGTGCAGGCGTGGGGTGAAGATGTGGGGTGTGGATGTGGGGGAAAGCGCGGGGTGTGAACCTGGTGGGGGGGGGAGGCGTGACCAGCTATGGAAATCAGCCCCTGCAGAGTCCCGGTTCTGCTGCTCCCCACTGCCGCACTCCTGGGAGGCCTCGGGCCACCCACCTGGAGACCCTCCTGAATTCCCATCTCCCAGCTTCCATCCGGCCCAGCCCCAGCCATTGCAGGCATCGGGAAGTAATGGGAGTAATGGAAGCACACATTAACATAATTAAAACAACAACAACAACTGGGGGAAGTGGGGGAGTCAGGCTCCAGGTAGGAGGGCAGAGCTCCGGAGCTGGACAACAGTGAAGGCCGCACAATGAGTGCACCTGATGCCGCCGAGCTGGGCGCGAGGAACGGTTACAACATCACGCACAGGAACACAACTGAACAAACCACAGTCCTCGTCTATTTACAGCAGTCAGACTTGAAGACTGTTTGCGGGAGCGTAAGAAAATGCAGACGTAAACAAACAACAAACTAAGAGCCTCAAAACAAAATACTGGGGGGGCCGGCACTGTGGTGCAGTAGGTTAACGCCCTGGCCTGCGGCACCGGCATCCCATCCCGGCTGCTCCTCTTCTGATCCAGCTCTCTGCTGTGGCCTGGGAGAGCAGTGGGAGATGGCCCAAGTCCTTGGGCCCCTGCACCCGCGTGGGAGACCTGGAGGAAGCTCCTGACTCCTGGCTTCGGATTGGCGCAGCTCCGGCCATTGTGGCCATCTGGGGAGTGAACCAGTGGATGGAAGACCTCTCTCTCTCTCTCTCTGTAACTCTTTCAAATAAATGAAATAATTAAAAAAATATATATATTGTGTGAAAAACGAGCAGAGCAAAGAGCCGGTAGGTAAGGGCTGCTGAGGACGCCGGAGTCGCACGTGGAGCGTCTGCGGTCCAGTCCTGCTGCTGGCCTCACAGCTCGCTTTGTTTCGTTTTGTTCTAAGAGAGTCTACAGGGGCTGGGATTGTGACCCCTGGCTCCTGGCCTCAGCCCGGCCCTGCCCTGGCCGTTGTGGCCACTTGGGGCATGAATCAACACATGGAAGATCTCTTTGTCTCTTCCTCTATCTGTAACTCTTTGAAATAAATAAATCTATGGGGCTGGCGCTGTGGCGTAGCGGGCTAAGCCTCTGCCTGCGGTGCCGGCATCCCATATGGGCACCGGTTCGAGTCCCGGCTGCTCCACTTCCAATCCAGCTCTCTGCTGTGGCCTGAGAAAGCAGTAGAAGATGGCCCAGGTCCTTGGGCCACTGACCCCCATGGGAGACCCAGAAGCAGCTCCTGGGTCCTGGTTCCTGGCTTTGGGTCGCCACAGCTCCAGCGGCCAACTGGGGAGTGAACCAACAGACGGGAGACCTCTCTCTCTCCCTCTCTCTCCTCTGCCTCTCCCTCTCTCTGTGTGTAACTCTGACTTTCAAATAAATAAATAAATCTTTAAAAAAAGAAGTGGAGCAGCCGAAATGCAAACCCACAGGGGATGCTCACGTCGCAGGCAGCAGCTTTACCTGCGACGCCACATGCTGGCGCCCCAGCACACTCCAACTTTGGCTCCCTGCTAATGCACGCCCTGGAGCGCAGTGGTGAGGCCCAAGGACTTGGGTGCCTGCCACCCACATGGGAAACCCAGCTGAGTTTCCAGTTCTTGGCTTTGGCCTGGCCTAGCCTGGCCATTATAGGCATTTGGGGAGTAAACCAGTGGATGGAAGATCTCTCTCACACACACTCTGCTTGTCAGATAAATAAATCAATCTTAAAACAAGCAAACTTCTAAATTTTAGAGACAGGGGCTTTGGCCACCAGAATAAAGATTCTGATTCCCAACCTTTACAGACGGGTGGGGACAACAAAATGTAAAACGAGTGCTGTGTTGGGCTTTTGGGAAAGAGAAGAACTGTACCTTCTTTAAAAATATTTTTTATCTGGAAGTCAAAGTTACAGAGAAGGAGAAGCAGAGGCAGAGGCAGAGGCAGAGAGAGAGAGAGAGGTCATCCATCCACTGGTTCACTCCCCAAATGGCTGAAAGGCCAGGGTTGGACCAGGACGAAGCCAGGAGCCAGGAGCTTCAAATGGGTCTCCCACGTGGGTGCAGGGGCACAGAAACTTGGACCATCCTCCACTGCTTTCCCAGGCCATCAGCAGGGAGCTGGATCGGAAGTGGAGCAGCCGGGACTCGAACCAGCGCCCATCCGGGATCCCGCTGCACCACAGCGTGGGCCTCAAACTGTCCTTTTTCATTTCCTTCTCCTTCCCTCTGCCTGGGGTGTGGACGCAGTGGCTAGACCTCCCCAGCCACCGTGGGCGAGCAGGAAACAGGGAAACTAGCAAGGGCGGAATAAAAAGCAAGGAGGATTCTGGGTGGCGGAAGGCTGTAGAATCCTGTTTGCCTCCTCCAGACAGGAGAGAAATAAACTTCTTCTGTGTTACCGTAAGTCTCTCAGACACATGCAAGTGTGTTGCAAGCACTTCTTAACCACAGCACACAAAGTGACACAGCAGGAGAGACGAGAGCCAGCCCTGCCTCCGAGCCACGACGAGAACTGGACCTGCAGCCCAGCGCTGCCACCCACGCGCTGTGTGACCACAGGCAAGACCCTTAACCTCTCTGGACGTCCACGTCCTCGGTGCAATGGTGAGGACAGCACCGACCCTCAGACGGCACTGCACGCACTGACTGCACGCACACGCACACGCGCACCTGCAGTCTCACTTTCCAGTTTTAGTTCTAGCCAACTGTGGTGTGAAAATATTAAATGGAAAATTCCAGAAAGAAACAATTTCTAAGTCTTAATTCGCACGCCTTTCTGAGGCATGTGGTGAAATCTCATGCCACACCTCTGTCCAGCATGTCCAGCCGGCCCCCCGGCAGCCCTGCCGGCATCAGAGCTGGGGGCGGGTGGCCCTGGGGCAGTCGCCTACGCCATCGCCCTCGCTTCGTGTCCCTGTGGAGGCCTGAGGAGGGTGCGTGTCCTGCGGCTGGCTGTCTGGAGAGGCCGCTCTCGTCAGCTTTATTGGGTTACACGGCGCAGCCCTGCCTCTTATCACTTAGTGTGCATCTCTGCCTGTGCCTCACGTAGAAATTAAACCTGTCACAGGCGGGCACGTACACACAGGGTCCTGGATGCACCCTGCAGCTCGGGGGGACCACCACGGGCCATCCAGCGGGGAGCGCGGCCCGGCCCAGTCGGTAGGCGCTGGAGAAGTGTCAGCTCTCCTTGTTTTCACATAGAAAAAAGCCAGGCGTGAACTCTGAGGTGGAAACTACCAAGCGAGAGCCCTAATGTGGGTGGGGTGCTCCCTGCGAGCCCGGTCTGGGGCAGGATCAGGCGGGGACTTGCCTCTGCCTGCAGGAGCCATGGGGCCTGGGTCCCAGCCGGGCCATCTGCTGCCGCCCAGGAGCCGCCGAGGCTCAGGGCTGGGGAAGGCCTGGAAAATGCGCTCCCCAGAGGCCCCACCGCCTCCGAGAGGTAAATACACCAAGGGGGAGTGTGGGAGCAAGGACCCCCCAACAGGCAGCCCTGCCCAGGGGGTGGCTGGCAGACTGGATCCGCCTGGTAGGGTGCCGGGCCCCAGTCCTCCCTGCTCCCAGCACCCACACCGCTCTGCAGCCCCACTAGAGGGCCAAGGAGCCCGCAGGGGCCCCGCCTGTGCCAGCGCCAGCGCTTCCCCAGGTCCCCGCGTGAGCCAATCAGACAGGACCCCCTGACACCTGACCCCGTGACCTACGCTCCCCTCCACGTGAGAAAACAGCCAACGAGCTCGCCGCCAACCCAGCTCCGTGTGTCCTGCCTCCCCCAGGCCGGAACCCCAGAACCAGCTGAGGATGGGCTCGAAACCACAGGCTCCAGCCTCATCCCCAACGAGGCCGCTCTCACCTCAGCTCTCACCTCACCTGCTCAGGGCCTCGAGGAGTTCCTGGGCTCCTGCAAACAACCCGGATCCCGCTGAGGGACTCCGCACCCTGCCCAGCGGCGAGGAAGGAAGCGCCCGGCACGGACATGGGGTGATCTCTAAGACACGCTGTTAATGACAAAATTCCAGGAGCAGAAGAGCGTGCAAAACAGGCTCGCTCTTATGTAAAAATGAAGGGAAAAGATAAAAATAATCTTCGTGCAGAGCTGTGTGGAGCTCGGGAAGGGCAAAGGCTGGATGCGAACGTTCTAAGTGGTTCCTGGTCCCGGGGGAGGGAGCCGGGCGGGCCGGGGCAGCCGGGGCGGCCAGGTTCCGGGGGCTCGGCCCCGCGCAGCCGCTCAGAGGACACCAGGCAGGTTCCGGCCCAGAGCAGACGGCCTTGCTGGCACTTCCCGGGGACGTGGGCCACTTCCAAGCTGCTTCCCCTTACATTTGCTAAGTCTGTCTCTTTTTTTTTTTTTTTTTTTTTTTTGACAGGCAGAGTGGACAGTGAGAGAGAGAGACAGAGAGAAAGGTCTTCCTTTGCCGTTGGTTCACCCTCCAATGGCCGATGTGGCCGGCCCACTGCGCTGATCCGAAGGCAGGAGCCAGGTGCTTCCTCCTGGTCTCCCATGGGGTGCAGGACCCAAGCACCTGGGCCATCCTCCACTGCACTCCCTGGCCACAGCAGAGAGCTGGCCTGGAAGAGGGGCAACCGGGACAGAATCCGGCGCCCCGACCGGGACTAGAACCTGGTGTGCCGGCGCCGCAAGGCGGAGGATTAGCCTAGTGAGCCGCGGCGCCGGCCATAAGTTTGTCTTAAACACTGAGCAACACAAGTGATCAGAAGCTCTGATGGCAGCCAACATCCCCTGTGCGTGTGCCAGGTCCCGCGTCTCTCGGCCAACACAATCCTCAGTGACCCTTGAGGCCACTGAGGCGCGAGCAGGGCCCACAGCGGAGAGGCGGCAGGCGCGAGACGTCGGCTTCCCCACAACACCGTCCCCTCCCCCCACATTCTGAACACATGGCTGCCCCTGAGGTCTCTACTTTAAGGACCTCTCGCTCTGGGCGTCCTCAGGGACCCCATTCAGAGCGCGCGCAGGCAGGTGCTCCCAGGCCGGCCAGTGTGGGTCAGCTTCCCATCACGGCCGGCCCCTGCCTCCCGGGACCGCGTCAGCACCACGCGCTTCTCCCCGAGTCGTTATTCCCAGATCAACTCAGTCTCCAGGCCACCAGCACAGCGGCCCCTCGTGCTGGGTGCCGGGGTCGCTCGGAGGTGGCTGAGAGCTCCCAGAGGCTGTGCGTGGGTTCTGTGCAGCAGCTGGCTCACTTTATAGACAGACGGAGCATCTGCGGGTTTGGGGTTCTGCACTGAACCCCGCCCCCCGCAGGCCCCCGGGATCCTGCGAGTTCTTTAGTCGCCAGCACTGCTGCATTTGTTGGATCATTCACACTGAGCGGGTGTTGCTGAGAGCTTACGGGAAAACCCAGTGAGCCAGGACGGAGGAGGCTCGCTGCCCCCTGAGGCCACTCCCCCCTCCTCAGTAACAGCAGCTCTGCTCTGCCTCAGGGGACGACCACACTCCCCGCCTCCCTTGCAGCCATCCACACCACGAGCATGTCCCACCCAAGGGCTGACCGCTTTGGGCCCCCAATTCCTCAGAGCCGACGGAAGGGTGCTCACTGCCCACCGGCATTGCCTGGGCTCCTGGCCATTGTGCACAAAATGTCCTTTCTGCAGGTGGGTAAGCAGGGCCCAGCCCAGGGCAGGGGCTGTCGCCAGGTCCAGCAGGGAGAGGCAAAGCCCTGCCACCTCTCCCCCGGGCAGTCGCGGGGACACATGCTATCCTGCCCACTTGTGGGAGCCAAGGACAGCCCCAGTCAGAAGGCAGGAAGAGGGAAGGGGGCTGCCGGGGCGGGGGAGGAGGGAACGGGGAGTTAGCATCTCACGGGCCCCGAGCCCCAGTCTGGGGAGGTGGAAAGTTCTGGAAACACGCTGGTGACTGTGCTTGGTGCACAGGACCGAGAATGGAAAGCAGTGGAAATGGCGCTCTCTGGGTGACGTATGGGTGTCACCCACATTCCCTGCGGTGCTTCAGGCCCCTCAGGGGCTCAGCAACTGTGCAGAGACAGGGCACTTGCGGTAAATGGGGTCCTACTCCCGTCCGCCTGACGTCTCCATGGGAGGAGGCCGGACAGACACGCACGGAGGACAGAGCACGGGAGACACGGGAGACACGGAGTCCGCCGGCCAAGGGGAGGCCTCGCAGGCCCAGCTCCCGCCGACACCCGCACCTCGGCCGTGCACTCCGTCCCAGCCACCCCTTCCCCCCGCCCCCCAGACCCCAGGGGGCCTCCAGCGCTGCGGGGACCTGCCCCTCTCCCTGCCTCTTCCTTATGGGGTTCCCAGGGAGGGAACCAAAGCCGCATCCGCTCACCTGAACAGCACACCTTTGATGACCTGCCAGGCGTTGGGTGCAGGCTGGGGGGGCGGGTTCTGGGGCTGGGTCTCCGCCGGCGGGTCCCTCCCGACGCTGCCATTGCTGGTCACCTGCAGGGGACAGAGGCCAGGGTGAGGACAAAGAATGGAGCTGCAGCACTGGGCCGGCTCGGGCAGCACGAAGGCCCGGACAGCCTGCACAGAGGCTGCCGGCGCAGCAGCCAGGAGGCGGACAGACCGAAGCTCCGTGCCAGGCCTGTGCAGTCCTCTAGGAGTTCAACACTCCCTGTGGCAGACAGACCCATCTCCAGACACTGCTGACCCAAAGAGGGCAGGGCCGGGACGCAGGAGCCCCGAGGAGCCCTGGCCCAGCCTCGGTCAGGATGGCTTCCTGGAGGAGAGGGCACTGGAGTGGAGATGTGAAATACAGCAAGCTGGCGGCCCACAGGAGACGCAGGGGAGCAGCAGGTGCGGAACCAGCAGGTGCGAGACAGAGTCTGATTCTGAGGACAGCCCGTGTGCCCTGGGGCTGCAGCCAGGATGCCAGGAGGTGGCTACTGGGGACAACAGAAGGGGTGTTGCGGCGGATGTCAGAGTTTACGGGGAAGGGCCTTCCCAGGCAAGCAGCTCCCGAGGCCTCCTCTGTGACCGCCCCCGCCCTCCAGGGGTTCCTGGTCCAGCAGGGGAGGTGACACGGAAAAACAAAGCAGAGCATGAGGAGCCGCGCCGCGCGGAGGGGACGGCGACGGGACACGGCAAGCCCGAGCCCCAGGAGGCCCCGACTCCCAACAGCTGAGCAGGAGGCTCAGAGAGGTGAAGGCACCTGTCCAGGCGGCTCAGGAAGAATGCGCCAGAGACGGGGGAGGGGCAGCCCCGCAAGCAGGCAGGCTTCCCGGAGGAGGGGTCTCACTCAGAATCAGAGGGCTGAGATGGGGAGACTCTCCAGCCCTGGGCTTGTCCCTCCTCCCAGGCAGCCCCTCGCCCGCCCGTCACGGTCACGGTTAGCTGAGGAACAGAGCCTACGGGGCAGGGTGGAGCGGGGGAGGTGACACCTGTGAGTCAGGAGTGGCTCCGCCCTGCTCCCTGCAGGGCCTCCCCAGGACAGCAGGGTCCCTGGGCCACCCCTCTGCAAGGTCTCCCCTGCCCACCTCAGCCCCCAGACAGGCGGAGCAGGGGCCACGTGTGTTAAAGGTGTCACCTGTCACCTCCCACGCTCTGTAGCAGCAGCCACCCCTTCCCCTCATCTGCCAGGTGGCGGTCCTGGTTCACGATCCTCTGCTGTGACACCCGGGCACGTCGCCTCACCTCCCCGACCTGAGCACGGCGGGTGGGAATCCTGGCATGAACCAAACCCGAGAGCCTCCCCGTGAGTGTGGGAATGAAAAGGTGCCGGGCCAGGCCTGTGCCAGATGCTAGGACCCAGCGGTGGCCACACAGCCATGGGCCCTGCCCGCCCACCCAGACTTGGACCAGAGGGGCACTCGCCTGCAGACCAGGCATCAGAGCAGGGAAGAGCGCCAGCCGCGAGGGTGCCAGCCACTGGGGAGGGACAGGACCCACGTGGGACGGGGCCCGGGGGCCTCCCTGAGGAGCTGCTCTGGGCATCTGGCTGAGCCCCTCGGCGGGGTCAGAGGCAGCTATGGGGGGGGGGGTGCACAGAGAGGGAAAAGCACGGGGAAAGGGCCAGTGGGGAGCGAGGCCAGGGTGCAGGGGCCCCTTCTCGGGGAGCCCAAGTCAGGGTAGCCGGAGGCCCGGCCGACTCCAGGTCAGGAACAGAGGTCGGGGCCGGCTGAGGTTTGACCCCGCACCTGCTGACCCCAGGGCTCTTCTCCTATTCACAGGGAAGTTAAACCGCAGTCAGCTGTTGCTCCAGACAACCACAGCGCGGGTGAGGTGGAGAAGTGGAGCCGTGGACGCTGCCGCCAGGGGCAATACGGCCGTTCCTTAACAAGTGACACAGCAGGCGGGCCGGGGGCCACCGAGAGCCAGGAAGACCTGCCTCTGCGGGTGCTCACAGCAGGGAGCTCCTCACCACCAACTGCAAACCACCCAGCTTCCTTCATCCAGCGAGCGCATGCGCGGCCAGGGACGCGGATGCGTGCAACCTCAACGCCACGGTGAGGAGCCGGACGTAGACTGGAGGTTTGCTCGTCTGGGTTTAGGAAAGGTTTAGAAAAGGCAAAACTAGAGGGGCTGGCGCTGTGGCGCAGCGGGCAAAGCCCCAGCCTGCAGCACCGACATCCCACATGGGCGCCGGTTCTAGTCCCAGCTACTCCTCTTCCGATCCAGCTCTCTGCTATGGCCTCCGATATTAAGATGGCCCCAGTCCTTGGGTCCCTGCGCCCACGTGGGAGACCTGGAAGGAGCTCCTGGCTCCTGGCTTCATTTCAGCGCAGCTCTGGCCGTTGCGGTCATTTGGGGAGTGAACCAGCGGAACGGAAGACCTCTCTCTCTCTGGCTCTACTGTAACTCCTCTTTCAAAACAAATAAAATAATTCTTTAAAAAAGAAAAGAAAAGGCAAAACTAGAGATGGAAAGCTGCCCCGTGGCTGCCTCGGGCCAGGAGCCGGCAGAGGGGGTGGGAGCAGTGGGCCCTGCACATGCGTGGTTCCCCATCCACCGTTCCAAGCAACCGTGGATGGAAAAGACTGGGAGGAGGCCGCCCCCTACAGAACGCGCGTTTTTTCTCGTCCTTATTCCCTAAATACCACAGCCCAGCAACAACTGCAGGGCCCTGACACTGTATCAGGTAGGAGCCACCTGGGCGGCCCCGATACTGTATCAGGTCCGAGCCACCTGGGGCAGGGGAGGAGCCCCTCACAGAGGGGCTGCAGGAGCTGTGGAGTCTGGCGCCCAGGGGTGCGCTGACACTGACCCCCTGCAGTGCTGAGGGAGGACCGCATTCTGAGACTGCACGGGGTGCAGGGTGCACTGTGCAAGCTGCATAAAGGCAGGCAGAGCCATGCACCCCCACTAATGATGGGTGAGCCCATGGCCTCTAAGTTCCACCCGATCCTGGCGCTGCAGCCCCGAGGGCTAAGCTGCCTGCGATGCCAGCTGGAGTCCCAGCGGCTCCCCTTCGGATCCCGCTCCCTGCTAACGCGCCTGCACAGCGGCAGAGGAGGGCCCAAGTATCTGGGCCCTGCACCCACGCGGGAGACCCAGATGGAATCCCAGGCTCCTGGCTCTGGCCTGGCCCAGTCCCAGCCTTTGGGAATCAACCCACAGATGGAAGAGCACGCTCGCTCGCTCGCTCGCTCACTCGCTCAGGCGCGCACGCGCTCTCTCTCTCTCTCAGTAACTCTGCGTTTCAAATAAATAAATTAATATAAACAAGTTGCACCCTGATAGAGAGGTTGTGGTCCCATGGTGCCCCCTTCACTGTGGCCTCCAGGGCCCAGCAGGGTCTCCACTGCACTCCCCACCCCTGCTACCTCCCTGCTCGGGCCCTCGTCCCCGGTCCATCCCCCCACGAGACACAGGACCTCCTGGCTCTTCCCTCACCACACCAGGCACCTCTCACCTCAGGGCCTTTGCACCGGCTGTCCGCGACACCCGAAAGGCTTTTCCCTAAGCTATGTTTGTGACTCCCTCCCCAAGGAGGCCTTCCCAGACCTCCCTAAACTTCACGGCTCCCACACACCTCCCCTGCCTCTGCCCATCGCGGCTTTGGTGCTGTCTGTGGCGCCTCCTGCCCCTTTCCTCTTTATCTTGGTCACTGTGTGCCCTCGCCATGCTTCCCCCTTCCCACCCCCACCCCCACCCAGAATGCAAGCTCCAAGGGGTGGGGCCACTGCACAGCCGAGCCCCCAGCCCCCAGCGTGCAGCTCAGGCTCCAGCCGCATCAGCTGCAGGGATGAATGGCGGAGCCGCAAGCTGAGTGCGCACTCCCGGCTAAAGGGGGGTGGGCTGGGCTGTAGGTGAGAACTTGCTCAAGGCTGAGGGTCCCCCGGCTCTCCCCACGGGTGAGGGGAGGGGAGGGCATGTCCCATCTCACAGAGAATGCCCAGGAACATCCAGGAAGGACACAGGGGCTGGGCAGGGCCGGAGCGAGCGGGGCTTTGCAGCCTGTCCCAGCCGCCTGGACCCACAGGGCCCCGGGAGCCCCACCTCGGCCCAGCTCCGTCTCAAGAGACTGAGCTGACTGAGGGGCCCTGGCTCACCCCTCCTGGGGTCCAGTGGAAGAGACAGACCATTCCCCAGACACTGACAGCCCAGAGTGGGCAGGGCCCCGACCCAGTGCCAACCAGAGAGGGCTTTCTGGGGGAGTGGGCGCCTGAGACCTGCATGCTGACGAAGGATGACCAGGTAAAGAGGGGAGAAGCACAGAGCACCCAGGACAGAAGGCCGGGGCCGCTGTGCGAGCAGACAGGTGCGTGGCCGCGGGGCCCAGTCCAGTGCGGCGGCCATCACGCAGGCACCGCACCACCTGGAGAGGCCGCTGGCTGTCACAAGCAGGAGGGGTGCGTGCCACCTGGAGACGTACCTGGCGGCCCCCGACAGGGAATCCGCCGATTCCACCGCCCATGGCGCCGAGCGCGAGAAATCCCGGCAGAGCCGAGGCACAGGCGCCAGGCCACGCCAGGCCCTGGTCTGCCACAAACCTCTGTACTTTACCCTGCAGGCAGGCGGACAGCGACGGCCGAGACAAGATCTGCCTGGCAACGGGAGGCTGCTCCCCACTCCCCGCCCCACGCCACCAGCAACAGCAGCCGGGCACTGGGACGACACCACCCCAGCGCTTCCTGAGCCGGGCCCCGGCCGGCAATGCTGAACATACAGACCGGTCTGCCGGGCTATCCCCCCGGCTGCACCCCCTGCACCCGGCCCCCTCCCCGGGCGCTGCTCTCTGCTCCTCGGGGCTCCCCCGGCCCTGGACACAGACTGTGTCACCCCCTTGGTCATCCAGGATTATAACTCCTTGTTGACATGTCCGTCACGTCCCCTCCCACCACCCTCACTAGCAGGGACGTGGCTGGAGCCATCTTGGCGGCCCACGAAGGGCCTGGCCCTGCTGTCCAACTCCTCTGTTAATCACTGGAGAGCCGGAGGCCCCACGAGGGAAAGGAACTTGCCCAAGGTCACGCACAGCCAGCCCGACTCCCCCTCCCAGCCGGCACTCCTCTCCCCCGAGCTGCCTCCCACAGTGACATCCCAGTGGGTGGGTCGACAGCACCTTGCTGTCGCTCCATCCATTCCCCGAATGCCTGCATGGTGGCTGCCGCCTCGGCTCAGCTCAGCTCGGCTCAGGCGCCACCTGCACCCGGACCCGCAGCCCGGAGAGTCCGGGTCACGCTACAAGCACACGCAGCCCGGTGCAGACCACCGCCGGCAGGCAGCGTCGGGCGCCTTCCGGCAAACCTAACCCGAGTGACCTTCTGCGAGCGCCTTTTGTCTCACCGCCCCTCGGACTCCCGTCTGGAAAATGGGTCCTCAGCCCGGGCCCTTACCCGCGGCTAGAGACCGCCCATCCATCACGTCCCACACCTCCGCGCCTGCGAGCGAGACCCTGAACGTCAGCCCGCCCTCGGAACGGCCTTGGAGCCTGGAATCGCGGAGTCGAGAACCCAGGGCGCCTGGGTCCAAGTCTGCGCTTCTCCGCGGCCCCGGCGCCCCGGCTCGAGCAACCAGCTTGGTGGCCCACCCGGCGCGAGCGTGCAGGGGACCCGGCGCGCAACAGGGCCCCGCTCCCGGCACTGTCCGGCCTCCCGGGGGGCCGGGCCCCGCCTGGGCCCGGTATTCAAGGTCCCTCTGGGCAAGGAGCCCCCAGTGCACCGCATTCCGCGACAGGGGACAGGACACGCCCTGTGGGAGGCCCCCCGGCTGGGGAAGAACCCCCCCAGGCCCCTCTCGGCCTCCGTACCTGACCGGAGCCGCCTCCCCCGGCCGCCACCACGGCGCTGCCGGCCCCGTCCGCCTCCTGCGCCGCCGCCATCTTCCCGCTCCGGGTCCCCGCCCCCGCCGCCAGCCCCGCCCCGTCCCCGACGGCGCTGGCACGATCGCGCGAGATTTCACACTGCGCCCCGACCCGCGGGGCCACCGTATCCGGCGAGAGCGCCTCAGCCACGCCCCTCGAGAGACGGAGAGCCACTTCCGGCTGTGCGAGCAACCAGGCCGCGGTAGCCCGTTTGTTTTCACCTAGAAGCGCTCCCGGGACTTTGTCGGCCAGCGTCTGCGCTCCCCGAGAGTTCTGCTTCTTCTGCCCGCCGCGGATTAGCCCGACGTGACGAATTACTTGCGCCTGCCAGGCCGTCCTGCCCGCTTCGCCCTGCTCCGTGGTTCTTGAGCTCTCTCGGCCACCGTACTGCCCCGCTCGAGCCACGCCCTTCCCGCGTTAAAGGAGCCCTGCTGGCCGCCTCTGCCCGGGATCCCCGCCTCTGACTCCTCTCCCTAACGAAATCCTGAAAGTCCCCCGAGGTTAGAGTTTTTCTGTGCCATCTCCGAGCTCCCGGGGTCGCCCCGTTTCCCAACGGGAGACGCGGACGTGCTCCCCGCGCATGCGCGCTCCCCTCGTGGTCTTTGCAATCCCTTTAGCTAAACGTCTTCTAGATAGCGCTGCAGACCTGGACTCGAGCTGGCGCCCCCTGCCCTGGAGAGGCCGAGAGGGGCTGTTAACCCCCTCTACCGGCTTGGGGGCCATGGCCCGGAGAAGGGACCCCCGCTCTGAGCCCCGGTGCCCGCCCCCTTCCCAAGCCCGCGTTGTGGCGGTGCTGCTGCTCCTCTCCTTGGTGCCAGCTTGGGGAGAGCCGGCGAGCTCGCGAATGCAGCGCCTGGCCCCGGAGCGCGCGGTCCGAGGTGGTAGCGACTTCAGCCAGCCGACACCTGTGCTGGGCTGTTCGCCACGTTGCCTGCGCCTCCGCTTCCCTCTAGGTCTCTCCCCGGCCCCTCTCTGCGCCCCCACCCACCCCCGCAGTGGGCAGGCCTCCCCCGTTGGACTGGCAGAGTCGGGGTTGTCTTGTTCGCGCTGTGACTTAAGCGCAAGGCTCTCCCAGCGCCCAAGGGGCCTTCGTTGTGAGGCCAGGCACAGGGGCCAGCAGGAACCCGGGCTTCCGCTCGCCCAGCCCAGCGCTACAGTTCTGGGAATGTGTCGGCCCAGGCTTCCAGGCCAGGGACAAAGCGAACGTATTGCTTAAGTGCCCCACCGAAGAGACAGATTTGTGGGGCTGAAACTTACATAATCAATGAGTCTTTGTTAAAAACATTTATTGGGAAAGGCAGAGTTGCAGAGAGGAGAGACAGAGAGAGGTCTTCCATCCACTGGTCCACTCTCCAAATGACCACAACAGCTTGGCCTGGGCTAGGCCGAAACCACAAACCAGAAGCTTCTTCCGGGTCTCCCACGTGGGTGCAGGGGCCCAAGGACCTGGGCCATCTTCCACTGCTTTCCCAGGCCACAGCAGAGAGCTGGATGTGAAGAGGAGCAGCCGGGACTCGAACCGGTGCCCACATGGGATGCCGGCGCTGCAGGTAGCGGCTTTAACCACTATGCCACAGCACCAGCCCCTGTTTAAATTTTCTTAAATCTATATTCATTTTATTTGAAAGGCAGATAAAGAGAAAGATCTTCCACCTGCTGGTTCACTTCCCGACACTGGCCAACAGAGCTGGGCCAGGCCAAAGCCTGCCGCTGGGGCCTCCAGCTGGGTCTCCCACATGGGCAGCAGGGACCCAGGCATTTCAGCCGTCACCTGCTGCCTCCCTGGGCATGAGCAGGGAGCAGAACCAGAGCTTGAACCCAGGGTCCCTGAAAGGGGGTGGGGCGCGGGCGTCCCAAGAGGCTCAGCTGCTGTGCAGAATGCCCGCCGTGAGTGGTGGTGGTGGTGCTTTAAGATTTATTTATTTATCTGAAGTCAGAGTTTCAGAGAGAGAGAGGTCGTCCGTCCGCTGGTTCACTCCCCAGATAACCACAACGGCCGGAGCTGTGCCGATCCGAACCCAGGAGCCAGGAGCTTCTTCCAGGTCGCCCGTGCAGGTGCAGGGGCCCAAGGACTTGGGCCATCTTCTACTGCTTTCCCAGGCCACAGCAGAGCTGGATCGGAAGTGGAGCAGCCAGGGCTCAAACCGGCGCCTGTATGGGATGCCGGCACTGCAGTCGGTGGCTTTACCCGCTATGCCACTGTGCTGGCCCCGACAGCCAGACTTGAGCCATGCTAAAGCCAGGAGTCAGGAGCTTCTTCCAGGTCTCCCACATGGGTGCAGGGACTCAAGCACTTGGGCCATCTTCCACTGCTTTCCCAGGCCACAGCAGAGCTGGATCGGAAGTGGAGCAGCCAGGACAAGAACCGGCGCCCATATGGGATGCCAGCATCACAGGCAGTGGCTTTACCTGCTGTGCCACAGTGCCAGCCCCGAGTGTTTTTTTCTTTTTTTAAGGTTCATTTATTTGACAGGCAGAGCTACAGGGAGTGGGAGATCTTTCATCCACTGGCTCACTGGCCGGACAGCCACAGCAGTCAGGGTTTGGCCACGCCGAAGCCAGGAGCCAGGCGCTTCATCCAGGTTTTCCACCTTGGTGGCAGGGCCCAGGCACCTGGCCCATCTTCCGCTGCTTTTCTCAGGCCATGAGCGGGGGGCTGGATCGGAAGTGGAGCCGCTGAGACTCGAACCTCGAGCCGGCACTCAGACGGGATGCCGGTGCTGCAGGTGGCAGCTTAACCCACTCAGCTTAACCCACTGCGCCACGGCGCCGGCCCCCGAGTGCCATTATTAAAAGGACAGGATTCCTGGAGCAAGTTCAAGTGGAGGGCCACACAGAGGCCAGGCAAGCGAGGGGCTTTGAGGCTCCACTTCCCCAGCTTCACTGTGACCCCATCTCGATCCCGTCCTGGCTACAGAACGCCCTGATCTGCCTTCCAGGTGTCACCGCCCGATCTGTTGCAGCGTGATGCCTCTCAGACAGGGACCCGGGCCAGGGCCCCAGAGGAGCTGGGTTCCCTGCTGCGTGCCTGTTGAGTGACTGGGAAACCACCGGAGAGTCCACTCTGCCCTCCACTAGGGGGCACCCAACACCGACCAGCGGCTGAGGCCCCAAACGCCAGGGTCCTTGGAAGGAGGACTGGGGGGTCCTTGCTGAGTGGAGGAAGGAGGAGTCTGGGGTCCTGAGGGCAGCGGGCTCCGCAGGAGGAGTCTGGGAGCGGCCCCAGGATTGGCTGGAAGCAGAGCTGGCCGGGGCAGTGGTTTGGCTTGGCCTGAGTCCGTGGGAAAGAAGTGCACAGAGCAGGGATTGTTCCGCAGGGTCTCCCCCTCCTCGGCACCCCCTGCGTGTGCTTGGCAGCCTCGGTTCTTCCCAGGCTCTGGAGACCTGGGGGCGTTGCCCGCGGCCCCTCCCCAGGGGACTCACAGCTGCCTGGCCTCAGGACCTGGGAAAAGTGCCCCAAGGGGGTTGGAAGCCTGGCCGGGGGTCAGAGCAAAGCAGATGAGGAGCCACAGGGACCTCGGCGGAGCCCCAGGCTCGCTCAGGGCCTGCGGGGAGCCCGCAGTCGCCACTGCCAGCCAGAGACCCTCTGCAGCAGCGACCCTGGCCGTGCAGCCTGGCGAGCGGCGCGCGTCCTGGCTGAGCGCGGACACGCCCGAGGCCCTGCTTCCTGCCCTTCGTCCATGCCTGTTTTTGCCAGCTGCTGAGCTGCCCGTCCTCATTTGTCTCTCTGGCTGCCTGAGGGCAGAGGTCTGTCTGTGTGGCCTCAGCGGGAGGAGAGCCTCCGGCCAAGGTGCTAGCCCAGGGACGGCACAACCCATGCTGATAAGGAACCAGACTGCGCAGCCGGAGACGGAGGTCCCTGTGCGGGCAGGGGCTGCACCTGCTCCCTGCTGTGGGCCCAGTACTTACTAAGTCTCTCTATGCGCCCAGGGGACGAATGTGTCAGAGCTGACGGGCACGGTCTGCAGGGGCCCAGCTTCCTGGGTCCCAGCCAGGCTGGGCACCGACTCAGCCAGCTCAGCAGGGACTTGTGGGCGCCAGTCTTCTCAGTCACAGGGGTATTGGACACCGCACAACGATGCCACATTTAAGAAAAAATAAACTTTTATTTATTTTTCATTTTATTTGCAAGGCAGAGAGCAGACCCGCCATGCACGGATCCACTCGCCAAGAGCCTGCAACAGCCAGGGTTGGACCAGGCCAAAGTCAGGAGCCCAGAAGAACACCTGGGCTTCCCACAGGAGTCAATGGCATCTTTCAAGCGCCAGCCCAGAGCTGGCCGCTGCCGGAGGCCACAGCGGATGCTGTGTGTCTGTGATTGGTCAGGGTGCAGGAGAGAGCGGCCTCTCTGTCGCCCTTCTGATGGTGTATCGCCGCCAGTCACCTCCTGCTCCAACCACATTCTGGGTTAGCGCGGCAGACATACAGTAGGTGCTTACTTAGTGTCATCTGGACTGAACGAACCCCTCCATCTTGGCCCCCGAGGCCTCAGGAAAGCAGCCACATCAAAGAGAATGAACTTGGCCTCTGGTTTTTATTATTATTATTATTATCAGTGGGAAGGATTCAGGCCAGGGCTGGGAACAGGCAGCTCAGTGCAGTCCTGGTTGTGGGTCAGGAGAGCGGGAGGCGGGGGCGGGGCAGGGGCCGGGGGTGGGGCCTCCCCTCCCCCACCACGGGGCCTGGCTGTCACGGGTCTCCCTTCAGCAGAGTTAGGAGCTGGTCCGTGACGATGCTTGCGTAGGTGGTCATGGCCGCCGTGCTCTTGCTGTACATGTCCCTGGGGGGGGGGGGGGGGAGAAGAGAGGGCTGCAGGCTGGAGGGGGCGGGGGTTTGGGCTCCTGGATCCGGTCCCGGTGCCAAGTCCCCCACGGAGTGTAGGTTTGAGACCCAGACTCGGTCCCGGTCCCCTGCAGCAGCTCCGGGGCGTCCCCTGCGGGCGATACCTGATTTTCTCATCCACGGCGGTCAGGTACGTGTTGTTGTACAGGCCCTGGGCGGCTGCCTTCGCTGAGTCCCAGTAGCTGGACAGCGACTCCTGCACCTTTGTGAGCAGGGCCGGGCTGGCGGGCTCATCGTTCTGGGGCAGGTGGGACCCCTGGACCACTGCAGTGGGGGAGAGTACAGAAGGGGAGCTGGTGGGGCCCCGGGAGCAGCAGACAGACGGGGGAGGGGGAGGTGGCGGAGGCAGGGCCCCAGGCAAAGGGCTCGGCTGGGAAGACGTGGTGCTCGCCCCCTCCCCAGAGACCCCGGTCCCCGCCACTCACACTCACCACATCCCAGCACCAGGAGGATGAGACACACAGCCAGGAGGAGTCGGGGGCCCATGGTGTCCGCAGTGACCTGGAACGCTGAGGGGAGGGTCGCTGGAGCTGCCCCCCTCGGGGCTGGGCTGGGGATCCTCACCCAGCCACGTTCTGACGGTGTGGGCTCCATGCCGACTTGAACCTTTTAATTCTGATGGCCCCTCGTGCATCCAGTCGCTCATTCATTCACCCAAGGAGGCTTTCTGGAGCGCCCGCGCAGTCCCCGGCCCAGCAGTGACCCCCACAGACCCCCCCACCCAGCCCTGCGCCAAGACCGCGTGGGGCAGCACGCTGCACGTCAGCTAGGAACCAGCACTTTGGGGCTGATGTGGCGCAGTGGGTTCAGCTGCCGCCTACGACGCTGGCGTCCCGCACGAGCGCCGGTTCAAGTCCTGGATGCCGCCCCTGCTAATGCGCCTGGGAAGGCAGTGGGAGACGCCCCAGGACTCGGGCGTCTGCACCCATGTGGGAGACCCGGATGGAGCTCCAGGCTGCTGGCTTCAGCTTGCAGTCATTAGGGGAGTGAACCCACAGATAAAAGATCTCTCCCCTGCACTGTTGTCTCTTTGTCTCTCCCCACCCCTTTCTCCCACCCCCACCCTGTAACTCTGCTTTTCAAATGAATGAGTAAATCTTAAAAAAATTTTTTTTTTTTTTTTTTTTTGTAGGGAAGGAGGGCATTTGGCACAGTGGTTAGGCCGTGGCTTAGGACGCCCGCATCCCATAGCACAGGGCCTGGGTTCGAGTCCCGCTCCCTGCGGCTGTGCACCCTGGGAGCCAGCAGGTGACAGCTCAAGTACTTCAGTCGCTGCCACCTACGTGGGAGACCGGGACTGAGTTTCGGCCGGGCTCTTGGCTTTGACCTGGCCCAGCCCTGGCTGTTGCAGGCATTTGGGCCACAAACCAGTGGGTGGAAGATCTCTCTGCCCAGCTCGCTCTCAAATAAATAAATAAAAGTCAAACAAACAAACAGCACTCAGTCCAGCCCCTTCCCCGCCTGGCTCACTGACGCCCACCCAGCGCTGTGTGGGAGAAGGACCCAGCCAGGCAAATATTCCCAGTCCTGGGCCTCACAGACCCGACACAGGCTTCCAACGTCCAGCCCCTGGGATTCCCATGAGCCTTTGCCCCCTCCCCCACTGACCTCGCTGCTGTCCCCTCTTACCAGGCTCCTGGGCTTTCCTCGTGGTCCCAGCTGGGCAGAGAGGCTTTATAGCCAGCCTGTCCAGGTCCCTCGCACGGCCACCACCCTCTCTCGGCCTCGGCCAAAGTCCCAGCCAACACAGCCACCACGGGGGTGGGGGGGTGGGGGCAGGAAGGGCAGTGGCCTTGGGCAGAGGTCAGCGGCGGGGACCCACGGGGGAGGGAGACAGGCAGGCTTGGGGGCTGCGGTGCAGGGTGACCCCCAGGGACGTGGTCTGGGGTCCATGGAAAGTGAGGGCGGAGCCGCCCAGGGATCCCGCTGACCCCCATCTGCCCCCCAGCCATGGACTCCGGACCCCAGGTGCCTTAAAGTCTGCAGCCCCCACCTTGGTGGGGCAGGACTGCACCCCCTCCCCTCCCAAAGCCCCTGGATGCTCTGCTTCAGGTATCCCCTCCTTTTTTTTTTTTTTTTTTTTTTTTTTTTTTTTTGACAGGCAGAGTGGACAGTGAGAGAGAGAGACAGAGAGAAAGGTCTTTTTCCTTTGGTTCACCCCCCAATGGCTGCTGCGGCTGGCGCACGACGCTGATCCGAAGCCAGGAGCCAGGTGCTTCTCCTGGTCTCCCATGGGGTGCAGGGCCCAAGCACTTGGGCCATCCTCCACTGCACTCCCTGGTCACAGCAGAGAGCTGGCCTGGAAGAGGGGCAACCGGGACAGAATCCGGCGCCCCGACCAGGACTAGAACCAGGGGTGCCGGCGCCGCAAAGTGGAGGATTAGCCTAGTGAGCCGCGGCGCCGGCCATATCCCCTCTTCTACTCATTAACTCGCAGGTGGGGAACGATGGGCAGAGCGCAGGTGAGCAGGTGAGCAGGTCTTTATTGAGAGCTGGGGGGGGGGGCGGGGGGCTCAGCGCCTCAGTCCTGGTCCTTGTCCCCGCACAGGAGCCTGGGGCACAGGCCCTGGGCCGTGTTCAGGAGGCGGTCCCTGGAGCTGGTGAGCCAGGCCTGCGCGCGGGGACCCAGGTCTCTCAGGTGGTCATCATAGTAGGTCTGCACAAAGCCCTGTAAGGCCCCAGGGCCCCTGCGGGAGAGGGGCGTCACAGCCAGGACCCCCTACCCTGGGGGTCCAGCGCCATTCTCTCCCTCCTCTCTCAGACCCCGGAGTCCAGGCCCAGCCCCTCCTCCCACAGACCCAGGGGTCCAGGTCCCTCCTCCCTCAGAACCAGGGTCCAGGCCCCCAGCCCCTCCTCCCTCACACCCAGGGTCCAGGCCCCTCCTCCCTCACACCCAGGGGTCCAGGCCCCAGCCCCTCCTCCCTCAGACCCAAGGGTCCAGGCCCCCAGCCCTCCTCCCTCAGACCCAGGGTCCAGGCCCCCAGCCCCTCCTCCCTCAGACCCAGGATCCAGGCCCCCAGCCCCTCCTCCCTCAGACCCAGGGTCCAGGCCCCCAGCCCCTCCTCCCTCAGACCCAGGGGTCCAGGCCCCCAGCCCCTCCTCCCTCAGACCCAGGGTCCAGGCCCCCAGCCCCTCCTCCCTCAGACCCAGGGGTCCAGGCCCCCAGCCCCTCCTCCCTCAGACCCAGGGGTCCAGGCCCCCAGCCCCTCCTCCCTCAGACCCAGGGTCCAGGCCCCTCCTCCTTCAGACCCAGGGGTGCAGGCCTCTCCTCCCTCAGACCCAGGGTCCAGGCCCAGCCCCTCCTCCCACACTCCCAGGGGTCCAGGCCCCGCCCTCCTCCCCACCCCCGGGGTCCAGGCCCTCACCAGAACCACTGCCACCTCTCTCTGGTCCTAGTCAGCAGCGGACCCACCAGCTCCTTCACCGAGCTGGGCACCAGGCTCCAGCGGCTTTCCTCGGGCGCGGGCAGGGGCGTGGGGGTCCCTTCAGGCTCGCATGCTGGGGGGGTCAGAGGACGGAAAAGGGTGCGGGATCAGCTTTGCCCTCCTCCCATGCAGCCCCGCAGTCCCCTCCCCGCCCACTGTCACCCCACCTGCACCCTCAGCCACAGCCAGCCACTCCCCCCAGACCCCAGCCCTTGCCCCGCCCCATCATGGTTTCCTTCTTCCTGGCATGCACCTGTCTATCCAGCACCCACGCCCCTGGACGAAGCCTTGTCCACAGGGCCCATTGTGGGGGTACACACCTGCACCCCACCACAGAGGCGCCCGCGTGCCCCGCTGTGGGGGGCGGCCATGACTTAACCTCCTTCAGCAGAGTGCACTGAGCAGCGGCTCAGAGCCGTGGTGGGAGCCGGTACCCAGAATGCACTCAGGGGGCCGGCGTTTGGAGCAGGGCGTAAGACCCCGCCTGGGACCCCGCACCCCCTATCAGAGTGCCTGGTCCGAGTCCCTGCTCGTCTGCTTCGACCCAACTTCCTGCTAGTGAAAGGCAGGAAGGTGATGACGCCAGCCGTGCGAGAGACCCGGATGGACTTGGGGTCCTGACTTTGCCTGGCCCAGCCCTGGCTGTTGCAGGCATTTGGGGAATGAACCAGCAGATGGAAGATCTCTCTCTGTCCCTCTGCCTTTCAAATAAAATGAAAATAAACAACATTGTTTAAAAAGTGCTGTGCCTCATATCTAAACATTTCAAAAATGGAAAACAGTGCACCGAGAAGGGCGTCTTGGGCGACGTCCGTGTCACGGAAGACTTCAACTGCGTGTGCGGGACCCAGGTGCACCTGCTGGCACATGCAGACTCACAGGTGGACACCTCTGCCAGGACCCCCTCCCCTGTGCATGCCAAAGACCCCTCCCCCCTCACTCAGCCCCTGACACAGCCGCCTCCCACCACCACGCACACACGGAGGCCACCAAGTGCCCAAGCCGCCCCTCCAGAGCCCTCACCCCCTCCTCACCCACGACCCAGACCAGGACCAGGATGTAGAGGCAGAGGGAGGGCAGGGTCCGGAGCCCGCGTCTCGGGAGCAGCATTTCTGGGGGCTTCTTCCCCCTGTCCCCCTGTCCCTCTGTCCCCCTGTCCCTCTGTCCCTCTGTCCCTCTGTCCCTCTCTGTGCTCAGCTCTTCGGCCCGGGGGGAGGGGCGGGCTGCACAGAGCAGAGCCCTCCCCCGGCCACCTCCCACGCCTGTTGGCAGGGACTTCAGAGAACAGGACCCAGGTGACGGGGGCCATGCCTGCCCCCACTGACCTCTCTCCTCCTCAGCCTCCACTCCTGGACCTGACAGAGTCTCTTGGACCTCCTGCACCGACCCGGGTTCAAATCCCGGCTGCACCTTGTGTCACAGCCCCTTTGTGGGCCCTCGGCTTCCCTGTCTGTAAAACAGGGGCCTGGATCAGGACATCAGCGGAACAGCCCGGGCCGAGGCTTGTGCTGCACACAGAGCCTCACGGTGTCCCCTTGTCACTAAGAGAACTCAGCCACCGGGCACCGGGCTGGGTGCGGGCCGACGGCAGCCACACAGCCTGGCACTCCTGCCCTGCTCTCCCTCGCTGGGCTGCGACCGCGGCCCCTCCCAGCAACCCTGGAGCTCCAGCTCCTGGGGAGACTCCAGCCGCAGGCAGACCTGGGCGTCCAAGTGCCCTTTCCTGCGCCAAGACTGGACCCCAGCTTTCTCATCTGTAAGATGAGTGTGACAATAAGCACCCCACGCCCGCCCCCCACCTCCGCCCAGGGTCCCTGTGCAGCCCGGCTGAGGCCAGGGCAGGAAAGATCCGGGCACTCCCAGTGGGCGCCGGCCCGCAGCAGGTGCAGACGTGCGTTGGACTCCTTGGTCTAGCACAGGTGGGGATCCTTGCTTCTGCCAGGGGCCATGTGGGTATTTATAACGCCATTTGCTGGCCATGCAAAAATTATCAACCGAAAAACAAGCCTGCTGTAGATCTGCCGAATTCTAAGTCCCGCCTGCAGCTGCCTGGGCAGGGCCAGACCCAGGGAGTCCCGGAGTCTCAGAGGGCCCGAGGGCCGGACATCTCCCCTCTGGGGGACGCCCAGGTACGTTGAGTTTCAAATACGCAAGGAACAGCCCTTTGACAATGGAAGTCCAAGACGTTTTATTTGGGTGCAGAACGCATAGTTTTCTCATAATACACATTTTCCACGAACTTTTTGAAGACCCCTTGTATGTCCCATGCAAGACTTGGGAATTACAGCAAAAAAAAAAAAAAAAAGATTTGCTATGCATGGGAAACTTGGACATTCAAATGCAACTGGGCTTCCCCCGCCCCCGCCTGCCTCAGAAGTTAGGGTGCGGGTGGGGGCTCCAAGGGAGAAACTGCCAGGGGTTCTTTTTTTTTTTTTTTTTTCTTTTTTTGCACGTTGTATTTTTTTTTTTTTTTGACAGGCAGAGTGGACAGTGAGAGAGAGAGACAGAGAGAGAAAGGTCTTCCTTTGCTGTTGGTTCACCCTCCAATGGCCGCCGCTGCAGTCAGCGCACCGCGCTGATCCGATGGCAGGAGCCAGGATCCAGGTGCTTTTCCTGGTCTCCCATGGGGTGCAGGGCCCAAGCACTTGGGCCATCCTCCACTGCACTCCCTGGCCATAGCAGAGAGCTGGCCTGGAAGAGGGGCAACCGGGACAGAATCCGGCGCCCCGACCGGGACTAGAACCCGGTGTGCCGGCGCCGCAAGGTGGAGGATTAGCCTATTGAGCCACGGCGCCGGCTCCGCACGTTGTATTTTGATGTGGCAGTTCTGACAACTGACCTCTGGCCACAACCTGAACAGCGGTACAGGATGGCTGGGAACCAGAGGCCCCCAGCAGAACGGTGTCCAGCCCAGGGCTCCCGGGACCAGCCCACAGTAAGACAGATGTCCCTGGTGCTCCTGGCTGGCACCGATCAACCAAACAGAGGCACCTGGTCCCTTTGGGATGATGGAAAAGTTTGGTGACGTTTGCACAACAAAGTGAGTGTGCTTCACGCCCCTGGAGTGCATAAATCGCTACACGGTGTGTCACGCGCATTTTTTTCAAGAGTTTCTTTCTTATTTGAGAGAATTACAGAGAGAGAGAGAGAGAGAGAGAGGTCTTCATCCACTGGTTCACTCTCCAAATGGTCACAATGGCCAGAGCTGCACCGATCCGAAGCCAGGAGCCAGGAGCTTCCTCCGGGTCTCCCATGGGGTGCAGGGCCCAAGCACTTGGGCCACCTTCCACTGCGCTCCTGAGCCACAGCAGAGAGCTGGATCGGAAGAAGAGCAGCCGGGACTCGAACCGGCGCCCATATGGGATGCCGGCGCTGCAGGCGGAGGATTAACCTGTGCCATAGCGCCCGCCCCACCGTGGAAACAAAAGCAGGAGTGGGGTCTGACACGGAGGTGGAGGCGGGGCGCGAGATGCTGCACCGCGTATCAGAGGGCCTGCGTTCGAGGCCTGGCTCTGCTTCCAGTCCGGCCCCCTGGGAGCGCTCGTGCACCCTGGGAGGTGGCCGACAATGGCTCAAGTCCTTGGGTCCCTGCTGCCCATGTAGGAGACCCGGGTGGAGTTCCGAGCTCTTCGCCACAGTCGGCGCTGCCTTGGGCGTTCGGGGGAATGAGCCAGCGAATGGAAGATCTGTCAGTGTCTCCCTAGGACAGCACTGAGGTGGAAAGGAGCCCAGTGTGTGTTGCGTTCTGAGAAGCAGCCGGGTGCGGGGTTCAGAGCCTGGCCCCAGCTGTCCAGCGGTGTGACCGCGGGCAAGTTGCTTAACCTCTCTGGGCACTTCCTCCTTACCCAGAAAAGGCAGTCACAGACTTGCCACCCTGTCCTGTGGCCGGGAGAGCAACCACGGGGCGCCAGGCTGTCAGCTGCTATCAGCTGCTGTTTGCTTAGCACACGATCCAGCAGGGGCCGGGCGCGGCCGGTGGTGATGCACTCACTCAGCGGCCGAGCCGCCAGCGTCGTGCTCCCTGTTTTACAGATGTGGAAACTGAGGCTGGGGGCCTGGGGGCAGACCTGGATGGGCGGGGGTCTTCTCCCTTCTCCCACCACCCAGCCAGGCCCCAGCACAACCCCGGAGGGCAAGGGGGAGATGGGAGCAGAGAGGGGTGGACCCACGGGAGGTCTCTGACCTCTGTCCCTGCCCCAAGGTCAGCGGGCAGGACGGCTGCAGGTGTTTGCCGTCCGCTGCCTGCAATGTTTGCCCATCTCAGGGACAGGAACAGGCTGAAGGTCGGGGCGGGGGGTGGGGGACTCAGAGGCAGCGGACAAACAACGGAAGGGGGATGGGCAGGGGGCAGAGGTCAGAGGGGCAGTGGGCCCGAGGCAGCGTGCATCTGAGGACAGGCACGGCTCTGCGTCCTCCGAGTCACCGGACCTGGCCGTGCAGCCCCCACCCCTACCCCCGTCTCCCTCGTCTCCCAGCTCTTTCCCTCCACTCCAGGTCCCTGGCCCAGGCCGGCATCTCAGGACCCCTGCATCCCCTCCCTGCTGGTCTCTGACCACGCACCTCCCCAGGGCCACTCTGGGCCATGGCAGGGAAGGGAAGGTGGAAAGGGGTGTGTGAGGGTATCTCCATCTCTCCCTCCCTCCCTGCCCTCCCTCCTTCTTTTCTCTTTTGCAACAGAGAGAGAGGGACAGAGAAAGAGAGAGGTCTTCCATCTGCTGATTTACTTTCCAAATGGCCACTGCGGCCAGGGCCACACCGGGCTGAAGCCAGGCGCCTGGGGCCTCATCCGGGTCTCCCGCGAGGGTGGCGGGGGCCGGAGCGCTTGGGCCACCTGGTGCTCTCCGGGGTGCAGCGGCGGGGAGCTGGATTGCAGCACTGGAGCGGCGCTCCTAGGGGGTGCCGGGAGCGGGCTGAGCCGTATCTCTTCTTCCTGCCGTCTCTCTGGGAATTTCGTTCATTCTGAAAAACTCGAGATAGAATTCACACTCCACAAAACTCAGCTCTGCGAAAGTGCACAGTGCTGGGGTCCTTGGCCCACCTGCGGGGGCCACGCGACCCGCATGGCTGTCTGATTCCAGAATGTTTTCCCATCCTGGGAGATGACCCCGGAGCACTCAGCAGCCACGTCTCACTGCCCTTCCCCGCCCAGGTACCGCCATCCTTTCTCTCTTTCGTTTTTTAAAGGTTTGCTTTATTTTATTTGAAAGGCAGACGAGAGAGAGAGAGAGAGAGAGAGAAAGAGAGAGACCCATTCGCTGGTTCACTCCCCCAGTAGCTGCAACAGCTGGGGCTGGGCCAGGCTGAAGCCAGGAGCCAGGAGCTCCATCCGGGTCTCCCACGTGGGTGCAGGGGCCCAAGCGCTTGGGCCGTCTTCTGCTGCTTTCCCGGGCGCATTCGCAGGGAGCTGGATCGGAAGCAGAATCAGGATTCCAGTCCAGGGATTCTGCCGTGGGATGGGGGTGCCCCGGGCATCAGCTTCACTGCTGTACCAGAGCACATCCCTATGTCACGTTTTCCCAAGCCATTCCTCTCTCGCTGGGCACGTGCGCTCTTTCCCATCTTGGCGATCGCGGGTCACACGGCCACAGACACCGAGTGCCAGCGTCTTTCTGAGGTCCTGACCTCGCCTTTGCCAGGTCACGCGGCCACACTCGGCGCTTGGAGGAACTTCCTCGGTCTTGCACAGCCGCCGCACTGCAGAGGAAACACGGCCGCAGCCCGAGACAGAGTTGGAGAAGCGGACCCCTCCTCCCAACACAGACCTGGAAAGTGGCTGCTCGCAATTCACTAGCGAAGCAGCTGCGCACTGAGACCTTGCCTAGGGAGGGAAGGAGGGGAGATGTCCTAGGTTCTTCATATCTGTCCCAATAAATCTGCCCCTGGCATCTCTTCTACAGACACACCAGGCCCCCCGACCACTGGAAGTGCCGTCCTGAGTCATGTAGGCTGCTGTTTAAACCCACCAATGCTGGAACGGCTAAGGTCTGACGCTGATGAACCTATACACACTGCAAGAAACTTGGGATGGGCCGGCGCCGCGGCTCACTAGGCTAATCCTCCGCCTAGCGGTGTCGGCACACCGGGTTCTAGTCCCGGTCGGGGCGCCGGATTCTGTCCCGGTTGCCCCTCTTCCAGGCCAGCTGTCTGCTGTGGCCAGGGAGTGCAGTGGAGGATGGCCCAGGTGCTTGGTCCCTGCACCCCATGGGAGACCAGGAAAAGCACCTGGCTCCTGGCTCCTGCCATCGGATCAGCGCGGTGCGCCGGCCGCGGCGGCCATTGGAGGGTGAACCAACGGCAAAGGAAGACCTTTCTCTCTGTCTCTCTCTCTCTCTCACTATCCACTCTGCCTGTCAAAAAACAAAAAACAAAAAAAAAAAAAAAAAAAGAAAAAGAAACTTGGGATGGTCGCTCAGTCCTCGGATTCCAGCCGAGCCCGCGGGTGTGATAAACTGCTTCACTCCTCCACTGTGCCTGCTTGAACTAGGGAGTCTTCTCACCTCGAATTTCTGTAACAGCACCGCTTCCCCCGCCCCCCACCTGCGCAGGGAGCACTTCTAGGAGGTCCCTGTATATTCCGGATACGAGCATTTGATCAGCTACATAGCTTGCAGATATTTTCCCCATGCAATCTTTTTTTTAAGGATTTATATTTATTTATTTGAAAGATAGAGTTACAGAGAGAAGTAGAGAGAGAGAGAGAGAGAGAGAGAGAGAGATCTTCCATCTGCTGGTTCACTCCCCAGATGGCTGCAACAGCCGGACCTGCACTGATCCGAAGCCAGGAGCTTCCTCCGGGTCTCCCGCGCAGGTGCAGGGGCCCAAGGACTTGGGCCATCTTCTACTGCTTTCTCAGGCCACAGCAGAGAGCTGGATGGGAAGAGGAGCAGCCGGGACTTGAACTGGGGGCCGTATGCCGGCACCGCAGGTCAGGGCATTAACCCACTGCGCCACAGCGCCGCCCCCCCCCCCCCGCAACCTTAAACCTTGTGGTTGTCTCACACACGTGTGCTTGTTTGAATTTCCCATCAGCGACTCTTCTCCCTTTCTTCCTTCTTTCTTTCTTTATTTATTTGACAGGTAGAGTTAGACGGTGAGAGACAGAGAGAAAGGTCTTCCTTCCGTTGGTTCACCCCCCAAATGGCCACTACAGCCAGATCTGATCTGAAGCCAGGAGCCAGGTGCCTCCTCCTGGTCTCCCATGCGGGTGCAGGCGCTTGGGCCAAGCACTTGGGCCATCCTCCACTGCCTTCCCAGGCCACAGCAGAGAGCTGGACAGGAAGAGGAGCAACCAGGACCAGAACCTGGCGCCCATATGGGATGCCGGCACTGCAGGTAGAAGATTAATCAAGTGAGCCATGGCGCCGGCCCTCTTCCTTTGTCTCTCCTTAACAGATTTAATTATTTGGAAGGTTGAGTGACAGAGAAGAGGACCACACACACACTTTTGACAGGCAGAGTGGACAGTGAGAGAGAGAGAGAGAGAGACAGAGAGAAAGGTCTTCCTTTGCAGTTGGTTCACCCTCCAATGGCCACCACGGCTTGCGCGCTGCGGCCGGCGCACCATGCTGATCCGATGGCAGGAGCCAGGTGCTTCTCCTGGTCTCCCATGGGGTGCAGGGCCCAAGCACTTGGGCCATCCTCCACTGCACTCCCGGGCCACAGCAGAGAGCTGGCCTGGAAGAGGGGCAACCGGGACAGAATCTGGCGCCCCGACCGGGACTAGAACCCGGTGTGCTGGCGCCGCTAGGTGGAGGATTAGCCTAGTGAGCCGCGGCGCCGGCTCAACACACACACACTTCTTCCATCTGCTGATTCACTCCTCTAAGGACCAAAACAGCCAGGGCAGGGCCAGGCTAAAGCCAGGAGCTCCCTCCAGGTCTCCCACATGGGTGGCAGGGGCCCAAGCTCTGGAGCCCTCCTCCACGCTTCCCACGCACATTAGCAGGGAGCCAGATCCCAAACAGAGCTGCCTGAACTTGAACACTGATGTGGGGTGCGACGTCCCAGGCAGAGGCCTGGCCTGCCGTGTGCCAACGCCCGCCCCCTGCTTCTCCTCTGCAGCTTCGGATCTCTCCAAGTTGCTGTGTCAGCACCTCGCTCACTCATTCTCCTCCCACACCACGGCCCGGGGTTTAGTGTTTCACTGCCCTGGTGCTGAGCCCCCTGGGTCGCTTCCGCTTGCCACCCACCTCCCCAGCTGATGCTGCCACGACCAGCCTGGCCAGGTCTCCTGCGCGGGTCCATGGCCCCTGCTGGAACACAGGGCACACAAGTCCCTGGTGTCCCTGGACACTGCCCGGCCGCTGTCATGGTGACGCAATGCAGTGCCCGCGGCAGCTCCCCAGGTGCACACACCCTCCCGGATGCCCCTGGGGACGAGCTGGGCTGGGAGCCATTAACAATAACACAGCTTTGGCTCTAGATCTACTACATCCGCGCCTGGAGGGGGAAACAAAGAACAAGAAATGGCCCCAAGTCCAAGTTCTTATTGGGTGGCTATACGCGGCACTGAAGGCGGCGGCTTTACCCACTATGCCACGGCACTGGCCGTGACAGTTAGTTATGTATTTGAAAAGCAGAGTGACAGAGAGAGAGAGAGAGAGAGAAAGGTCTTCCATCCATCCGCTGGTTCACTCCCCAAATGGCCACAATAGCCAGGGCAAGGCCAGGCTGAAGCCAGGAGCCTGGAACTCCATCCGGGTCGCCCATGTGAGTGGCAGGGGTCTCCGCTGCTTTCCCAGGTGCATTAGCAGGGAGCTGCATCCGAAGCGGAGCAGCCGGGACTCGAACTGATGCCCACACAGGACACCGTGGAATCTTAATCGGCGGCGCCACAACGCCAGCCCCGCGGAGGCTGATTGTGAAGCTGACGGCTGTGTGGGGCCCGCGGCCAGCGTTCTTTTTTTTTTTTTTTTTTACAGGCAGAGTGGACAGTGAGAGAGAGACAGAGAGAGAAAGGTCTTCCTTTGCCGTTGGTTCACCCTCCAATGGCCGCCGCTGCAGCCGGCGCACCGCGCTGATCCGATGGCAGGAGCCAGGAGCCAGGTGCTTTTCCTGGTCTCCCATGGGGTGCAGGGCCCAAGCACCTGGGCCATCCTCCACTGCACTCCCTGGCCATAGCAGAGAGCTGGCCTGGAAGAGGGGCAACCGGGACAGAATCCGGCGCCCCGACCGGGACTAGAACCCGGTGTGCCAGCGCCGCAAGGTGGAGGATTAGCCTATTGAGCCACGGCGCCGGCAACGGCCAGCGTTCTAAACATCCAAACGCTGCTGGCGTAGACACGGGTGCTCCCGCTGCCGGAGGCGGCGAGGCCGGTGCTTCCCCTCTGACGGCCTTCCCACGGCTTCTGTGACTCCAGCGGCGCCGCCAGGAGAAGGCCGTGGTCTGATTTTGTGAGATACACAACAACGATCCCCTGTTTTGGTGGCAAAAAAACCAAACCAAACCAGAACCAAGTAACTGGGCTTTTCTGTTCTGCTTTCTGGCAGGTGGCTGGGAGCCAAGTTTTTTTTTTTTTTTTTTTTTTTTTTAATCTCATTGCCTGTGAGCTTGAGCCTCTCTTCAAATACCAAGGGGCTGGGGCTGTGGTGCAGCGGGTTAAGATGCAGCCAGTGATGCCGGCATCCCACAGGAGTACCAGTTTGAGTCCCGGCTGCTCCACTTCCAATCCAGCTCCCTGTTAATGTGCCTGGGAGAGCAAGTGGAAGATGGCCTAAGTGCTTGGGCCCCGGCACCCACATGGGAGACCCGGATGGAGTTCCAGGCTCCTGGCTTTGGCTTGGTCCATTCCTGGCTGATGCGGCCATGTGGGGAGTGACTGAGTGGATGAAAGATCTCTGTCTGTCTCTCCATCTTCCAGACCAATGACAATAAATAAAAACAGACGGGCTCCAAAATGCTAGTAACAGTTGATGATGATCACACAGGTTCAGTTCTGCCAACCACAGCACAAATTCCTCCCTTGAGTGCTATGTTTAGGGCATGGGAGCACTGAGTTGCTTACTTATTTATTTGAAAGACAGAATGGGAGAGAGAGCCGGCGCCGTGGCTCAATAGGCTAATCCTCCACCTTGCGGCGCCGGCACACCGGGTTCGAGTCCCGGTTGGGGCGCCGGATTCTGTCCCGGTTGCCCCTCTTCCAGGCCAGCTCTCTGCTATGGCCAGGGAGTGCAGTGGAGGATGGCCCAGGTGCTTGGGCCCTGCACCCCATGGGAGACCAGGAAAAGCACCTGGCTCCTGGCTCCTGCCAGGATCAGCGCGGTGCGCCGGCTGCAGCGGCGGCCATTGGAGGGTGAACCAACGGCAAAAAAGGAAGACCTTTCTCTCTGTCTCTCTCTCTCACTGTCCACTCTGCCTGTCAAAAAAAAAAAAAAAAAAAAAAAGAATGGGAGAGAGAGGGAGAGAGAGAAAGAGGTCTTCCACCTGCTGGTTCACTCCCCAGATGGCTGCACTGGCCGAAGCCAGGGACTTGAAACAGTCCAGATCTATGAGGGTGGCAGGGGCCCAACACTGAGGCCACCACCACTGCCGCCCAGGCGCATTAACAGGAAGCGGGATCGGAAGTGGAGCAGCCGGGACTCGAACCGGTGCCTCGATGCGGGGTGCCGGCTTTGCGGGTGGTGGCACCACGCTGGCCCCCTGGGTGCAGGTGAATGCCCTTGATCCCTGTGCACCTGTCAGCTCCGCACTGCGGGTGACCCAGCAAGGGAGAAAGTACCCACTTTCGACTGTAGGACCTCAGGCAGGGGCTTCCACCAGCTGTGCCTCAGCTTTCTCAGCTGCAGAGTGGGGGTGGGGCTGGGGACCCAGTGAGCGCTAAGGCTGCTAGAAGACTTTTATTTAGTTATTTATTTAAGCTTATCCATCTGCTTTTGTCTGAAAAGCAGAGATCTTCCATCTGCTGGTTCACTCCCCAGATGCCCAGAACAGCATGAAGCCAGGAATCTGCACCTCGATCCTGGTCTCCCATATGAGTGGCAGGGCCCCAAGTACTTGAGCCATCACCCGCAGTCTTGCAGGGGCGCACTGGCAGGGAGCTGGACTGGAAGTGGCGTGGGGGTTGTGGGCGTCCCGGGCTGCGTCCGCCGCTGAGCTGCGCAATGCTCACCCCACCAGACCTTGCTCTGGGTTCATCGTTAACCACCAGAGGCACTGCGCCAATGTCAATCCAGTACCGGAGCTATCAGCTCCATGCTGGTCTCTCCGTGGGGACACAGCGTGCCCACAGGGCTACCTCGGGCCCCCTGGAGCTCACAGTGGGACGGACCAGTCCCTGGCCCAGCTCGGGGTTCAAGGAAGGCTTCCTGGAGGAGGGAACGCAGAAGGCTGCAGCCTAAAAGGTGAGAGTGCGTGGGTGTCTCTCAGGGCTCCAGCTCCCATGCTACCTTCTCCTGCATTTCTCCTCACTGTCCATCTAGAGTTTCATGAACACCTACTATGTGTAGTGGTGCACCAGGCCCAGTTCCGCACCTGGAGCAGCGCACAGCAGGCGAGTGCTGCCCGGGGAGCTGGGCCGAGTTCTCCACTCCCCGGCCCCTCTGGGCCTCAGTGCACTTGTGGGATGAACAGGGTCCCGCACACAAGGTTCACCCATCTGCAGCCCAGAGCAGGGGGACTGGGCTCAAGGCAGCAAGGACCCCCTCGGGCGCAGCCCCCACCATCCGCCACGGCCCCCGCCCCCCAGGAACCACCACCGCAGCGACATCTCTGTGGGACTTTTATTGGTGGGGGAGGGGGGGAGGGAGGTGCATGGAGAGGCCCTCGGTGCAGGTGCAGGCACGGGGAGGGGGGGCGGTGACGGCGGCTCTCGGCGGGCGCTCAGGAGAAGGTAGACTTGAATTTCTCCTTCACTTTGCTGATGGTCTCTGAGAACCAGTTCCTGCAGGGGGGGGAGTGCGGAGGGGGCGTCACTCCTCGGGACGTCCAAGCCCTGTCCCCCACCCGACTCCCCGACCTTCCCCTGTGGAGTCCGGAGGCCCCACTGAGCCCCAGCTTGCCGGCCAGCCCAGAGCAGCTCAAAGCCAGAGCTCTTCACCCGGCCCCCAGCCCTTCCTCCACGGCTACCCTTGCCCTGTTTGTCCCCTACTCATTCAAGGCCACTTTGCGGCTCCCTCCTCTGTCCCTGCGGTCCCTGGGTCTGTAGTGCACCCCTCTCTTTATCTACAAATCTTCCCGTCTCAGGACTTTGCACTGCCCGCTGGGCGGCGCCTTCTCCTAGCCAAAGGCCTGAATGCTTCTCCCTCATCTTTCAGGGCTCAGGTTCAAGAGCCACGTCCTCAGAGGAGACTGCACCAAGGGGCCGGCGCTGTGGTGCAGCAGGTAAAGCCACCACCTGGTGCTGGCATCCCATGTGGGCACTGGTTCAAGTCCCGGCTGCATCACTTCTTCTTCTCCTTCTTTTTAAAATATTTATTTACTTATTTGAAAGGCAGAGTTACAGAGAGGCAGAGAGAGAGAGAGAGGTAGGTCTTCTATCCGCTGGTTCACTCCCCAGATGGCCGCAACAGCTGGAGCTGCGCTGATCTGAAGCCAGGAGCCAGGAGCTTCCTCCAGGTCTCCCACGTGGGTGCAGGGGCCCAAGGACTTGGGCCATCTTCTACTGCTTTCCCAGGCCACAGCAGAGAGCTGGATCAGAGGTGGTGCCCACGTGGGATGCTGGCACTGCAGGCGCCAACCTTACCCACTATACCACAGCGCTGGCCCCTGCTCCACTTCTGATCCAGCTCCCTGCTGATGTGCCTGGGAAAGCAGTGGAGGATGGCCGTAGTACTTGAGCCCCTGCACCCAGGTGGGAGACCCGGATGAAGTTCCTGGCTCCTATCAGCCTGGCCCAGTCCTGACCACAGTGGTCATCTGAGGAGTGAACCAGCAGATGGAAGATCTCCTTCTCTCTGTAACTCCTTCAAGTGCATAAATCAATCTTTAAGAAGAGTCAGCCCTCTGAGGGCGGGATTTTTATCTTGTTCATCATTGCGGGGGTGGGGGGGCTGGCGCTTAGCGGATGCTCAATAAACACTGCCAGTGAGGGGACGATTCTCCAACTTCTCCACTGGAGCCGATGCGGGTTAAGTAAAGTGTTGAATATCGCCAGGCGCCAGGCAGGCCTCCCTCACTCCCCTGAGCCACCCATTTCACAGGACGGGATGCTGAGGCTCATGTGACACCCCCGTCTCAAGACCACACAGCCGGGAGAAGGCCTAGGCTGGGGACATCTGAGCGCGGGTCCTCGGCCACCACCTCGCTCCGTCTCTACGCGTGTGTGGGGGTGGGGTCAGGGCAGCTGTCCCTGGAGACCTGGAGCCCGCACATCCGGTTCTGGGACCACAGCGTTGCCGTCAGCCTTTCCGGGCTTGAATTTCTCCCATCTCCAGGGCTTCCTCCCCACCCCCTGCCCTGCCCCCCGCCCACCCCAGCCGCAGCCCCCGGGTCCTAACCGGGTCTTGGTGGTGATTTCGCTCTGCTTGATGTGTTCAATGGCCATCCGGGCCTTTTCTTCCAGGGTGTTCCCAAACTCCTTCAGCTTATCCGGGATGAGCTCCAAGGTGCTGAAGTCTGGGGCCGCCTGGGCTGGGGCAGGGCCTACGCAGATGGGCGAGAGGGTGCGGAGTGCAAAACCCCCAGTTACATCCCTGGGACGGGATTCCAAGGACGGATAAGGACATCCTGGAACGGGACTCTTGGGGGCCGCGGGGTCGGAAGGAGGGGTCCTCGGGCTGCTGGGAGCGGTGGTCTTCGTCTGCCCGAATCCCCAGCCCCCCACCGCCGCCCGGCTCAAGGGGGCGAAGCAGGACAGCCAATCAGATGTGGGAGACCCAATACGTCATCAGTCGCTAGGCTCCTCGGGGCAGATCTGCCGTCCGGGCTCCGGCAACCTGGAGACCCACCTAGCTGGGTGGGGGTGGGGTGGGGGTGGGGGTGGGGGTGGGGTGGGGGCGGGGGCGGTCCGAGGACGACCGGGAAACCCGGAGGGCGCAGGGGCCCCAGAGCGCTCTCGGGACCTGCAGGCCCGGACCCCCGGCAGTTGGCCAAGCCTCACGTTTCCAAATCTCAGCCTTTTACCTTCCAGAGCCATCGACAGAGCCAGCACCAGCACGGGGAGCGACAGAACGAGCCTCATGGCGGGGCCGGAGGGGCGCTCTGGAGGGCGGGGGCGGGGGTGGGAGCCATCAGTGCCCTTCCTTCCTTCCCCGCCGCCCCCCGGAGGTCCGGAGCCCTCGGGAGCGGGTGCGGGGCGGGGCGGAGGTCCCTCCCCGGGAACGCTGCACCAACCTGAACCACGGTCGCGGGGCTGCAGGGGCGGGAGGTCTCGGCCCGCCTGGGTCTTTATCAGGCTGGGGCGGGGGCGGGACGGGGCGGGTCAACCTCCCTCCCCCTAGCACCTGTGCCCACCTGCCCTCTCTGGTGGGGGTGGAGGGGCAGCTGGGGCCCTGGCACTCCTAATTAGGGCCAAAGGTCCGTGCTGTTCGTACCTCGCCAAGCCTCCCTGACTTCAGGGGGCCCCAGGCGGCCATAGCCCCTTTCCCCTGGCCCGGAGCCTTCGTCCCCTCCCTGTGGCTGTCACTGGGCAGGGCTGTCCCCCAGGCCCAGGGAATACCGCTGTGGGTCCCTAGGCCTGCTCCCCTCCGCCCTGGCTTCTCAGCAAACAGCGCTGCCCACGTCTCTGGGGTCTCTCTGTGGAGCCGGCACTGCTGCCCCCAGTGCCACCTGCTGCACCTGCGCGCTCTCTGTCAGCCCAGCCCTGGAGCCACCACACGGTCGCCCCTCTGTGATGCTCTCTGGGGGCTTCCCTTTGCACCCCGCCCCCATCTCCCTGTAGTTTTGGGAGGATTTCCAGCTCCTCTGAGCCGCAAAGCCTCAGCTGCAAACTCCCAGCGCGTGCCCCCCCATCCCTTCCTCCAGCCTCCCCCCCTCGCCCCGAACCCTCCCTCCGCTGGTATTCACCCTCTCAGGCCTGCTGGCACCGAGCCTGTCCCTCCATTCCCCCCCTTCCCTTGCCACATCCGTCCCCCAGGGCCCGACTCCAAAGCCTCCCCCTCCCCGTGGGCTGCCTTTGACCGGCAGTGATCCCTGGCAGCTGGGGGGGGGGGTGGCCTGGCCCCAGAGTCTAGGTTGGCTGGCCCTGTGCCCCCACCACCACGTGTCAGCCTTGGGGGCGGCGTGGCGATGGTGGTTGTGAAAGGGACGGCACAGACAAGGCCCTGGCAGGATTGCACCATCCCTGGGGCCAACTCAGAACTTCCAGTCCCTGTCAGGCTGCCCCCGCCTCCCCCCAGCTGAGCCCTGCACTCCCCAGATGTCCACCCAGATGCCTACCCCTCCCCCTGCTTGTCCAGTCTCCTATTGTGGGGAAACTGAGGCACGACCAATCCGTGTGCTTCTCCTTCCCAGACTCTGGGACCCCTGTTGGGGTCAGCCCTGGGGGTCCCACAGAGATGGGCGGTGCCTCCTCCTTGACGCTGGGGACAGTGAGATCTGGGGGGCGTGGCCTCTGCCCGGGCACACAGTGAGCCCACTGACTTTTCCCCTCCCCACTGAGCACCCCCACGTCTGCAGGATCTCAGGGGCGGGGCGGGGGGCCAGAGGGAGGAGCCGGGCCAGGGAAAGCCCTGGAGTTTCGGGTGTACGGGGGCTGCAGAGGCCAGGCCTGGCCCTGGAGACACCTGCTCAAGCCCTGGCCTGTCCCCTGCTCCCTCCTGAGAACTGAGGGGGTGGCGGGGGAGGAGGGTGCCGGCTGCTCCCAGCCTCTGCCCTGGCCTCTCTGAGCGCCGACTCCCAACTGGGCACGGGGCCTGGGAGTCCAGCTGGGAGAGACAAAAGGTGGACAACACAGCTGGGGGCCAGAAGGACTTAGGAGGAGGGGCGAGGCCAGAAAGCTCAGCGGGGAGTGGGGGGAGAGGACCCAGGAGGCAGCCAGCCCCAGGAGGTGGGGGTGGGGGCAGAGGCAGCGGCCAGAGAGGGAAGGAGTTGCCATCAGATAAGGAGGGAGGGAAAATGCCAGTGGAAAACAAGAGAGATGGCTGAAGATGGCCCGGCCTGGGGTCATCTGGGGTCATCTCTGTGAAGCAGGTGTTGTTGCCACATCCAGGCTCCGGGAAGCTCCCTTTGTTCTTGTGCAGGGAAATCAAAGCTGAGGGCAGGTTTTAACGGAGGAGTGGGCTTGTCCCCGAGAGGCGAGACCAGACAGGGAGGGATGTGGGGCAGCAGAGGCAGAGCAACAGGAGATGGACCCAAGCCGATCGCAGCCGCGCAGGGAGGAGGCAGGGAGGACCCAGGGCCTGCGCTTGGAGTTTAGGCTCCACTTTGGATTCCAGCTTCCGGCCAGTGTGCGCCCAGCGAGGCAGTGGACCGTGGCTCCGGTACTCAGACCCTGGCATGGGAGACCCGGCTGGATTTCTGAGCTCCTGGCTTTGGCCCTGCCCAGTCCTGGCTGTTGCTGGCATTTGGGGAGTGACCCAACGGATGGGAGATCTCTGTACGTGTGTGTCTGCCTCTGCTTTCCAGATGAGGAAAATTATGTAGATGTGAGATAAATACACAAGGCTTGGGGTAGGGGGAGTCGGCGCTGTGGCTCAGTAGGTTAATCCTTCGCCTGCAGTGCTGGCATCCCATATGGGCACCGGTTTGAGTCCCGGCTGCTCTACTTCCGATCCAGCTCTCTGCTATGGCCTGAGAAAGCAGTGGAGGGTGGCCCTAGTGCTCAGGCCCCTGCGCCCATGTGGGAGACCCGGATGCAGGCTCCTGGCTCCCGCCTGGCTCAACTTTGGCAGTGGTGGGCATTTTGGGGAGTGACCCAGTGGATGGAAAGCTCTCTGTGTCTGTCACTCTTTCCAGTAGTGCATCTTAAAAAAAAAAAAAAAAAAGGAGGCTGAGCCCCATGGGAGGAATCACGCGGAGACCCAGCAGCTGCTGTGGAGGTGGTGAATTTTATTAAGGGGGGGCGTCCACCGGGGCGGGGAGGCGGGGCGCGCGGGGCGGGGGCGGCCCGCGAGGCGCTCACTGGTTCTCGATGGGCGCCGCCGCGGGCGCCTTGCTGGGCATGGCGGCCTGCAGCTTCTCCACCAGCCCGGCCCACTGGCGCTGCATGTCTTCCACCAGCGGCTCGAACCAGCTCTTGAGGCGGGCCTGGAAGGCCTCGGCCTGCAGGCGCATCTGCGCGGCCTGCTCCTCCACCTTCACCCGCACCTCCTCCACCTGCTCGCGCACCTCGTCCAGGCGGTCGCGCGCGCGGCTGCCCACCTCCTCCAGGTGCCCGCGCAGCCGCTCGCCCCAGGCCTGCGCGCGCTCCCGCAGCGGCTGGCCGGCCAGGGTGCTCACGGTGGCGGCCCGCAGGCGGCCCTGCTCCAACAGCGGCCCGAGGCGCTCGCGGATGGCGCTCACGCCGCGCTCGGCGCCTTCGCGGGCCCCGGCGCCGTACACCGCCATGCGCTTCTGCAGGTCCTCGGCGTCGCGCAGCAGCCGCTTGCGCAGCTTGCGCAGGTGCGAGGAGAAGCGCGCGCGCAGCTCCTCGGTGCTCTGGCCCAGCATGGCCTGCGCCTCGCCGCGGTACTGCGCCAGGCGGTTGCAGACGTCCTCCATGTCGGCCTCCAGGCGCGCCTGCGCAGCCTGCAGCTCCTTGGACACGCGCGCCCGCGTCTCCTGCGCCATGGGGCTCAGCTGCTCCTCCAGCTCCGACTTGTAGGCCTTCACCTCCTTCATGGTTTCTTCCATCAGCATCCTGCGGGGCCCAGGGGGCGGGAGGGCGGGCGTGAGCTGGGGAGCCAGGGCTGGGTGCACGCTGGCAGCGACCAAGGGGCCCCAAGGACCAAGCGAGGCCCAGAGGAGCCGGCGAGGAGGAGGGGGCTTGGGAAGGTGCGAGACAGCCGGAGAGGTCAAACCGGAGTCAGGAGTGGGAAGAGGACGCAGGAGCAGGGCCCCCGACCCCAAGGACGCAAAGGCATCTAGACTGGCCGAGGGTGCAGAGGCGCCCCCCGCCGCCCCCCAGGAGGCTCCTGGTCAGGGCGGGGACACTCACGTCAGTTCCTGGGTGACCTGCGAGCTGAGCAGCTCCTCCTGCACCTGATCAGACAGCGACTGTACCCAGCGCAGGTAATCCCAGAAGCGGCCCAGGGCCAGCTCCCAGGGCTGGCCGGCCTTCCACCTGGCCTGCTCCGGCACCTCCACCTCCTGCTCCGTCTCGGCCCGGCATCCTGTGCGGGAGCAAAGTGGTCAGGGGCCGTGCGGGGTTCGGGCCGCGGGGGCAGAAGCGGGTGGGGTCTCCGCTCAGTCGGCAAACACTGATGGGCCTTGTGTGCATTAGGAACTTCAACGCCCATTTTATGGGTGGGGAAAGCCGAGGCCCGGGGGAGAAACAGCGGCTCAGAACCGCAGCAGGCCTCAGAGGTCTCAGCTCGGCGCGCCTCCTCCCCAGGACAGGGGGCTGGAGTGCGGGCAGGGGCCGCGCAGCAGGGGAACCCGAGAAAGCCCCGCCCCCATACCTGCCAGGATCGCCGCCGCCAACACAGCCCACCACACCTTCATCTTCCCGCCTGCGGTTGGTCAGTCTTGGGAGGAAGAAACTGTCAATCAACAGCGGAGGAGGACGGTCCCCTCCCCCCCGCCCCGGAGCCCAGCTCCGGCTGCGCCCGGGCCCAGGATCCCCAAGCCTCGCCCTGGCCCCTGTCTGTGACAGCCTTAGTCCGATCACAATCATTTCACCAAGCCGCCCCTGGGGGGCTGCACAGCTCCCGCATTGTCTGCTCCAGTCTCCCCATCCTCCGGCCGGCTCCGGGGCCAGAATTCCATCTCCCTCTCCCAGGGGTCGAATTCCACTCCCCCAGCCCCCCCACCCCCGAGCTTTCTGGCTCCAGGCTGGGCTTCTTGAGTTCCATGTCGCATTCCTCGTCCCGCCGTCACATTCTAAGCTCCAACCTCACGTCTAAGCCCTACTTGCCATGTAGGAGCTGATTGAACCACGGTTTTTAACAAGTCGGTCTTGGGACGTAGTCCCTGTTTCCCGAGACCCCAGTTGCGGAGATGGGGTGCCGGGAAGGACAAATAAGTGGCAGCAACCGCCCCAGGGCTCGCTGTGGCTCCAGCTGCTGCCCCACCCCAGCCCCAGCCAGGATGGGATGTCCCTGCCTGAGGTCCAAGCCCTGCTTCCAGCCTCAGCCCTGCTCGGCCGTCCTTCTGTCCCGACGCAGGCACAGGCCACCACGTTCTCTCCCACAGCCCGTCCCCAAGTCGCTCCCTTGCCCTTGGACCCCCCCTTTCCCTGGAGGCCCCTCAGCCCCCCGCTGTGCTGCTCACCGCCTCCTGCGGAACCTCGCCTGCACCTCGGCTGGGGCAGAGCAGGGCGGCAGGGATCCCTGACGGGTCCAATTATAGGGCTCCCCCTGCCCCGCCCCTCCCCGGGGCCAGGGCGGGCTGGGCCAGCCCCCAGTCACGAGGTGGGCTGTTCTCCCCCCTCGCACACAGCAGGGCGAGGAAGGAGGTGGGGCTTGGAGGCCCCGTGACCCCCGCCCCCAGCCCCTAGGAAGGGAGGGGCGCCTCCCTCGGTGTCCCACGTCCTCTCCACTGGGGTGCAGGCGGGGACTGGGCCGGCTGCTGCTCCAGCACGCCTTCCCTGTGCCCGGCTGGAACTTCTGGGTTCTGGGAATGGATGGGGCTTAGGACCCCCACCCCCCAGGGCCTGAATGAAGTCGGAGTGGAGTCTGGACTCCCGGCTTAAGTTAGGGCACAGCAGGAGCCCAGGCAGGGCTGGGGGCAGCGTGATGAAGGCCAGCGTCCCACGGTCAGGGTTTCTGTTCCAATTCCCTCCCAGGCGGTGCAGGTGCGAGCCTCTGGGACCCCCCCCCTTGTTTACTGAGATCGCAGCACCTGGCTGGCAGAGGTGGTGGGCCCGCCCGCCAGGAGTCACCCACACGTCCTCTTCCTTGCAGTTTGCAGGACTGTTGGGGCTTGCATCCTGGCACTGCGCGCTGCCAGCTGTGTGACCTTGGACAAATGACCTCCCCTCTCTGAACGGCCAGTTCTTTGCCTGCACAACCAGGCAAGCAGCGGCATGCGCCCCGCAGGTTTGGTGATGCAGGAGTGAACGGCGCGTGCCGAGGCCAGCGCCCTGCACACGGTGGGCCCACACCTGGGCAGCCTAGCGCGCTCCAGCAGTCACCTTCCCATGGGCTCCTGCCCCCAGCTGTCCCAGGGACTCAAGGCCCAGGGCTGGGTTGGGGGCAAAGCCGCAGCAGGCACTGGCAGTCGGCCCTGTTTCTCAAGGCGCAGGGGAGGCGGCCTCCCCAGGTAACTCGGGGACATCACCCAGCAGCCTCCTCGCCAGGCCTCGGGGCGCGGGTTGGCCAAGTGCTGACAGCGCCTCCTGCGAGGCGAGCGGGGCCGCACCCCTGCACCGGGACTGTGTCGCTCCAGCCCCAGATGCAGCAGTCCCAGTAGCTCTGCTTGAGGCTCCAAAATTCCAGACCCGCCTCTTCTGGAAATCTGCGGAGGCCGGGGGCCCAGTTCCCTGCCCCGTCTGCACGCAGCCATCCGCTGCCTCAGTTTGCAAGGACAAAGTCCCCCAGGCTGCGGCTACCCTGCCCTCCCGGGATGTCCCCCTGCAGAGCGGACGTCGGGGAGGCTGGGGGAGCACCGCCAAGCCCCTCCCCGGAGGGCTCCTGCGGCCAGGACCGGGCGCCCCCTGCCGGCGGCTGCGGGAAGGACTGCGGCGCAGGCGGCCGGGCCGACGACTCTGGGACAAAGGGAAGACGGACGCCTCCCCTCTCCATTTTTTTTCCATGTATATTTTTTGTTTTTCTGTAAAATGTCCCGGTTCTTCCATAACTTATAAACATGATTTATAGCGAGGGGTGGGTGGGGAGTGGGCGGGGTGGGCGCCGGGCCGTCCTCGGGCCGCCAGGACGCTCCTCCCTGAGGGGTCCGGCCGCCGTCGCCCCCAACCCGGGGCTCAGCATCCCAAGCGCCCTTCCGTCCTGGAGTCCCTGCGACCCCAGGCCCACTGCGCGCGCGGCCCCGGGGCTGAGCCCTGACGTGGCCCCTGGCCGCAGAGTCCCCTCCTCGGCGGCCGGCGGGCTCGGGTGGCCCTGGTGCGGGCAGGGGCGGGTCCGGCGGCGTGGGGCGTGGCCGGCGGCGGGGGCGTGGCCGGCGGGCGCTCAGCCGATGGTGAGGCCGAAGCCGCACTGGAACTTGTTCTTGCGGTGGTTCAGGAAGGCGCCGAGGGCCAGCGTCAGGGGCAGGGGCGGCAGCTTCTTCTCCAGCGTGGCGCCCACGATCCAGTTGCTGTCCACGGAGCCTGGGGGAGACAGCAGGGTCGGCCAGCTGCACCCCGGCCCCCTCTGCTTCCGGAAGCCCCCCATCCCCCTTCCCAGCCCCGCAGGAGGCCGGGCCACAGCACAGCAGGCGGGGAGCGCCCACAGCCGCCCTGCTCCCGCATCTGGAAGCACCGATGTCCCCCGAGGGCCGGACCCCGGCCCACGGGCACCCCCTCGGTTTGAGTCAGCCAGGCCTGCTTCGCAGAGGGCCCAAGTCTACCTTTGAAGAGGAGGTTGGCCTTGGGCAGGTCCAGCTGGTAGCCGAAGGAGACGCTGGTGTCCTGCATCCTCGTGCTGGCCTCAAACTCCACGCCCACCTGCAGCTGGAGGGCCAGGGCCACGCGGCGTGAGCCGCCCCAGCGGGGCTCCTGGCACGCCGGGCCCCAGCAGCCCCCGCCCGGCGCCGCTCACCTGCTCGCTGGCTTTGTGGTAGTACGTGGCGTGCATGCCGGCCTGGCCCAGCGTCACCGTGGCCAACCAGTTGTTCACTGCAGGAGAGGGGCGTGGTGGGCTTGGGAACCGGCTGCCCCGCCCGCCGCCCCAGCACCACCCCAGGCTCACGTGCGTATTTGCCGGCCAGAGACATGACAGTGCCCTCCTCCCCGGGCCGCCGGTGGTAGACCAGCTCCCCGCCCAGGGCCAGGCTGGGCGTGATGCTCTGCAGGTAGTGGGCCACGAGGATTCCTGCGGGCGAGAGCGCGGTGAGCGTGCCCGCTGGCTCTGGCACGGCCACCCCCCCCCCCCCCCCCGCCGCTCCAGGCTCGAGCCACCATGAGCGGGACAGACAGAGGAAGGAGGGAGAGGGAGCGGAGCCAGCTCCCTGGCCGCCGCAAGCCCACTGAGACTGGGCGGGGCAGAGAGGGCTCACAGGTGAGGAGACCCGCGGGCGCAGGCGCGCAGAGCCAGGAAAAGGCTGCCAGGCCAGGCCTCGCACCGGTGGCAGCCCGCCATCAGCAGACCACACAGAGGCCCGGCTGTCCACGCCGGCGCCCATGTGTTCGCAATGACCCGCTCCTCCATCCCAGCGGACTGAAACCCTGGGGGAAGCAGCGCGGCCGTGGCGAGCAGAGTGGGTCCCACGGACGCCTCTAACCAGTCCTCTCCCCCTCGTCTCCTTTCCCCACAGAGCAGAGGAACACTGCTAAAGCACAAACCTAACCGCCCACCCCGTGCCTGGAACCTGCCACGGCCCCCCAGCGCACTGAGGTCTCGGCCGCCCAGCACAGGTGCAAGACCCTGTGGTCCCAGCTTCCCAACGGAGCCCCGCCCACACCCCCGCTCCCTCACCAGCCAGCCACCTGCCCCCCTACCCCAGACGCCGCGGCACTCACCCTGCCCTGGTCTCTCCACCCTGCCTCCCAGAGGCAGCTCTGGCAATGCGGGGGGTGGGTGGGGGGAGAGACAGGACTGCGGCCGCCTCTCCCTGGCCCTGCGCTGCCCAGCTCACTCCCGGCCTCGGGTGCAGGGCGTGGCCCACAGCGAAGGGGCCAGTGTGGACCATCGCGCCTTGGGGGGTGCAGGCCTGGGGCACAGCTGAGCCTGAGGCTGGGGCGGCCCGGCCTGGCCCCGCTGGAATTTCAAGCCCTCACAGTCACCCTGTGGGCGACGTGTGGAACTGAGGAGCACCCAAGGCCCCGGGGAAGGGAGCGAGTCAGGCGGGGGCCTCGGCGGGCGCAGCTGCCGCCCCCCCCCGCACACCTGCCTGCAGAGGTGGCGGTGTAAGGGCGGCCTGGCTCGTGCCCACGTCACCACTGTCGGCCAAGTCACTGGGGGGGGGGGCAGCGCCCTGGGGCCACAGCCCACGTGCAGCGTCTGCTCTGTGCCACACCCACCGTGGTCCAGAGCTGTCCCTGGGACTCCTGGTGAGAGGCCGCAGGTGACAGGCCCTCCACCGCAGGGGGCACCCCCACGGGGCCTGGGAGCCCAGCTCCTCAGCTTCCGGGCAACAGCTTGCTCCTCTGGGCCTCACCTTCCGCCTCTGGGAAATGGGCCACAAGACAGACACAGCTGCCCGCTGTGGGGCATCACGGAGACCCGCAGACTAAGGCCTAAGGGCACACATGACCCCACGCTCAGTGCTCACCCCTCCTTCACCTGTGCCAACCCGACAGCTGAGGACGCCCCCGGCCCACAGCGTGCCGGCCCTCCCCCGGTCCTCCCCCCTGCCACCGGCCGGCGACTCTGACCTCAGCGCTGAGCTGGGCCCAACAGTGTCCCAGGGGAGGACCCACACTGGGAGGAACCAAGAGGCCCAGGTGGCCCCGGGGCGGCGCCACAGCCAGGAGCAGGGACCTGGCCTCTGACTTGCCACGCCTGGGGGGAGGGGAGGGGACGCACTGGACCGGCCTGGGCCAGCGTGGGGTGCCCTGGGCTAAGCCTCCACGCGCAACACCAGCAGCCCCACGGTTCACGTGCACGGGCCCGCGCCCACGTGGGAGACCCGGATGCAGCTGGAGGCTCCTGGCTTGGGCCCGGCCCTGGCTGCTGCAGCCACCCGGGGAGCGACCCAGCGGATGGACGCCGTCTCTGGCTCTGCTGCCCCCACCGCCCCTCCTTCAGCATTTCCGGGCACCTACTTAGCTCCTGGCACGGCTTCCGGCGCTGGACGGCCGGCGACGGAGGCAGACAAGGGCCCGCCTTCTGAGCCAAGACCCCAGCACGGGAGAGTGTGCCAGGGGCGACAGGACACTCCCTGAGCCGTGTCGAGAGCACGGAGAATTCCCGGCAGCCGGGGTGCCACGGGAAAGGTCCTGGGGTAGACGGACTCAGACCCTGCGACACTGCTGTCCTCGCCCGTCCTCGGAGAGGCCCAGGCAACGGCTCTCCCGCCCCGCCCCCCAACCCCGCCGTCCATGGCTCCGCGTCCGCGCATGCGCGCTCGCTCACGCTGAGCACCTGCTCCCAGGACGCGGCCAGCAGTAGCACAGGACACAATCCCCCTCCCCTCTCGGTCCTGCCAGCTGACCATGCCGCCCACCACGTGCCTGTCCTCGGCTGCCCAAGGAGGATCCCCTCGTCGCTTCGGGCACCCCAAGCTCAGAGTCCCACAGGCAATTGGCGTCGCCCTTCTCCCCACCCTTGCCTCAGGGCCTTTGCACTTCTGGCCGCGGCGGGCGGCCTCTCGGAAGACCCCACAGCCTTCCCGCAGCCCGCGGCCCCCAGCCCGCCCTCTTCTGCGCGCAGGGGAAGCTCCCGGAGGGCAGGCGCTCGCTCGCGGTCCTGTGCAGCCAGGAAGCAGACGGTGCCGCAGAGCCGGGGCGAGGGGAGCTGCCCAGGGACCCCAGAGGCGCAGAGCAGGCCGGCCCGGTCCCCCAGGAGCCCTGAGGCCCCGCCCACCCCACGGGGCGGGGTCTGAGCCCGTGTCCTCCCTGGCGCTGCCCACGCCGCTCACCTGAGCCCACCAGGACGTCCGGGTTGCCCAGCGTCACGGCGGCTGTGAAGTCAGAGCCCCGGTACTCCCCGTCCACCTGCCAGTTCACGAACTTCGACTGCTGCGTCTGCGGGGGGAGGGGCGTGAGCGCGGTGGGGCCGGCCGGGCGGGGCTGGGCTGGCCCGGGTTCCCACCACTCACCTGGATGGCCATCTTGGACCTGAGGCCGGGGCCCAGCTGGTGGATGACCTGAGCGTTGAGGCTGCCGCTGTTGTCCATGTCGCCCACCAGCACCGGGAACGCCTGTGGGGCGGGGGTACAAGGCGGAGGTCAGAGGTCCGAGGCCCAGCGCCGTGCGAACCCGAGCCTCGGGCCTGGCCGCCGCCTCCTCCAGCAGGCCCTCCCTGACGGCACCCAGGCCTCCCTGGGACAGATCTGTCCCCGGGGCCGCTTCAGTCGCTGCTGCAAGGGTCCGGCCCGAATGCATCAAAGGGAGCCAGTAACAAGCAGGACTGCGCCCCTGCAGGTGCTCCCGCGGCTCTCCGGCGCCCCCTAGGGGAAGCCCGGAGCCCGGCAGGCGCTGCAGCACAGCCCGGGGCTCGCTCTGGGTCAGCCCCGCGGGTGGGGTCACCTCGGGACCCTCACCGTCTCCCGGCAGGAGGCAGGGGACGGATGTGCTGGACGCAGTCACGGTGTGCCACCGCTCCAGGGGGAACCCAGGGGGCCTCCCGCCCCAGCCGGTGCCCAGGGACGAGAGGGGTCTCACCTCCGTGGGGCTCAGCTGCTTCGTGCCCACGTACGTGACCCCGAAGTGGTAGTTGGACTCCCCGACCGTGCTGAGAGCGACCGTGTGGTTGACCTGGGAGGAGAGGGCTGTGGGCGCCCTGGCCAGCCTGCACCCCGCCCCCGACAGGGCAAAGGTGGGGGCCGGGCCGGCCCGAGGCCCCTCGCTCCCGCCCGGACGCCGGCGGGGCCGGGCACCTCCGCACTCGGGGCTCCAGACCCCAAACCCCGGGATCCCAGGGAGGCCGTGCCGGGGCCGGCCGGCCAGGCTCACCTGGAAGTGGTTGCTCAGCCCCTTGTTGACCGTGAGCTTGACCCCCTCCATCTGAATGGGAAACAGCTCTGGGGAAGACAGGCGCCGTCAGACCCGCTCCCGGAGACCCCCGGCCCGGCGCGCCGCAAGCCAGGGGCTCGGGGGCGCGCACTCCGTGCACCCACGCGCGCGGAGCCCTCCCCGCAGCCGCGCCGACACCGTGACCTTGCGGCCAGGCGGACCCCGGCGCGCCCGCTCCACCCGCGATCGCCGCACCGGCTCCCGCGCCCCGGGAAGCGAGGCCGGGGCGCGCGCCGGTGCCCACGGCCCCCGGCGTCCCGGGCCGCCGCCCCCCGAGGCCCGGGCCCGTCGCCCCTCACCCTTGCACTTCCGGTGGCACTCCTCAAACGTGCCGGGGTTGGGCAGGCAGCCGCAGGCCCCATCGTCCGCGGCGCCGGCGGCGGAGGCCCCTGCGGTCCGCTCCGAACCTCGGCCCGCGCTGGCCCCGGCGCTCAGGCCGCCTCCGAGCGGCGGCAGCGTGAACCCTGGCGGCGCAGGCGGCGGCGGCGGCAGCCCCACGAGGGCCGGCGCAGGCGGCGGCGGCGGCCCCGCGGGCGGCGAGCTGGCGGCCAACACGTTCCCCATGGTCGCCTGCGAGGGTAGAGGTCAGAGGGCGGAGGTCAGGGCCCGCACGTCCCGGGCTCGGCCTCCATCAACCCCCGCCTCGCTCCGGGCCCGGGTTCTCACTGGCGGCGGCGCCTGCTCCCGGCCTGGGCTCCGCTCCCACCCCGTGCGCCACGCGCAACCGAACCCGCTGCCGCCGCCGCCACCACCGTCGCTCCGCCCCCCTTGGCTCATTGGCTGAGTGTGCCCTAAGGCCCGCCTACCAGCCTCAGGGTCGGGCCTGTCTATTGGAGTCAAGGATGTGAGTCCCACCCGCCTACCCGAACGTCCTTTTTTATTGGATTTCACTCACAGACAGGGCACGGCACACCTCCCCGCCCTTCCCATTGGCTCTCGGCGCCCGCGCCTATTGGCTTGCGACGCCGCGGGTTCCGGCACTAGCCTGCCATTGGTCTGTGCTGCACACTTTGCAACGCCCATTGACGCGTCGCCCCGCCTCTCTCCTGAAGGAGCTCCTTGTACGACTCCGCCCCGCGGCGAGGTTGCCCTGACAATTGGTCGGCTTTGGCCGCTGCCGTCTCCTGATTGGCTCTTGTTTGTACAGGGGGCCGAACTCGGTGACGTATTGGCTGGGTGCTCTCATTGGCTAACGTGCGGGGGTCGAAGTACACAGGCAAAGGTAGGCTGCACAGCGCTGGCTGCTAGGCAGCAAGGTCAGGCCTCGCGTCCCACCAGGCACCGCGGCAGAGGGGGTCCGCTCTTCGGTCCGGAGTCGCCGAAGGCCGGAAGTGCTGGCGCTTCCCAGCGTGCCGCGGGAGGAGTCTAACCCGCGTCTGGTTACCCACAATGCCCGCGTTGCCCCTCAGCGCCGCGGCGGCCCTCCCGGTACCCATCATGCCCTGTGGCCCCGCGTCACTGCGCCGCCGGCCTCGGCCCATTCATTCCCGTCCCATTACCCGTCATGCCCCGGCGCCATTCATTCCGCGGCGGCGTCCGCTTAGCCGTCGCGGTGGGGGCGCTGCCCGCTGCCCGCTGCCCGTTTCCCGCTGGTTAAACCCGAGCCCTCGGGCGCTGCGGCCTGGTGGGCGAAGCCGCTGCCTGCCGGCCGGCATCCCCATGAGCGCGGGTTCGCGTCCCGGCTGCCCCACTTCCGACCCAGCCCTGCCGGGCCCCTGCCCCGGGCCCAGCCCCGTTGGGGAGTGAACCAGCAGGTGGACGGTTCTCCCTCTCCTTTCAAGTGAATAAAATCTCAACAAACCACCCTGCGTGGTCCCTGCTGCTCCTGCCCCGGCCGCCGCCCTTCCGTGCGGTGCTCATCCCTCTCCTCGCCTTGGTTGTGGTTCTCGCGCATGGCCCTCGCAATGGCCTGGTTTTCTCCGGAAGCCATCTCGACTCCTGGTTCGCCGATTCCCTCAAGCCCTGGCCCCCTGATCCCCATCACGTCCCACAGAAGACGCAGGGCCTGGTCAAAGTATAAACTCGTGTTGTGTAGGAAATGCTGGCTGGGAACAGTGCCACGCCCCCTGCCCCCCGCCCCCCAGGGCAGGCAGAAGGGGCGCTCAGTAGTGTTGGGGTGCCGGCGGGGCGCGCCTGCGGCCCGGACTCGGGGTGCTGGGCGCTGCTGCTTGGAGGGCTCAGGTCGGAGCAGCAGGGCCGACGGGGAGCAGCTGCGGGCACACAGCAGCCTCTGCAGTGTTCCTGGAGGTCCGGGGGTGTCGAGGTGTCCGCAGGGGCGAGAGGTACCGGCTGAGGTCACAGTCTCCGCGCGGGGCTCCGGGGTCGGAGGTCACACGTACATGGCCCGCGACATGACGAAGCCCTTGCCCTGGTAGGAATCGGGCGGGCTGTAGGACAGGGCGTCATAGATGGGGTTGATCTTGTCCAGATAGTCTTCCTCTTCCTCCTCCTCCTCGTCGTCCAGATCCAGCGAAGCCCCCTCCACGGCAGGTGGCCCTGGAGGCACGAGGATGGGGCCCCCCAGGCCCGCGGCCCCCAGGAGCAGCGGCCCTGACCGCTCTTCCAACGTGGGCAGCTCGTGGTACCGAGGCATTTCCTGGTGGCCGGAGGACATGGACAGCAGGGTCACCCCCGAACACCCCCAACCCCGCCACCCGGCGCCTGGCTCCGCATCGCACCTGGGACGGTCAGCGCGGCCACCCCAGCCCGCTTCCGCTTGGGGCCTTCCTCCTTGACCCCAGGTCTTTCCTCACAACCCCCTCCCCCATCTCAACCTCGACCTCAGCTTGAACCCACGACCCCTGACCCCTGACCTCTGGCCCCAGGCCCTGGCACGTGTAGTTGCTTGGTCCCCACTGACATGGCAGCTTTGACCCCTGACCTCCGGCATTGAACCCTGGACACATCTCAGACACAGCCCTGACCTTCAGGCGTGAGCTCTACCCTTTGCCCTCATGTCAAAGCTGATGGCCGCCCCCCACCACTGCCCCGGGCCTCAGCCCCCTACCTGCTCAGTGCACGAGGTGCCAGCGTCGAAGTAGGGGGTCTTGAGTGGGCTGTGCTCCGAGGCCCCCAGGGTGAACAGCTGGGAGGGCTGCGGGGCGGGAGGGGGACAGTCAGGACCCCCCACTGGCCTCTCTGGCCGGGCCCTCAGCGCAGTGGGGACAGCGTGGCCCCGGGGCAAGCGCTTACCATCTCTGGCTCCTCCAGCTTCGCCTTCGGGGTCGGTGGCTTGTACGAGGGTGGTGCCTCCAGGCTGTGGGGTAGGGGCGGTCAGGTGCAGGCTGGGAGCGAGGGACCCTCCCACCACAGGGTCCTGCAGGGCTGCTCCCTGCACTGGCATCTCCCGTCCTGCTGCTCCACCCCCGGTCCTGGCCCAACGCCTGCTCATCCCAAGAATCCCTCTGCTTCCAGGAAGCCTTCCTGATTGTCAGAGCCCGGGACACTGCCCTGTGACGCTGCACTCCTGCTCAGGGCACTCACTGGCTTTGTGTTTCAAATCGTGCAATGGCCACATCCCGCTGCGAGCTCAGATGTCCCCTCCTCCAGGAAGCCTCCCCGGCCCTCCATGCTGGCTCAGGTGCCTCCTGGGGCCTGGGGGAGCTCCCTCAGCTAGGCTGTCCTCTGGCCCTGCCCTCCTGGGCACCAGGAGCACACGCACGGCCAGGCCATCTCAGACAGTGGTCGGAGACTGGGCCGCAGTGGTCGGAGCTGGCCAAGGATTAAGGCAGTGGTCCCCAGAGCTGCCCGCATCAGCACAGGGCGGTCAGCTGCTTCCAGGATCGCGCCTTTGAAGCCTGCCCCTCCCCGACCGGCAGGAGCCAAGGAGCCGCTCAGGCTGCTGGTTTGAGCCCCAGCTTCGGATGATGGCCCCCAAGTACTTGGGCCCCTGCCTCCCATGTGGCAGACCCTAGTGCAGTTCCTGGCTCCTGGTTTAGGCCCAGCTGGGAGGACTTGGGGAGTGACCCAGCCAACGAAAGCTTGATCTCTCTCTACCTTTCAAAGAAATCTTAAGAAACCCAAAAACTAATGAACGCTTGTTGGGTGAATGTCAGTGAGGGATTTCATTAGCTCCCGCCGAGGACTTGTGTTTCCCAAATATCTGCTTGTGTGGATGGAGAGCTGTGGCCACCTCCCCCGCAGAGCCAGCCTCCTCTCTTTGGCACGGTAAGGCACTTTATCTGGGTATATGGCCACTCACAATGGACTACATTTCCCAGCGTCCCTTGCCGCTGGGCAAGCCATGTGACTAGGTCCTGGCCAATGGGAAGTGAGGAAGTAAAGCGTAGTAGCCAACCACTCGGTCCCTTCCCGCCTCCCGCCAGCTGGACTGCTGTGCCATCTTGGGCTGTGACCGAGGGCCACTAGCCGGGGACGGAGCTGCAGATGGCGGGAGCCTGAGCTGACACTTATCCGGGGGTCTCGGTTTCACCCGGCCATCACGGAGGGCTTCCTCCCACCCCCACGCCTCGCCCATCACCAGTCACTCACTCGTCCTCCTCCTCTGCCCCCTGCAGCCGCTGCTCCTTCCGCTGCTGCCGGCAGATGAGGATGCCCGTGGCGGCCACGGCGGTGGCGATGATGGCTGCGATGATGCCCCCGATGATGCCGCCTGTGGCCCCTGCACCTGCCGTGTTGGGCGTCTCTGCAAGGAGATGGAAGGTGCGCTGTGAGGGGGCTCCGGGAGGAAGCCACAGCTCCCTCCAAGCCTGCCTCCTGCCCCACAGGCGAGGGACAGCTGCCAATCAGCCAGCCCTGTGCGGGGCACGGAAGACGGAGGCCAATCAAGTGGACCAGGGCCTCAGCCTCCCGGATTGTAGGTTCTGAACGGGCAGGGAGCCAGCAGCGACCAAACAAGGCAGATCGGGGGAGGCGAGGGGTGGGGGAGAGACAGGGCGGGAGCCCCCGGCCGCGGTCCACCAGGGTCTCACTGCCAGGGGCCATCTGAGCAAAGACCTGAGATTGCAGGGGTGAGCCGAGAGAGAACGTGGGAGGGGACGGCGGTGCCAGGCCCCCGGGGAGCAGAGCGAGGGGATGAGGCGCCATGCAGGAGGTAGGAGGATCCAGGGGCAGGAGCAAAACCTCATCCGTTACGGGGCATGGCGGCTCCTCCAGCCTGCCAGGCAGAGGGGCGGAGATGGTGGCCCCTGGCCTGCCCTTCCTGGCATGTCCGCTCTGCCTCCCAGCTGTTGCCAACCTCGCTAGACTGGGAGCCCCCAGACCCAGCACGCGGTCGGCGTGGCCAGCTGTGTGAGCCAGGGGGCCGGGCAGGCCAGTGTGGCGGCGAGAGCCAGTGGAAAAGCCCAGGCAGGTGCCTCCGCCATGCAGCCATCGCCTGAGTCGGGCGGGAGGGCGGCAGAAGCTTCTAGATGACACGTGAGCTCCAGCTTCCTGTTGCACAGCGGGGCAGCCCCCGGAGGGCTTCAGACGTGCAGGACACGGAGTGACGGCTCTGTCCACACGCCGCGCTCAGTGCTGTGGTGCTGCTGTGTGTCCCAGCCAGGCCAGGAAGTCGCCGCTGGCCAGGAAGGCATGATGGCGGGGTGGGGTGGGGGGCCTGTCCTCAGCCCGTCCTGCGCTGCCTCGCAGCGGATCCGGCGCCAGCCCCCACGTTCCCGACGCTTGGAGAGCACAGGTGCCTGCCCCTGCTGGCCCCAGTCCTGTTTACTGGTTGGGGGGGAGGGGCGGGAGGAAGAGAGGGAGGCCCTGGCCTGGCCACTGAGAAGGCAGGAAGGGGGCAGGGAACAGCCAGGTGTGCGTGTCCAGGGGGGCTTTCCTGCCCCTCAAGAAGGGGGAGGGGGCCGGCACTGGCGTAGCGGGTAAAGCCGCCGGCTTCCCATCCGGCTCTACTTCCAGTCCAGCCCCCTGCTAATGCGCCTGGGAAAGCAGCAGGAGGTGAACCATGTACTTGGGCCCCTGTGGCCACGAGAGAGACCCGGATGAAGCTGCAGGCTCCTGGCCCAGCCCTGGCCATTGCAGACATTTGGGGAGATCTCTAACTCTTTCAGATAAGTCTTAAAAAAAAGAAAGAAAGAAAGAAAGAAAGAAAGAAAGAAAGAAGAGAGAGAGAGAGAGAGAGAGAGAGAGAGAGAGAGAGAGAAAGAGAAAGAGAAAGAGAGAAAGAGAGAAAGAGAGAAAGAGAGAAAGAGAGAAAGAGAGAGAGAAAGAGAGAAAGAGAGAAAGAGAGAGAGAAAGAGAGAAAGAAAGAAAGAGGAGTGCCTTCCCCTCCCCCAGTGCGGCAGCAACCCAGCTGGGGTCCAGCCCCCCATGCCTTGAGGACCCTGGCGCCCGCAGGCCCGCACCCCTACCCCAGGCCCAGGAGTGCAAGCAGGCAGAGCGCTCAGGCCTCCGGCCGCCGTCCCAGCTCTGCCTGGGACTTGGAGTCCACACTCCCGATACCTGCCCGAGGCTGCGGGCTCCCACTCCCCAAGGGCCCTGCTCAGCACCCCCAGCCCCTGCAGCCCTCCCGCCACGGCTCTTTCTGGGACCCGGGGAGGGGTCCGAGGTATCACAGGACACCCCTGCCGATTTCCTCCAAGGCATTTATTAACTCCTGAGTGTCACGGAGCCGGGGCAGGCCGGGGCCAAAAACGAGTTCGGCGGCGGCGAGGCGGGGGCGAGCGGGGCTCCTTCCTGGGTCCCCGCTCCTGAGCTCCTGGGCGCCCCTTCCCCGTGCAGCCCTGGGCACGGGGGTCCAGTGTGTGTCCACCCCCCTCCAGGTTCCAGGAAAGTGGGAGGTAGCTTCCAACTCCAGTGTCTCCAGACAGGTAAGTCCAAGCGGTCTGGAGCCCCTGGCCGGCACGGCTGGCAGTGCGGGTCCCGGCTCTGTCCGTCCGTCGTGGGTTTCCGTCCGTCTGTCTCCACATCACACGTAAACTGCCCGGCGTGAGATGAGGGAGCCGTCCAGCTGCGACTCCATGTCGTCCTCCAGGGCCGGGGGTCGAGGCAACATGAGGCCTTCCTCTGCCTTCTCCTCCTCCTCTTCCTCCTCCTCCTCCTCCTCGCCTTTGCCCTCCGGCCTCAGGGGCCCAGGGGCTGCGGGCGGCCAGAAGACGGGCCCCCCGTTCCCCAGCACCTGTGACTTCGCATCGTAGGCTCCCGCGTCTCCGCCGGCGCCTTCTCCGGGGCTCTTCCGCCTCCGCCTCCCCCTCAGCAGGATGTAGGCCAAGGACCCCCCCGCCAGAAGCAGCAGCACCAGCAGTGTCCCCCCCACGGCCCCCCACACCAGTGGACCCATGTCTTGGGGCGAGGCCCGGGGGGAGTCTGGGGAGAGAGGGTGAGAGAGAGAGAGAGAGAGAGAGAGAGAGAGGTCAAGAGGGTCCGTCTGGGTGCAGGGGCTGCAGGTGGCAGTGATGGGAGCCGGGGCGGGAGGCAGGGAGGAGAGTGGGGGCGGGAGGACCCACTGACCCCTCCGCCACCCCGGTCTTTTCTCAAAAATGCAATTTGCTAGCCAACGTCTCAAAACTTGGGGTTTCACTCCAAAATCCAGACTCCCCTCGGGGGAAAAACATCAGCCTGGTGGCGGCTGTGGCCCAGCGACCGCAGACCCAACCGCAGACCCGGGGCGTGGGGGGGGCCCCCCCGGGGTCAGGGCTGGGGCTGAGCGCGAGGCCGGGCCCAAGCTGCTTTGCACTGAGAGCGGCACGGAGGGGCGAGGGCTTCCTGCTCTCCCCTCCCACGCCGGGGCGCCTGGAGGCGGGGCTCGGGAATCCCACACGCCTGGGGCTGAGCAGGTGGGGGTGAGGCAGAGACAGGAAGCCCGGAGTGCCACCGAGGGGAGCCAGAGAGGAGGGACAGAGCCAGGGAGCCCGACTCACACCCCCTCCCCTGCGCTGGCACAGCGAGGAGCCCACCCCCACCAGTGGCTCTGCCAGCGGCTGTTCAAAGGGGGTCAGTTGACCCGGGAGGCCGTCAGACCAGTTTAGCAAACTCACAAACAGCACTGTTAAAACAGAGAAGCCTTGGGGGTGGGGGGGCCTGCATCCCAGCATTTCCGCAGCAGCCAGGGAGGCAACGACTTCGACTTCTGGGTTATTCCCTGCACAACCCAGCGTGGGGTTCGGCTAGTCTGCCGCAGGGGCGTCTCGCTCCCAAGCAGGCCCCACGCCACTTGCCGCGAGGGACCCGGGCACCGCCGTGGTCCAGTGCCGGGCTGGGCAGGACAGCCCCGGGTTTTAGCCCGGGGCGGGACGCTGGCGGCGTCTCTGGAGAGACGTCTGTGGCCCCGTGCTGGGTCAGTTCCGGGTGCTGTCTGTGGGCAGGAAGGGCTAAGCCTGGTGCAGTACGTGTGCCTGTGTGCGTGCCCGCGTCATCCGCGCGGCCCAGGAATGCGGATCTGAGTCAGACTGTCTTGGCCCAGGGTGTGCTGTGTCCCTGGGCGTGGGCCCCCAGGCACCGGCACGGGCGCTGCCCTGGGAAGCCATGGTGCTCGCGGCATCCCCTCCGGGTGCTGATGTTACTGTGGGTGGGTGTGCGGCTACCCTGTGTGCACCTGCTCCAGGCTCCCGGGCGGGCACCTGACGCTGGTGTGTTCTGTGTTCTGGGGCTGGAGTCCAGCAGGGCACATCCCCGGGGCTGTCTCTCCGGGGCGCCCGTCAGTAGGGACCTGTGTTTGGGGGTGGTGTAGTCCCTGAGGGCTGCCTGTCTGTGTTCTGCAGCCCCACAGTCTGGGCACTGCCTCCTGAGGCCAGTTTTGGGCATGGACTTGGGGTGGAGGTTTGGGGGTGACTTGCTGGGGTTGGGGGGGGAGCTGGCTCCCCAGGGTGAGCCTGAGTTCACCACTACATCCCTAGATCAAGGGACTGTGTGACGAAGAGGAGACCTCAACAGAGGCGTGTCAGGTAAGGCGCCAGGGACCCAGGCGCTCCAGAGGGGAGCTTCTGGAAGGTTCCAGACGGGCAGCACGGAGGGCATCTCTGGGATTCTGCCAGAGTGCCTGTGTGCGGCTGTGGTCCCTGCCTGTGCTGCCGTCCCGGGCTGTGCCCTCCCGCGTGTCTGTGACAGCGGCCCCTCCACACGTTGCACGTGTACTGTTGGTGACAGCTTCCAGAGTCGGCCTGCGCCCATCACAGGCCAGCTCCCTGCCCTGGGGCCGGCTGTGGGCTCTGCGCCTGCCAGGCTGTGGTCTGTAGCAGCTCCCCTCCGTCTCGCCCTCTGAGGGTCCTTCCCGGGCCTGGACTCTCCAGGAAAGCCCAGCACAGGCCTGCACCTGCTCCTCACCGGCCAGTGCCCGCCCCATCGTCCCAGAAGCTGCCCGCAGGGCCCCCGCCCCGGACGAGAAAGCCTAGGGTGCATGCTGGCTCGAGCCCGCTCACCTCGCACCAGGACCAGCTGCTCGGCGCGGCCCGTGCCCACGGCGTTGGTGACCGTGCAGATGAAGGTGGTGTTGACCAGGCTGTCCACTGTGTGGATGAGCAGCTGCGGGCCCTGCACCACGGCGGCGGCGGGGAACACGCCCGAGGTCCTGGGGGTGCGGGCGCAGGTGAGCGCGCGCCTGTCCCTGCAGACGCCGCCGCCCGGGCCAGCGCCTGGGACACCACTTACTTCCAGGCCCAAGCCCGCCAGCTCCCCCCACTCCTGAGGATCGGAAATCCGGGCCCCCAGCCCTCCTCCCTCAGACCCAGAGGTCAGGCCTCCAGCCCTCCTCCCTCAGACCCAGGGGTCCAGGCCCCCAGTCCTCCTCCCTCACACCCAGGGTCCAGGCCTAGCCCCTCCTCCCTCAGACCCAGGGTCCAGGCCCCGCCCCTCCTCCCTCAGACCCAGGGTCCAGGCCCCGCCCCTCCTCCTCCAGACCCAGGGTCCAGGCCCCCAGCCCCTCCCTCACACCCAGGGTCCAGGCCTAGCCCCTCCTCCCTCAGACCCAGGGGTCCAGGCCCCCAGCCCTCCTCCCTCAGACCCAGGGGTCCAGGCCCCCAGCCCTCCTCCCTCACACCCAGGGGTCCAGGCCCCCAGCCCCTGCTCCCTCACACCCAGGGGTCCAGGCCCCGGCCCCTCCTCCCTCAGACCCAGGGGTCCAGGCCCCCAGCCCCTCCTCCCTCAGACCCGGGGGTCCAGGCCCCCAGCCCCTCCCTCAGACCCAGGAGTCCAGGCTTAGCTCCTCCTCCCTCAGACCCAGGGGTCCAGGCCCCTGGTCCCTCCTCCCTCAGACCCAGGGGTCCAGGCCCCCAGCCCTCCTCCCTCAGACCCAGGGGTCCAGGCCCCGGCCCCTCCTCCCTCAGACCCAGGGGTCCAGGCCCCCAGCCCCTCCTCCCTCAGACCCAGGGGTCCAGGCCCCCAGCCCCTCCTCCCTCAGACCCGGGGGTCCAGGCCCCCAGCCCCTCCTCCCTCAGACCCAGGGGTCTAGGCCCCCAGCCCCTCCTCCCACAGGCCCCGCCCCTGACTCACGTGCTCCAGTCGTAGCCGGTGGGCTCTGGGTTGCTTCGGACATCGCAGGTGAGGGCGGCCTCGCTCCGGCCCAGGTACCAGTTGTCATCGTAGCCAGAGATGGAGACCTCGGGGGGGTCTGGGGGAAATTGGAGATTGGCTCAGCGCTGTGTGGAGAGAGGCTGGTGGATCTACAGGAACCCTAGAGATGGGGGTGGGGGGCGGAGGCCCCCGGGCTCTGTGGTTTCCAACACGCCAGAGCCGGGGATCTGGATGGACCGGCACAGGGGCGCCCCCAACAAGCACACAGGGTGGGGGTGGGGGAGGAACCAGGCTGGCTGGGGGTGGGGGCAGGGCAGCCTCTGCAGGGGCACTGAGGGGTGCGTGCAGGGAGCTTTGGGGGACAGATGACAAGGGGCCAGGGTCAGCAGCCGCTGGCGCGCCCGAGCTCAACCCAGTGTCTCCCCAGCGCATGTGCACCGAGACCCCAATGGCCCACACAGCAAAAACACACTGCCACCTGTCTACAACAGCAGGGGGGCAGCGGCCGGAGTAGACACCTGAGATGGTGTAGGGACCGGGAAAACACCGCCCGGGGCAGCGCCAGAGAAGAGCATGCTGGGTGGGCCGGCTCCGCGCTGCCACGCCAGTCTCGCGAGGAAGCAACCCCGCTGTGCAGCGCCTGCCTTCTCCCGTGTCAGTTGCGCCCCGCCCACGGTTCCCAGGCCCCACAGTGTAGACAGTGAGGAGGAAGGCACCGGAGAAGGGCAGGCCAGCAGTGCAGCCAGCGGGGGAAGGGGGCACTCACAGCGCACGGAGAGGGTCACGGGCAGCAGCACTGGCTCCCTGAAGGTCTCGTGCTCCACTTTGCAGCTGACCTTGACACCATCCGTCCGGCCCAAGGGCACCAAGGTGAGGCGACTGGTGACGGTGACCGTGCCGGGCAGGGTCCCCGGCGCCTGGGTCTCTCTGGCCTCCCCGTCCAGGGACGAGACCCAGGAGACGCGAGCAGGCGGGCGGCCGCCGGAGGACACGCAGCGCGCCACGGGCACGGGTTCCAGGCTCAGGGTCACCTCCTGGGCTTCAGCGTGGTTCTGGGGCTGGGCTGGGAGGGGAGCAGAGAGGGCCGCGTCACCCCTCCCTGGCAGTCGCTCAGCAAACCCTGTGGCTCTGTTGCTTAGCGACCGCAGGGCGTTGGTTTTGTCCCACGGGATAGGATGGCGGTGGGGGCCGGAGAAGCGGATGGGGCGGGGAGCGCGGGGCACGCGGCCGCCACGTCCCGCCATCGCCTCTGCAGACAGGGCCCGAAGCCTGCAGGAGGCGGACTCTAAGGCGACAAAGCCAAGGCCGCGTGAAACTGGGTCAAAGGCGGCACTGGCAGCCCGGCTGCTCTTCCTGTCAACACCGCTGGACCTTGCTGCTGGAAGTGAGATAAAGCAACAGCCGTTCCCAAAGCTGGGGTCGATCTTTTGTCTTTTTCCCTCTTCACCCCATCATCCCAGACCACATGGAAAAGCCTCAGGGGCAGGAAAACTAGCTCTGGGGGGCCGGGCTGTTGCGTAGTGGGTTGGGCAACCCCATGTGGGCGCCGGTTCTAGTCCCGACTGCTCCACTTCCAATCCAGCTCCCTGCTAATGGCCTGGGAAAGCAGTAGAAGATGGCCCAGGTCCTTGGGCCTCTGCACCCATGTGGGAGACCTGGAGGAAGCTCCTGGCTCCTGGCTCCTGGCTTTGGATCGGCACAGGTCCGGCCATTGTGGAGTGGACCAGCGGATGGAAGACCCCTCTCTCTGCCAGTCTCTGTTTGAAACTCTACCTCACAAGTAAATAAATAAATCTAACAAAGAAAGAAAGGGAACCAGCCCTGAGACAGGAGCTCCGCTCACCGGCCTGAGCCTGACCCTGAGCACCTGACGCGGCCCAGGCCCCCAGCCGCCTTCCGCTTCTGTCTGGACACTGCCCTTCCGCCTCTCCTGTAGCTCCACAGCCTCCTGTGACCACCACAGCGCCCCCAGCAGGCCAAGTGATGCTCCGGAGCCCAAAGCTGCCCCTGCCCGGGGGGGCCTCCCTGGGGTCGCCAGCCCAAGCCCCACTCCCTCAAGGGGACTTGTGGGCTCTGGACACTGTCCAGCTCCCCTCAGTGGCTCCCCCACACCCTGCTCCCCTGCGAAGGTGCGGGTACGTGGCCGGGGGCTTATGTCGCATTCCCTGCCCCCCCCCGCCCCGAAGGTGCCTGTCACAGCCACTCTCAAAACTTTTCTTGCTGCTGGCACTGAGCCATAGCGGGTAAAGCCGGTCTGAGTCCCAGCTGCCCCTCTTCTGATCCCGCTCTCTGCTGTGGCCTAGGAAGGAGTGGAATATGGCCCAAGTGCTTGGGTCCCTGCACCCACCTCCTACCTGGGAGACCCGAAGAAGCCCCGGTTCCTGGCTTTGGCCTGGCCTGGCATGAGCTATTTCAGACATTTGGGGAGTGAATCAATGGATGGAAGATCTCTCTCTGCCTCTCCCTCTCTGTCACTTTGCCTTTCAAATAAGTAAACCTTTAAAACAATTCTTTCTTGCTCTCTATTTTTTTTTTTAAAGATTTATTTATTTATTTGAAAGAGTTACACAGAGAGAGGCAGAGAGAGAGAGAGAGAGAGAGAGAGAGAGGTCTTCCATCCACTGGTTCACTCCCCAGATGGCTGCAATGGCTGGAGCTGCGCCGATCCAAAGCCAGGAGCCAGGAGCTTCTTCCAGTCTCTCATGTGGGTGGACTTGGGCCATCCTCCACTGCTTTCCCAGGCCATAGCAGAGAGCTGGATCAGAAGTGGAGCAGCCGGGTCTTGAACTGGTGCCCATATGGGATGCCAGTACTGCAGGCCAGGGTGTAAACCCGCTGTGCCACAGCGCTGGCCCCTCTTGCTCTCTCTTTAATAAACTGTCATTTAGGGGTCAGCGCTGTGGCATAGCGGGTAAAGCCACCGCCTGCAGTGCCAGCATCCCATATGTACACCGGTTTGAGTCCCAGCTGCTCCACTTCCTATCCAGCTCTCTGCTATGGCCTGGGAAAGCAGTAGAAGATGGCCCAAGTCCTTGGGCCCCTGCACCCACATGGGAGAATGGGAAGAAGCTCCTGGCTCCTGGCTCCAAATCGGTGCAGTCCGGCCATTGGGGCCATCTGGGGAGTGAACCGGTGGATGAAAGACTTTCTCTCTGCCTCTCCTTCTCTCTGTGTGTAACTCTTTCAAATAAATAAATAAATCTTAAAAAAAAATTGTCATTTCGTTATCTTTCTTTGTTTCAAAAGCAGAGAAATGGAGAGAGCGAGATTGCCCATGTGCTGGTTCCCTCCCCAGGTGCCCAAAGCCAGGAGCCAGGAGCTCCGCCCACTCCCATGGTGGGAGGGGCAGGGACCCAGGTACTTGAGCCATCACGGCTGCTGCCCTCTGCCGCCCAGGGCGCATTCGCAGGGAGCTGCAATCGGACGCAGAGCTGGGACTGGCACCCAGGCGCTCGGCTAGAAAGCGGCAGCCCAGGCAGTGTCTCCACCAAGCGGCAGCGTCTCCAGCATTGCACCAAACACTTGGCCTCCGAGTAACTCCTGAGCCATGCAAACGACAGCGCCGGAAACCAACAGGAGCTGGGCTGCGGGACTTGGAGAGCTACTGGGGTCCGGACGCTTCCATCCAGGGATCTCCCGGGGCAGGGGGGGGGCATGTCCTGGCGAGAAGGGGGAAGCAAAGCGTCCCAGGGATGTGGCTTCCCCAGAGCTGCGGGGGGGGGGGTGCGCAGTGGGGGGCAGGCCAGGGTTCAGCCTGCAGGAGCGACTTCCAGGAAACACCTCCGCTGCGCCGGCCTGCTGGGACGCTGGCCTGGGAGTCCCTTCTGACCCGCTAGTCCGCAGCAGCCCCCTCCCCAGGCCCAGAGCAGGCCAACCCACACCCGCTCCCCGTGTCTGCCAGTCCCTGGCTGTGCCCACGGGCAGCTCCTCACCCCAGAACATGACCGTTCCAGCTCAGGCCACCGAGTCCCCCGCCCTGAGCCGTTACTTCCTGCCTGGGCACTGCTTGCGTCCCTCCCCCTCCCCCACAGCACCAGAAGGAGCCTGGGAAAGCCCAGACCGGAGCAGCTCTCTGCGGCTCAGGACCCACCCTGGCCCTCATTCTGTCCACGTCTTCACTTGATCCCCAGAGGGAATCCCCAGTGGGGATCTGTCCCCTGTCACCTCCTGCCTTCCGCCACTCACATGGACTCCCTTCCTCATAGGCATGCTGTGCCTCAGGGCCTTTGCACTGGCCGTCCCCTCTCTGCAGAGCGCTCGTCTCTCAGGTCCCCTGCAGACCCTCCCCAGCTATAGGCCACCACCCTCCTCTCACAGCCACAGCGCCTGCACCAGCCTGTCTGCCTGGGGCGGGCGGGGCGTTCCGTCCTGCCACGTTACCCGTTGGGCCACAGTATTGGCTGGGCCGGTGTTTGCCCTAAGAGTGCCCCGCCCGCTCACCTATGACCCTGAGCCAGGTCACCTCGCGGCGGGTGCCGTTGGGAAAGGTGGTGAAGTCGCAGGTGTAGTTGCCCTCATCCTCCACCCGCAGCCCCCGGAGGGCCAGTGTGGCGTCCCGCAGATCCGTCTCCGTGCCCTGCCCGGCTCCCGCGTTGACGAAGGACAGCCGCTCCTGGCCGAGCTGGGGGTTGGGGAAGTGGACGCCGTACTTGGGGTGGAAGGCGGCCACGGTGACATCCCGGTGCTTCCAGGTCACCTGGGAGACCCGCACTCCCGGGGCGGGCGACAGCAGGTGGCAGGGCAGCTCCACGGTGCCTCCCAGCTGGCCCCGCACCTCGGGCAGCACTTGAACTCGTACATCCTGGGCTCCTGGCGGGAGAGAGAGGGGTCAGGTGCAGCAGGGACCCGGGCGTCCGGGTCAGCCAGGGTCACCACTGAGGGGCCCACGCAGGGAGACGCCGGCCCCAGGTGCCCTGGAGGCGCCTTCCCCAGGGCTCAGGTCCCAGAAAGTCAGCTGGAAAAGACATTTTTGAGGGGAAAGTAGAATATGGGATAGCGAGTAGAAGAACTCAAATCATGGGGTTGGTGTGGTATAGATGGTTGAGGCTGCTGCCTATAGTGCCAGTATCCCATAGGGTGTCGGCTCCCGTCCCGGCTGCTCCACTTCCGATCCAGCTCCCTGCCGATGCGCCTGGGAAAGCAGCGGAAGATGGCCCAGGTGCTTGGGCCCCTGCACCCACGTGGGAGACCCAGAAGTTGCTCCTGGCTTCTGGCTTCAGCCCAGCCAGGACCACCCACTGGGGCCACCTGGGGAGTGAACCAGCAGATGGAAGATCCCTGTCTGTCTGTAACTCTGCCTTTTAAAAAGAAAAAAGAAAGAAAGAAAGAAAGAAAGAAAGAAAGAAAGAAAGAAAGAAAGAAAGAAAGAAAGAAAGAAAGAAAGAAAGAAAAAATGATGCTGTGGGGCCGGCACTGTGGTGTAGCAGGTAAAGCTGCCGCCTGCAGTGCCGGCATCCCATATGGGCACTGGTTCAAGTCCCACTTGCTCCAATTCCAATCCAGCTCTCTGCTATGGCCTGGGAAAGCAGTGGAAGATGGCCCAGGTCCATGGGCCCCTGCATCTGTGTGGAAGACCCGGAAGAAGCTCCTGGCTTTGGATCAGCCCAGCTCTGGCCATGGCAGCCATCTAGGGAGTGAACCAGCAGATGGAAGACCTCTCTTTCTCTCTTTCTCTCTCACTCTCTCTGCCTCTCCTCTCTGTGTAACTCTGACTTTCAAGTAAATAAATAAATAAGATGCTGCATGGTGGAGCTGGCGCTGTGGTGCAGCAGGTTAAATCTGCCTAGGACACCGGCATCCCATGCGGGCGCTGGGTTCAAGTCCTGGCTGCTCCACTTCAGATCCGGCTCCCTGCTAATGCGCCCAGGAAAGCAGTGGCGGACAAACCAAGTCCTTGGGCCCCTACACTGTGTGGCAGACCTCGATGAAGCTCCTGCCTTCAGTCTGGACAAGCTCTGACTACCTTGGGCATTTGGGGCGTGAAACAGCAGAAAGATCTCTGTCACTCTGCCTTTCAAATACATAATTTTTTTTTTTTTTTGACAGGCAGAGTGGACAGTGAGAGAGAGAGACAGAGAGAAAGGTCTTCCTTTGCCGTTGGTTCACCCCACAATGGCCGCCGCGGCTGGCGCACCGCGCTGATCTGAAGCCAGGAGCCAGGTGCTTCTCCTGGTCTCCCATGGGGTGCAGGGCCCAAGCACTTGGGCCATCCTCCACTGCACTCCCGGGCCACAGCAGAGAGCTGGCCTGGAAGAGGGGCAACCGGGACAGAATCCGGCGCTCCGACCGGGATTAGAACCCGGTGTGCCGGCGCCGCTAGGCGGAGGATTAGCCTAGTGAGCCGCGGCGCCGGCCAAAATACATAATTTTTTTAAAAGCCCAAGTGCCTGAGCCCCTAACACCCATGCAGAAGACTCGGATGGAGTTCCTGGCTCCTGGCTTCAGCATGGCCCAGCCGCAGGTGCTGCGAGCACCTGGGGAGTGAACCCATGGAAGGGTGGGATCTCTCCCGTGCTTTAAATAAAAATGAAAATAAATAAATAATAATAAAAAACATACAAAACCAACTTTCTTCTCTCAACACCTGACAGCAGGTGTGGGGAGGTGTGTGTGTGTGCGCGCGTATGTATGTGTGTGTACGTGTGTATACGTGTGGGTTTGCATGTGTGTGTGCGTGCACACGTGTGTATTTATGTGCGTGTGTGTTTGTCTCCCACCCAGTGCACGGCCGTCAGCTCTGGGACACGCACCAGCCTCTCACTCTGGTCACTTCTGACGCCGTCCACAGGTTGGGGGCTCAGCCCCCACGACTGCGCCCACTCCCCGGGCCGCCCCGAGCCCATGCTGCCTTCCCCGGTGCCTTTGGCCACAGATCAGGGCTCGCACGGCTTCCCGTCGCCGCGATCACCTAACCCGAGCAGCTCGCAGCGCGCAGGAAAACAGATCTCGCGTGGACCGGCCCATCACAAAGGCTACAGACGCGGAGGGGGAGGCGTGTCCGGGTCCTGTCCCTTGGGGTTTCCTGGCTACATCACTGGCTACCGGCCATCGACTTAAACCTGCGGCCCCTCCCCTTCTCCAAGGCTGTGGGGAGGGGCTGCCTCGGCCTAGCTTGGCCACCAAGGGCCACCACACACTGGGGAGACTGGGAGGATTTGGGGAGCCGCGTGCCAGGGACCAGGGACGAAAACCACACGCGCTTCTCCGTATCACACACTGGATTACACGTTATTATGGGATTACTGCTGATACACCCAGGCGTGATAATTACATGTGGCCAGGCAGAAGCTCCTTCCCAGAGGCGCAGGGTGGACACGTCCCGCCTGCAATGCGTTCCCCACGGCTCCACAGGAACCAACGGGCGTCACGCACCGCCTTGACGGGGGGCGGGGGGCATGCTCCCCACTCAGACCTACCGCCCCAAACTGTTCATTATAAAAATATACAGGCGGAAGATAAATTCAATTTAAAGTCTATGACAGGCGCTAGCACTGTGACGCAGTAGGTTGATCGGCTGCCTGCAGTGCCGGCATCCCATGTGGGCCCCGGTTCTAGTCCCGGCTGCTCCTCTTCCAGTCCAGCTCTCTGCTGTGGCCTAGGAAAGCAGCAGACGATGGTCCAAGTGCTTGGGCCCCTGCACCCGCGTGGGAGACCTGGAAGAAGCTCCTGGCTCCTGGCTTCTGATCAGCACAGCTCTGGCTGTAGCAGCCATTTGGGGATTGAACCAACGGATGGAAGACCTCTCTCTCTCTCTCTCTGCCTCTCCCTCTCACTGTCTGTAACTCTACCTCTCAAATAAATAATTAAAAACAAAAAAAGTCTATGACAAACTAAATTTTCAATAATTAAATACTTATGTTTATTTGAGAGGCAGAGAGCACGCGTACAGTCACTGGTTCACTCCTCAAACACTTGCAAAGGCCGGGACAGGGAGGGGTGAACTCTACGCCCTCTGGGTCTCCCACGCGGGGGCGGGGACCCACGCACCCGCACCATCTCCTGCTGCCCGCCAGGGTGCGCGTTAGCAGGAAGCCAGAGGGGGGTGTGGACCCCGGGTGCTCTCAGCAGGGGACACGGCGGTGCTAACTGGGAGTCCCAGCGGCCACCCCACACAGGTGACAGCAGTTACACGGTGGGGACGGCCGGCTGTGGGCCATTCCTCCCTTGTCCTGAGAGCCAGAGGGGCAGAGACAGAGAACAAGCTCCCGTCGCCGACCCTGTCCCCAAGCGCCAGGGCCTCACGGGCCGCGCCCCGCCCGGCGCGTGGCTCCTCCCCGGCTTCCCCGCCGCACAGGTGACCACACCTGGGAGCGACACCGACCCCTCTTCTGCAGAAACGACATTTGCACGCCGCACAATTCACCCCCGCCACACGTCCAACTCCACAGCTCGGAGTCCGTTCGCACAGTGCGTGCTCCTCAGAGCTGGGGGCGACGGGGCACCATCAGTGTTGGGGCATTTTAGACATTTACTCGTTTATTTGAAAGGCAGAGCGACACGCAGAGATCATCCATCTGCCGGTTCACTCCCCAAATACCTGCAACAGCCAGGACTGTGCCAGGGACCCACATCCTCTGCCCCTGGCAGGTGCAGTGGCGGGGGGCTGGGTCAGAGACGGGGGTCCACCAGACCCCAGGCGGAGGCTTAACCCGCCTGCCCCTCCTCCCTCTTTCAGGCCGAACTGCCGGGGCCCATGCTTTGCTCTAGACACAGACATTGGCTCGTCACTTTGGAGCTGTGACAAACCCTACCACGGTGGACACTCGGACTGGCGTCTGCGCATGCGCACGCATGTCCGCATCTCCTGCGTCCCCTCGCCTTCCTCCTCCAGCTCTCATGGCGGGGACAACAGGAGCGGTGTCCCCGGGTGCCCCGGGCTCGGACCGTGGGGGCTCAGACCCTGCCTGGCTCCTGTGCCCTTGCGCGAGTCAACCCGGCCAGCCCGCGCCTCAGTTTCCCCAGCTGTAAACCAAGGATAATCACTGCGCAGGGCTCCCCGGAGCTGGGGGAAGGGTGCGGTTACGAGGATGAAAGAGTTATTTACAGAGCATTTAGCACCGGGCAGCGAGGAGTGCTTGTTACACAAACACGGCGAGGTCAGGGTCACTCCAAGAGGCCCCGGGCGGGGCGCATTCCCCAGAGCGCAGGGGGTGGCCCGTGGGCACTGGGCAGCCCCTGGCCTCACGCCCAGGGGCGCAGAGGACACTATGGGCCCCAAGGAGGGCTCCCTGGCAGAAGGCTGCGCCTTGCGGGGCGGGGGGGGGAGGAGCAGTCTAGGGCACCTCGGGCTTCCCCCCATGGAGGGGCCACAGGGCGGGGACCCCTGTGCTGCCACCCCGCTGCTGCCCTGCGAATTAGCAGCAGGCACGGGAGGTCCGCAGGTGGCTTGTTAAGGCATCCAGACGGGAAGCAGAACGCCAGGCTCCTGGGGCGGGAGCCGCACACAGCACACAGGTGAGTGGGAGCCATCGAGGGTTCTTCAACCCAGGAAGCACTTGGAGCCGGAAGCCAAAGAGGCCAGAGGGGAGAGGCGGGAGCTGGACAGAATAGCCTGGAAAGGTGTAAGGCCAAGAGGTGGCACTGGGTGAGGAGGGGGAGGCTGACAGGTGCGATTTAGGAACTGGGGGCCGAGGGTGGCAGAGAAAGGCAGCCCAAGAGGGGGACGGACTGGGGGTCTGCCTCCTGTGCCACTGCACCCCCTGCACCTTTGCATCTGCACCCCCAACACCTGTACCCCGGCACCTATACCCCCGCACCTACACCTGCACCCCCCAACACCTGTACCCCCAAACCTGTACCCCGGCACCTGTACCCCCGCACCTGCACCCCAACACCTGCACCCCCACACCTGTACCCCCAACACCTGTACCTGCACCCCCAACACCTGTACCCCCGCACCTGCACCCCCAACACCTGTACCCCTGCACCTGCACCCCCCAACACCTGTACCCCCGCACCTGCACCCCCAACACCTGTACCCCTGCACCTGCACCCCCCAACACCTGCACCCCTGCACCTGCACCCCCCTGCACCTGAAGCAGGGCCCGGCGCTCAGTAAGCACCGCTGGGTGGAAAGCAGCGGACCCCCACGTCTGCGGTGAGGAGGCAGCAGTCCCGGATTCCACGGCTGATTCTGAATGGGGCGTCTGTGTGTGGCGGTCGGTTACGCCGCTGCCCCTGACGCCAGCATCTCACAGGAGCACGGGTTCGAGTCCCGGCTCTTTGCTTCCGATCCATCACCCTGCTAACGCGCCTGGGAAAGCAGCAGAGGATGGCCCAAGTGCTGGGATCTTTGATACCCAAGTGGGAGACCTGGATGGAGCTCCTGGCTCCTGCCTTTAGCCTGGCCCAGCCCCAGCCATTGCAGCCCTTTGGGGTCTCTCTCTCTCTCTCTCCCTCTCTTGCTCTCCCCCTCTCTCACTCCCTCCCTCCTCCCTCCTCATCTCTGTAATTCTACCTTCCACATAAATAAAACAAATCACATATATGTATATAAAAGGCCACATTCCAAACAAGTGACGGGGACGGTCCAGGCGGTCCAGGCTCCGTGGGGTCAGCAGTCCATTTGCAAGGCCTCCCTGCTTCTCTGAAGGTCCAGGATTGAACCATGGAGTCCTCCCGACTTCTCCCTTTCCCACATGAACTCCACCGGGAAATCCCACAGGCGCCATTTTCAAAATGCACCAATAAGGGCCTGGCATTGTGGCCCAGCAGGTGACACCGCCTCCTGCGACGCTGGCTCCCACATGGGTGCTGCTTCCTGTCCTGGCCACTCCACTCCCGACCCAGCTCCCTGCTAACGCGCCTGGGAAAGCAGTGGAGGATGGCCCAAGTGCTGGGGGCCCTGCACCCGCGTGGGAGACCTGGAAGAAGCTCCTGGCTCCAACCTGGCCCAGCCCCAGCTGCTGGGGCCATTTTGGGAGTGAACCAGGGAATGGAAGAGCGCTTGTGTGTCCTCCCCACCCCCCAGCTCTGCCTTAGAAATGAATAAATAAATCTTTTTAAAAAATGCACCAATGATCAGAGCACAGCCAAGCCCTCCAGGTCCTCACCCGGCGTAACCCCCCTCCCCTCCCGCCTGCCGGGTCGCACTGGTGCCCCTCTGGCTGTTTCCATGGCTGCAGGGACCCCTTGCCTTCTGTCTCCTCACCTGCAGCCCTCAGAGACCTGTGCGTCCCGCACCCACCCCCTCGTCTACCTCCCTCTCCCTGTCCAGCCACCCTGAGTCCTGCCTCAGGGCCTCTGCACCTGCTGGTGCCCCACCCTGGCCCACTCCTCCCCTGAACCCACAACTTCCTCCCTCCCTTCCTTCAAGTCTTGGCTCGGGAGGCATTCCCTGAACCCCGATTTTAGTTTCCAAGGCTCCTCTGCTCTCGCTTTATCTTTCCTCTGGAACGAGCATGCCAGAGATCTGTCACTCCGTGTCCCCGGAGCCCAGGGGCTCTGTGAGCACACTGTGTGAGACCCCGTGGACTCCACCGCCCAGGCTGAGGCTGTCCGAGCTCGGGCTGGGGGCGCTGGGGAGCCATGGAGAGCTCTAGGCAGGGGGAGGAACCCGGGAAAGATTGTGCTTTGGAAAGATCTGGCCAGGACCCAGGGGAAGAAGAGGAGCCTGCAGGGTGGAGGCAGTGGGGGCAGAAGTGGGGCCAGAGTGGAGAAAAGTCTGGAAATGGGAATGGGAGTGTGAGGAAAGGGGTTGCGGGGGGAGGAAGCCGGCTGGCCGGGGCGGGAGTAGGGGGCTGGGCCGATGCCCAGTGCCCTGTGTTTTGGGCGGAGGCAGGAAAACGAGGCCAGGACTCAGGACCCCAGCGTCCAGCTGCCCGTCCTGACCTTGGCAGGGATGTGGCCAGTCCCACGGCTGGGGGAAGAGAGCTTTCCTGCACCTGCCAGATGGGTGACAGCTTAGTGCGGTGTCAGCTGGGTCCCAGACAACTTCCTGTCCTCATGGACCAGGCCAGCGGGCTTCCTGCCGTGGGGGAGGAGGGGCAGGAGCCCGGGCCCGGGGGCCTGGGTGCGGCTTCCTGGGTTCCCTGGCATGGCCTACCCCTGCAGCCCTCACCTCCGAAGCACCTGACCCAGCCTCGGGGTTGGTGGCGGTGGCCGCGGTGGCGGTGGGGTGCGGCGCGACTCCAGGAGGCCCTTGAAGGTCCGCGTGCCCCAAGCACTGGCCGCAGCTGCTGCCTCAGCCACCTTGTTAATTAATTAATTGCGATAATGACAGTGCCCACCCCCACAGCGGACATCCGGGAGCCGGTCTGGGGAGTGAGCAGCTGCCGGGGGCCACGGCCAGGGCCAGGGCCAGGAGCCGGGGCTGTCCACGCCGGCATCCGAGCACCTGCCTCCCGGGTCTTCGACAATGGCCATTGCTCTGGGCCGCGGGGTGGAGGTGGGGTCTGTTCCTGGGATCCACCCCACCCAGCCCTTGGCCCTGCTGGGGTCTCCCAGGATGTCCTGCATCTGCGCCTCTGTGTCCCCAACTCCCAGGCGCTCTGTCACTCGTGTCTGGCACAGCCTCCATACCGCCCGGCCCACACTCCACGGCCTGTAGCGCGTTCACAGGGCTGGCGGCCATCGCCACCGTGGCCTGAGGACATGTCCTCCTGTTCTGTCCTCCCGCCCGCCCGCAGCCTGCCTCTCCAGGGGCCCTCCCTGCCCACGGCGCTGACACTTCCTCACTGCTTGGGCGTCTCACCAGGTCCCCTCACCTCCTCCCCCTCCTGCTCCATTTCTCAGCGGCGCTGGGACATTAAAAATGTAACAGCGTCCCAGGCAGAGGCGGGGGAGCTGGCCTGGGTGTCCAGCTCCCTGCCCCACCTGCCTCCACCACTCCCTGGGCCCCCACGACCCTGGCCTTGACACTTGCCTGGGCCCTGACCTCCTGGGGTCAGGGCACCTCCACTCTCCCTCGGCGGGGGTCTGTCCCTAAACCTCTGCCTCCTCTGGGGACCGGCCTCGCCCCTCCGCCTATCCTCCACTCCCCTAAATCCCCAGTCCGCCCCACAGCACCTCCCTCTGGGCCGCTGTTCCCAACCCAGGCCTCCGTCGGCTCCCCGTCCCCCCAATTCTCCACCGCCAGTTCCCAGTCCCTAACGAGAGGAGACAGCCAGGCCTGCAGTGGCCTCTCCTCCCATCCCCCTCCGCGCCCAGCGGCTGCCCGTGGAAGCAGGGGAGGAGTGGGGAGGGGGCAGGCAGCCGGAGGCCAGGTGGGGCACCTCCTCCCCGAGGGGGCCAGGGAGGGGGAAGGCAGGTGGCCCAGGGACAGGTAAACAGCGGTGGGCTGGGGAGAGGGACTAGGAGCTGAGAGAGTGGCCAGAGTCAGGCAGGAGGGAGAGGAGGCTGGAGGGGAGGGGAGAGAACAGGCCCGGCTCAGGAAAGGGGAGAGGCCCCCTGCAGAGGGACCTGTGAATCCGCCCCCCAGGATGGAGATGAGGCTTTCTGGAGCCCACCAGCCAAGGGCTCTACAGAGCTGACTTCCAAGAGCCTGGGCTCTGGCTGCTGGCTGCCCGGGGCCAGGCCCAGGGGACCTTGGGAAAGCGGTTTGCTCTTGTTCAACCTCGGTTTTGCCATCTGCAAAATGGGAAGAGGCAGAGGGCCTTCCTCCAGATCACATTCCCAAGTTCCACCTCTGACTCTGGTGGGGTCAAGAGTTCACCCAGAGGTGGCCGGTTCTGATCTCATCTCCCGTGCACAGCCCAGGAGGGGGCAGCAGGGGATGAAGAGGCAGAGGTCCAGGCTAGGAGACAGCTCAGAGGCATCGGGGAGAACCAGGCCACCCCCTTCCCACGCAAGCCCTTGGGAACCCCAGCATCCTGGAGTTTCTAGCGAGGAACAAACACGCTGGGCCACCGGCAAGGGGCGGGGCCGGCGCCACCTCCACCTGTCTCACCTCAGCCCCTCCCTCCGTGGGGGCCGCGCCTCTCCCGCCGTGGGGGTGGGGTGGGGTGGGCCGGCGGGGGCGGGGGTCGCGAGCGCGGCCCAGGGGAGGGCGGGGACTGGGGCGGCGGCTCCTCCCGTCCACCTCCCGGAGCCGCTCGGAGGACAAAGGCGCGACCAGAGAGAAGATAAGGTCCCGAAACCCGGGAGTCCGGAACCGGGAGCGCGCGTGCCCCGCCCCGAATCCCTGAGAGTGAAACCGGAAAAGTTCCCCAGGGACGTCCCCACGGGGCGCCCACCGGGAACGCGAGGGGGCCCCGGCCCACCGAGCTGCGGCTGCCCGGTCCCGCCCAGGGCCCGGGCCGGGGTCTCCTGCCCACGCCGTTCTTGGGCCCACAGTCACCCCGAAGCCCGGGGCTGAACCCCCTGCCCCAGCTCTCCCTGGAAAGCGGGGACAGCGCGCGCCGCCCATGATTGAACCGGGAGCTCAGGTCGCAGCCTCCCCCACCCGCCATCCTCCCAGACCCCAGTGAGCCGCCGCCCCTCGCCCGCGATTCTCCGGGGGCCCGGGAGACACAGCCCCCAGCCCCCGGGTCCTCCGCTCCCCTCGGACCCTCCCCCCAGGCCGCCCCAACTCTCATCCTCGGCCTCTTCTGGGGACCCGGACACCTGGACCCCGGCGCTCGGACGCCCAACCCGGCCAGAAGGAAACGTGGGGGGGGGGGTCGTCCGGTCTCCACACCGCGACCCTCCTGCTGGGGGTGGGGGGGAGCATTCCCCACATTCCTGAGGGGCGTAGCGGAGACGGAAACCCGGATCCGGGCTCTCGGAGCGGCGCGAGATGGGGAGGGGGCCCGAGGCCTTCGGCGGACCTGATTTAACCCCTTCGGCGCGGGGATTGGAGCGGGAGGAGGGGGAAACAGAAGTCCGGCGCAGGATGGGTGTGGGGGGGTAGAGACTCTGGGGCGTGTGCGGGCAGAGGTGGGAGGCGGCGAGGCCGGCCAGGAAGGGGCGCGGGACCCCGGGCCCGGGGGGCGTCTCCAAGCAGGGGAGGGCGAGGTCCGCGTGGGGGGGGGCGTCCGCGCTCACTCACCGGCTTCCCCGAGCAGCAGCAGCAGCGGCAGCAGCGGCAGCGTCCGCGACGATCTCGAAGGCGGGAGGGCTGCGGCCCGGGCCATGGGGGCCCCAGGAGGGGACTGGGCCCGGGCGGGGGCCTGCGGGCCACTATGCGTGCGCGGATCGGCCGGGCGGGCGAGCAGGTGCCTGAGGGGCTCCACTCCGGGGGGCTCCCGCCGCTCTCAGCCCTCCCCGCTCTGCTCCGCCGGCCTAGCTCTCCCTTGCCTGCTCTCCGAGATCCGCGCCCCCGGCCCCTTGCTTAGCTCTGGCCGTTCGGACTCGCTGACGTCACAGGACCCACCCCTTCCCTCCGCCTCACGCCGGGGACCCTTGCTCCGGCCCCGCCCCCTCCCGGAGCTCTGTCCCCGCCCCCCGATCTGCACGCCCACCCTCGCCCCAGGATTCTATCCCCGCCCCTTAACGCCATTAAGCCACGCCCCCGAGCAGCCGGGCCCCGCCCCCCGAGGAGAGCCCCGCTCCCGGCTACTCCACCGAGGTCCTGTCACGCCCCCTTCGGAGCTCATCTCCGCCCCGCTAGGCCACGCCCTCCCTCCGTGGCCCCGCCCCCACCCTGTGCGGGTCCCGCCTCTCCCCTGGAGCTGGCTCCGGCCGGCCTCGGCGCCGCCCCAGCGCTGACCCCGCCCCCGAGCAGGGCCGAGGCCCTCTCGTCACACCTGCGTGAGGCACGCGAGTTCCCTAGGCCCGCCCCCGGCAGGCCCCGCCCCCGCCCGGAGCCCGGCCGGCCCGTGCGCGCCTCGCCGCGGGGGTCCTGCCAGCGCCCCTCGGCTCTCCCCAGCCTCAGGCCGGGAGCCGGCCGCATCGTTTCTTTCCAGCTTTCTCTCCTCGCCTCGCGGTCTTTGTGTCTCTCCTGTGGGTCTCCGTCCCTGCGTTCCTCTGGGTCTTTAGCCCTCGCGCCTCCGCGTCGCTTCCGTCCCTCGGGCTGTGTCCCCTCGCGTGTCCCCTGGGTGTCGGGTGCCTCCCCGTGCGCCCCTCTCCACGTCTCTGCCCCTGCCTCTGCCGAGTGAGCCGGTCCTCGCCTCCACACCGGGCCGCCCGCCAGGGGGCGGCACAGACCGGGGCCCGCGCCCGCGGACCGGCCGCGCGGGGAGGGGCCAGGCTGGGGTCCGGCCTCCGCGCTGCTGCCCCTCCCCGCGTCCTTGTCCCACTTCCCCTATCTCCCCGGCCTCCTCGAGTCTTTGTGTCTCTCTCCCCGACTCGGCCCCTTTGTGTGTCTCGGGCGGCGCTGCCCCTCCCCGCCCCCACCTACCTCTTCACATTCCTCGGGCTGCGGGGCGGGGGCGGGCGAGGCTGCGCTGCCCGCGGCCCGGGGGAGAGGGCGGGGAGGGCGGCCGCCGAGCTGGAACCCACCTTTCACGTCGCGGGGCGGTGGGCCGGGGGCGGCCCTTGGGATTGGCGCCCCAGCAAGGGGCCCACCCCGGCCCTCCCGCCCCACCTGCTACACACCTGCGTTTTCTTCTCCCGAGGGGCCAGGAGTCTTGTTAGTAGTGCGTGGTCTGCCAGGCACCAGGTTAAGAGATCCTCAAGTAGGATCGCAAATAACCCACGCGGCGGCCGCGTGCTAAGGAGACCGAGGCACTCAGCGGGACTGGCTTGGCCCGAAGTCCCAGAGTTACAAAACAGGCAGGTCCAGAACTGATGTTCTTAAAAAAAATAAAAAAACTATTTATTTCAAAGGCTGAGTTCACTCCGCAAATGGTCCCAACGGCTGGGGCTGGGCCAGGTGGAAGCCAGGAGCCGGGAGCTCCATCCGGGTCTCCCGAGCAGGTGCAGGGGCCCGCCTACTTGGCCATCTTCCGCTGCTTTCCCAGGCACATTAGCAGTGAGCGACCAGGACTCAACTGATGCTCATAGGGGTTCGTTGGTGTTGCAGGCAGAGGCTTAACCCACTGTGCCACTACACTGGCCCCCAGACCTGACCCTGTCTTTATTTCTTTATTTGAAAGGCAGAGTTACACAGAAAGAGGAGAGAGAGAGAGAGAGAGAGAATGAATTTGAATCCTCCATTTGCTGGATCACTCTCCAGATGGCTACAATGGCCAGGCCAAAGCCAGGATCTTCTCTGGGTCTCTCCTCCACTGCTTTCCCAGGCGCGTCAGCAGGGACTGGGATCAGAAGTGGAGCAGCCGGGACTTGAACCGGCGCCCATCTGGGATGCCAATGCTGCAGGCAGCGGCTTTACCCGCTGTGCCTTATTCATCTAGGGTGGTTCTTCACAAGAATGCCATGGAGAGAACACCATCGAGAGCCCCGCTGAGGCACAAAGCAGTGGCTTGGAGCTGGATGCTCTTGGGGTCCATGCTGGGGGAGGCCTGGACATCACACATGTGCTCTGACCGCGCCCCAGAGAGCCAGGAGCTCTGGGATTTCATGCTAGCCTTGCTAGTGCCTGTGCAAAACCCTGGGCCCCCTGAGCAGGATGGTCAGCCCCAGAGAGTTTTTCTTCCAGGAAGCCCTCCTGGCCTGCCAGTGGGTGGACTCAGTTCTCTCCTGGCTGGTCTTTTTGGGCAGGGTGAGCCCAGGAAGGAAGCCCCAGGGGTGTAGGCTGGATGCATAGGAGCGCAGGCGTAGGGCCGGGCTCTGCCACGTTTCAGACAGAAGCGTGAGGGGGCCCCACACCTGGGAGTGCTCCCAGGGTGGCACTCGGCTTCCTGGTGGACCCCGCGAGGACTCCGCCGAGCCCCTGGCCGGCTGCTGGCCAGCAGCCTCTCCCGACCCCCGCGCTCGGGACAGAGCCGTAGAAGGCTGATGAGCAAGGGGAGCCTTTACTTCCTGCAGCCCCAGATCTCACGGGGAGACCGTCCTGTTTGCTCATAATTTTCCATATTTTTTTTTTGACAGGCAGAGTGGACAGTGAGAGAGAGAGACAGAGAAAGGTCTTCCTTTGCTGTTGGTTCACCCTCCAATGGCTGCCGCGGCCGGTGCGCTGCGGCCGGCGCACAGCGCTGATCCGAAGGCAGGAGCCAGGTGCTTCTCCTGGTCTCCCATGGGGTGCAGGGCCCAAGCACCTGGGCCATCCTCCACTGCACTCCCTGGCCACAGCAGAGAGCTGGCCTGGAAGAGGGGCAACCCGGACAGAATCTGGTGCCCCGACCGGGACTAGAACCCGGTGTGCCGGCGCTGCAAGGCGGAGAACCCTGTGGGTTCGTGCCACTTATTCAGAGAATTCTGAATGCTGGCTCAAATAGACCAGGCAACATGGTCACTTTTAAGCTTTTTATTCAGTGAGAGGAATACACAGGAGATTGCTGGCTTTATTTAGGGGAGAAAGAGAAGTCTAGAAGCTAAGCTGGGTCCATACCAAGCAGAGAGCAGGCGGCCCGAAGGCCACGCACCCACAGGACAAGGGGAGGGCCCACGGTGGTCCAGGCCTTTTATCCACTCCAAAGGGGAGTGGTTATGTAGCCTGACTGGCAGGTGGGCGTACAGGTGGGGGCGTGAGCCCTCAAGGGGGCGTGGTCTTCCAGCTCACAAATCTAATCCTCTCCCTCTATTTTTTTATATATACTTATTTGAAAGGGAGATTTACACACACACACACAGAGAGAGAGAGAGAGAGAGAGAGAGAGAGCTTCCATCTGCTGATTCACTCCTCAGACGGCCTCAATGGCCAGGGCTGGGCCAGGCCAAAGCAAAGCCAGGAGCCCAGAACTCCATCTGGGTCTCCCACGTGGGTGGCAGGGGCCCAGGTACTTGGGCCATCCTCTGCTGCCTTTCCAGGCACATTGGCAGGGAGCTGGATCTAAAAGTGGAGCAGCAGGGACTTGAACCAGCACCCATATGGGATGCTAGCACTGCAGGTGGCGGCTTTACCCGCCAGGCCACAGCCCCAGCCCCTCCCCTCCTTTCCTCTTGTACCCAGGCCCTTGGCCAAGGTGGAAGGAGAGGTTGTACTGGGGTGGGTCCAGGCTGCCATCTGTATTCAAATTTCCTGGGATGCTATGCAGATGAAGGACCTTATGCAAATATGTGCCCTTCTTGGGCGGGGTCTGTGTGTGGCTGGGACTCTCCCCTTAACTTGGGGACCAGGTGCTGGGTGGAGAACCCTTCCTCCCGGGAGACCCCCCCACCCAGCCATCTGTTCACTCCCATGAATGCTGACCCACGTGTGCCCTTCGCGGGGCCTCTCGCTGCCCCTGGGCCAGCCCTGGGCCGAGGGACGCTGCTTTGCTCTGCTCTGTGTCCCTCCAGCTTTGGTGCTACGAATAGGCACATGCGCTGGCTTTGTGTAAGACCCTCTCACAGCCACCCTCTGATGCTCCAGGTGTGCATTCGGCCCCACCATGGCAAGAGCAAGAGACCCCCAGAGCAGCCCAGATCTGGCTGACAGGAGGTGCCCACCATCCACGGTTTCCGTCACTGGAGACCAGTCATGGCCTGGGAAACACTAAATAGCAAATTCCCGAGACGAGCAGACTGCAAGTTTGAAACGACTTTCACTGCAGTCTTGCTGTAACTGCTATCTTATCCCCTCTTGTGAGGCTCTCCCTGTGCCTAACTTAGGGATCCAGGAAGTACAGCCCTGTATATGTGGGGTTCAAGGACCACCTGCTTATGAGGACATGAGCAGAGCACAGAGAGATGCTCCGGCACCCACACGTCCTGGGTTGCTCCCTGTTGGTGACGCCCACGCTGCCCTTGAGTCCTGGGCCCGAGGCACGTGGGTTAAAAGCAGGTGCTTGGCCCCCCGTGTGAGGAAGTGCAGTCGCCCCGGCACGACCCGAGTGCCCTCCCTGCGTGCAGCCATTGCTCCCCATCCGCGCACACCCTGGCGAGAGAGGGAGGACACATCTACGCGCCGTACCCCAGAACTCAAGTGATGGGACCATTCGCGCCCTGAGTGTGTGACCCCGCCCCAGCTCCGCCCCTTGCTACCAATCAGATTCGATTTGGCCCAGGAGCTGCCCCGCCCAGAGGCATCACACATCCCACTGTGGTGGTTCCTGTGGTGGGTGGGCTGGCCGAGGGGGCGAAGGGAGTCCCCTGCCCGAGATTAGAGGCCACAGCAGCGTGGGGAAGCCATGGCGGGGGCGTCTGAGGGGAGAACCCCCCTCCCGGCCCCAGGCTCTCGGCCTCGACTCTCACAGCACCCTCTAGAGGCGGCTGTGGGATTTGGCTCCATCGATGATAATGGGGGGGGGAGGCAGGCTCAGGCTGTGACGCCCCGGGGCCACGTTCACGAGTGCCCCCGCCCGTCACCCACTCAGCTGCCCTCGCCAACGACCAATCTCTCTGAATCTGTCTTCCCACCCTCTTCCTCCATCTTCTCTCTGACCCAAGCCCCCTCCTCCCTAGGGACCCCTGGGCTGCAGGAACCCTGACCTGCCTGGAGGAGGCGGCTCCATCCTGACCCCATCAACTCCACAGCTGAAAGAAAGCCCTTTCGAGAGCTCAATTCCCTCGGGGACTCTGGGACTTTTTCCTTAAGGGGACAGCATCCCACTCCCGAGCAGGCCCTGGTCCCGCCCTGGTCCTCAGGGACCGGTGGCATCTCGGCCGCCCTCGCATCTCCCTCCCACCCTCGGCCAGCTGAGTCGCTGTGAGTTCTGTGTCTCCTCTCTCTTCCCATGGCATCAGGCTTTTTCCAAGGTCTTGCGCGGGGTAGGGGAAGCACCTGCGCCCCTCTCCTCGCCCCCTAGAGGCAGCTCTGGCCTGCACAACGGTGTTGACGTGAGACAGCATTTATTCCAGACTCCAGTGTCCATGGATGATGGAGTGGGGCGAGGGCAGGGGCGGGAGCGGGGATCCAGTGTCCGACTATGCAGCAGGTGAGGGGACCAGCAAGGGAGGCAGGAGGTAAAAATAGCCCCGGCCGGCCGGCGACCCTCAGTGCCTCATCCCAGGCCGGGCCCTGGGCTGGGCTCCAGGAGCTATTCTGGGGCCTGGGAGAGTCACAGTCCCTGCAGGAAGACTCCCTCCCAGCCTCCCGCCCCCGCCCCCCGCCCAGGGACGCTGATGGCTGCCGGTCCCTGCCTTGCAGGCAGAGGAAGGAAGGGAGGGGCCGGGCAGGGAGACCGGAGAGGGCGGGCAGGGCGGGCGGGCGGGCATTCGGCTGCTTCTCCAAGGCCCCAGCTCCGGTCCAGTGATTGCCTCTTAGTTCCTCGGGCTCAGCACTGGGGAGAGAGCACAGGAGCTCAGCCCACGCCCGCCACTCCCCCATGCCACCTCCCCCGGGCTGTCCCTCTGCCCAGCAGGCTCTCTGTCGCAGGGGGCGACCAGGGCCTCACCCACCTCATCTCCGAAGCCCCCGCTGCCGCCCCTGGCTCCTCCAGAGGCACCTCCCACGAGCAGGCCGGTCTGTTCCGGCCCGGAGTGGCTCAGCTCCGGCTCCCCAGGCGGCCTGCAGGAGGCAGTGTGAGGGGGGCGTTCATGGGTGGTGGTGCAGGGACTGCGCCCGGGTGTGGGTGTGGGCAGGGGGACGAGGGTGGGGCGGCTTCGTGGAGACTGAGTGGGGGGACGCGTGGGAGTGGGCGAGGAGGCATGGACATAGTGAGGGCACTGGGGTTAGGAATGGGGTTGCAGCGGCTTGGGGCGCAGGTCTGGGACGGTCCCGGACTGAAGCCGAGGATACTGGGGCTGAAGATGAGGTTAGGTGAGAACTCGCGTGTGCGGATGGGTGCAGCTGAAGTAACTGCTAAGTCCGGGGGTGACAGACCCGAGTGCAGGAGCTAGGGGAGAGCTGGGCGTGGTGGGGGTGGAGCCGGGCTGGGGCCGGGAGAGGCAACAGGTCTGAGGGTGAGGAGGGGTCGGAGTTGGGACCGCAGTGGGTGCTGGGGTGAGGACGGGCTTGGAGAAGGCTATGGGATTGAGGTGGGGTTCACTTGGCAATGGAGCTGGGGGCCAGGGGCCGGGGTGGAGCTGGGGAGGGGGCGGGGTCACTCACGGAGCCCCCTTCTCCCCGCGCCGGCAGCAGCCGGGGCGCCCCTTGCGTCGCATGCAGTAGAAGGCAGCCACCACGAGTAGCAGGAGGCCCACGCTCACGGCCACAGCCATGACAGCCACTCCGGCCTGCGCGCTCTGGGGGGCCACTGCAAGAGCAGGCAGAGAGGGGAGGGGTCAGCGGGCATGGCCCCGCCCCTGACCCCGCCCCCGCCCCCGCCCTGCGCCTCGCCCTCGGCCCTCGCCCTGCTCACCGGTGCCGAAGTGGAAGACGTGCCGGACGTTCCCGTGGGGGTTGGCGGCCTCACAGGAGACACCGTCGCGGCTCAGGGTGCTGGTCACCTTCAGGGTCAGGGAGCTGATCACCCAGCCCTGCCCGCTGGGGGCCGGCTCTGCTGGCTGTGGAGGCTCGGGTCAGGCCCGGGCCCCGAGGGATCAGGGGCTGGGGGTAAGGGCAGAGGTGAAGGAAGTCCAGTGCCCAGGATGCCCGGGGGGGGGGTGCTGGGGCCGGAGCCAGGGCGGAGGGCGGTCCCTTACGCTGCCACCTAGCTGGCTCCAGCTGAGCTTGGGCACTGGGTAGCCGCGGGCGGAACAGACCAGCGTGACTTCATCTCCTTCTCTCCAGCCGCCCTCTGTCTTGGGCTCAATCTCTTCTGGCCTTAACTCTGGGGACCCTGTGGGTGGCAGGGGGGGAGATGGACCACCGTGAGAGGGAGGGGAAGGAGAGAGACAGGACCCCGTGTAGACCCATCCCTACCCCGACCCTGTTCCCCACCCCCATCAAAGTCGCCCCGCCCGAACCTTGGACGAGCAGCTGGAAGGCCCGGGTGCGGGTGAGCACCTGGGAGGGCACGGTGGGCGCGGAGGCTTCACACACGTAGGTGCCCATGGAGTCGAAGGTGACAGAGCTGAGCGGGAGCATGGGGCCATCCCCCAGCGGTGCCGAGTCCTGGGGAGGGGAGAGGGGGCCGGGCAGGGCCGTGAGGGGGGCGCCGGGCCGACGGGAGGGAGGAGGGGCGGGGGACGGGGCTCCGACCGCACCTTGGTCCAGCGCAGGGCGGGGGCGGGCAGACCGTGGGCAGAGCAGTTCACGGTGGCGCTGCTGCCTTGGAGCAGGGACAGCTCCTCCCCGGCACTCAGCTCCAGGGGGTCCAGGTCTGCGGGGGTGGGCACAGGCCGTCAGCTCCCGCAGCCCCTCGCCAGCTCTGATAGGGGCTCTCTGGGATTGCGGGGGGCGCAGACAGGGCTGGACAACCTCAACAGCGGGAGTGGGGGGCTCCCCCTTCCCCCACCCAGCCAGGCCAGCTTCAAGACACCTGCCCCCTCTTCTCCAGAGTCCACAGGGGAGCCCAAGCCCCTGGGACTCCCAGCCCAAGCCCTTGTGCCCCCCCCCCGGTTCATTATTTGCCCACTAAGCACCAACTGCCCTGTTCTCTTTCTTCTTTAAAATTCGCTTTTTCTCCTCTCCGAGAGGCAGGGTGAGAACGAGCGTGAGAGACAGCAAAAGCCGAAGGTCTTCCATCCCCCAGGGCACTCCTGAGATGATGCCTCCAACAGCCAAGGCTCAGTCAGGCCAAAGCCAGGAGCCTGGATCCCCCTCTGGGTCTCCTCTGTAGGACGCAAGCACTTCAGCCATCCCCTGCTCCTCCCAGGGCGCAGATGAGCAGGAAACGGGATCCGAAGTGGAGCAGCTGGGACTCTGACCGGCACCCGGCCTCAGGATGCAGGCGTCCTGGGGCTTTTCTCCCATTATACAAAGTCGGGTCCTGCCCCAGGCCCTTTGAACCGGCCCACTCTGCCCTGAGCGCTACTCACATCTCCTCATGGGGCCTCCCCGACCCCCTACCAGGAAACGGGCCCCCACGGCAGCTCTGAGGGACTGGTTTCCCAGCTGCCAAGGATGGCAGCTGTCAGCCTGCAGCTGTCAGCCTCTCGGGGAAGAAGCCGCGAGCACCCTTTGCCCAAGGTCACGGCCCCTTCCCTGGGCAGCCGGCACCCGGTGACCGCCTGGCCTGGGAATGTGAAGGCCCAGTCTGCTCGCCCTGATCGTGGACGACCACGTGGCTGTGGGGCCAGCTGTGGCCGCACCGCCTCTCGCTGCCCCAGCTCCTTCCTCCACGCCCGGCCCCGGGGGCCTCCCAGCTTCTGCTTCCCAGGGAGGCTGACTCCAGCACCTCCCCCAGGCCAAGGCCTCCGTGTTATCGGCGGGCGCTGCCCGGGCTCCGCGGCTGCACTGAGGGCATCTGCTGCCCTTGGCCTTGGTTCTCTGTGCCCCTCCTCGTGGGGGAGGGGACCAGCCTGCTCACAGAGGGGTCCCCAGGATCCGGCACAGAGCCTTCCCCAGATAAGCGGTGCCCTGCGGGGGCAGAGCCTGAGCCCAGGGCTGGGGGGCGAACAGCCTGGAAGCCTGGGATCCTAGAATCTGGTCAGGAGCAGGCAGAGAGGGGGCAGCCCGGGGGGCAGGAGTTAAGCCAGCACCTGCTGTGCCGGCATCCCGCACGACAGCTGCTCCACTTCCGATCCAGCTCTCTGCTCCTGCACCTGGGAACGCAGCAGATGGCCCAAGTGCTTGGGCCCCTGCACCCACGTGGGAGACCTGGAGGAAGCTCCTGGCTCCGGCCTGGCTCAGCCCTGGCCATCGTGGCCATTTGGGAAGTGAACCGGTGGATGGAAGACCCCTCTCTCTCTCTCTCTGTCTCTCTCTAACTGCTTTTCAAATAATAAATCTTAAAAAACAAAGAGGGAGAGAGGATGGGAGTGACAATGTGAAGACGGCGGAGAGGAGGGGAGCCCGGGGTGAGGGGGAGGAACCTGGACGGGGAAGAAGGGCGAATGGAGGGTTCAGCTGTCCAGGGAGGCCCTGAGAGCTGTGGCCAGGCACCTGCCTTTCTTCTGAGGGTACTGGGGAGCTACAGCAGGTTCTAAGCGCGTGGCGGGGGGTGTCAGGTGTGTGCGTTGGGAAGAGCTGCTTTGGGCTGGGTAGATTGGAGGGGGCAGGGGCAAGGGTAGGTTCCCAGTTGGAGAGGACCAAAGCAGACACGGGGCATGCAGAGGAAGGGCCGTGCAGGGCCGTGGCGGGGAGGGCCCGTCCTGCGCCTGCGCCTGCGCCCGCACCCGCACCCCACGCCCCGCGCCCCGCGCCCGCGCCGAGGCTCTCACAGGCCACGTGCAGCTCCAGGGTCCGGGACAGCTGCGCGTCCTCGGCGGCGTCGTAGTCCTCCACTCTGCAGCCGTAGCGGCCGCTCTGGCTCCGGTGCACGCCCCCCAGGGTCAAGTTCCCCTCGAGATTCGTATCCAGCACTTCCTCCTGCTCGCCCTGGGGGGCCGGAGATGAGGAACCAGGCTTAGGAGCCACCCTGGCCCCGGGTGCGAGCGTCTGGTGGCCAAGGGGTCACCAGATCAGTGTCACACCGGGGCTGGGGCCGGCGCAGGGTCACAGAGGTCACAGAGGCCAGGCGCTGAGGGCCCCCCAAGGAACCCCGGGGTTGGCGGGGGCGGAGTCACCTGAAGACGGAAGAACGTGTACTCAGGGCTGGGGCTGCCATCCCCCCGGCACAACAGCTGCACGGAGTCACCTTCCGGCACCCAGCCCTCCGCGGTGGCCGGGCTGCCCACCCAGAACTGCACGTTCTCCGTGGGGTCTAGGAGAAAGGCGGCGGGGGGGGGGACGAGAGGGGTCAAAGGTGAGAGGTCATATGCTCCAAAGCCCAGGTTCACACTCCATCTGAGATCAGGCCCCAGAGTCGGAGCTTGTACAGGTCAAGGGTCAGAGGTCAGTGTGAGTTGCGGGGAGCCCAACGCAGTGGGAGAGGGCGGGGCACCCGCTCCAAGGGGTGCAGGGTGCCAAGTGGGTCCCACAAGGCAGGGTGGGGGCTCCCACTCGGGGTCAGAGGTCAGAGGCCAGCGGGAGGGGTGGACTCACAGTGCAGGGTGAGGCGGAACTCGGGGCTGTCCAGGCGGCCGTGCAGGCCGGAGGGCAGGCTGTAGTGGGCGGCGCAGTGGAAGCGGGCGTCGCGGTCGGCCTTGCGGAGCCGCAGGTAGAGCGTGCTGCTGAGGGAGAGCAGGCCCGAGGCCTCCCGCACCCTGCGGCTGGTCATGTAGGCCTCTGGGGGACAGGCGGGGCGTGCAGCCAGGACCCAGGCCGCCGCGGGAAACAGACCCCAACCCCCGCAGAGCCCGAAGCCTCCCAGAGCCGCACGCCTGTCCTGAGAGTTCACCCTCTGGCCACCCTCGGCTCCCAGCCCTGCCCCTGCGCGGTCCCCGCCCCGCAGTGAGCGCCTCTCCGATTTGTCTGCATAGACCCGCTCTGGCCCTGAGCCCCTGTCTGTGTCTCCTCTTTGTCCTGCTTTTCTGCCCTTACAAAGGGGGCAGTGAGCCGGCCCCCCCCTCCCCCAGCCCCCCCCCCGCCCGCTCGGCGCCTGCGCCGCTCACCTGAATTCACCTCCGTGGGCACCTCCAGGCGCTGCCCATCCCGGTACCAGCTGATCTGGGGGACCGGGTTCCCGTTCTGGCTGCTGCAGGTGGCAATCTGAAGGGGGGGTGGGCATCAGCCTGGCCTTGAGCCTGGGGCCCCCTGCCCCTCTGCCCCCAGCGCCCTGGAACCAAATCCAGTCCCCAAGGTACCTCCTGGGCCGACTCCTCCATCACAGACAGCGTCCCTTTGTTGGGGAAGACCTCGGTGGTCTCTGGCTTTGCTACAGGGAAAACGGGGGGGGGGGGGGTCAGGAGTCCCTCCCCTGTGCCCTCCCCTCCCCACCCACCCTCCTGAAGGCCCCCCCTCCGGGGGCGGACACTCACCAAACACCCGGAGCCGGGCGGTGGCCTCAGCGGTGCCCGCGGCCCCCGCCCTCACCACACATACGTAGTCCCGCTCGTCTCCCACCTGGGCCTCGGCCAGCACCAGGCGCCCACGGGAGTCCAGCTCGTATGGGGGGCTTCGGCCCCAAGAGTCGTGCACTGTGCCCTGGAGCTCAAGGCCCTGTGGCTCTGCCGAGGCCAGGCGGCGGCGGGCCCCGGAGCGGTCGATCTGTGGGTGGGGGTGAGGGGAGGGGCAGGGGTGTCAGGGGTGGCTGCCCCCACCCTCCTCTGTCTCTCTTTTTATTCCGTGGCTTCTTCTGCTTTTCTGCCCCACCCTCCTCCCTGTCTGCCCCCCCCCATCTCCCTCTCCCTCACTCTGTTCCCATCTCTCTCTCTCTCTCTCTCCACCCCAGTGTCCCGAATGCACAGCCTCTGCCCGGCCCCTTTCTCGCGCTGGGCCTCAGTTTCCCCAGGAGTGAAACCAGCGCAGCCCGGTGGATCTCTAGGGGTCCTCTGGGCCCTGAGGGGGGCAGGCGTGTTCGCGGGGGGACCCCGACGCGACCCCCAGCCCAGGGCACTCACCAGGAACCACTCCAGCACAAAGTGGTCCTGGGCCCCGAAGGGCGTGCAGTCCAGGGTGACCAGCTCCCCTCGCATCACCTCCACCAGGGGGGGTACCGACACGTGCACCTCGGCCTGGGCACCTGTGGGACAGCAAGCGGGCTGTCTGGGAGACCCCTCCCCACGGCACCCCTCGTCCCCACGGCCCCCACTCCCCCTCCATCTCCCATCTCCGCGTCTCTGAGTCTCCTTCCCCTTGCAGCGCCAAGGGCTCCCCCGTGGCGGCCCTGGTTCAGTGTCTCCCACTCCAACAAACGCCCCCTCAAGGGCAGGGCCAGGCCGGGCTCAGCCCCTTGCCTCAGGCACCCCAGCCCAGCGGGGCCAGGCTCTGACTGGGGAAGTGGAATCCGGGTTGTCCCTGTCTGGTCTCCATTTCTGCAGGTGCAGCGCCCAGCCTGGGGCTCCATCTCTCGGGCCCTGGGGCTCTGTCTGTCTGCTCTCTCATGCGTGGGGGGCTGGGGTGTGGGCTGCTGCGGCTGGGCCTGGAGCTGAGGGCTGAGGCGGGATGGGTGTGTGGGGGTGGTGAGGGGGGACAGGGCTGGGCAGGTCTCAGGAATGTGGGAGGGACAGGCTGGCTGAGACCTGCCCGGCTTGGCGCCAGAGCCCCCTACCCGCCCCTCAGCCTCAGTCTCTTTAATGGGACAGAGAAGAGGGTAAGGTGACTCCCTGCAGAGGGACCAGGACGGCCGTGGGTCCTGGGTCCCGGGGCCGGAGGGAGCTGGGCGCCTGGACTCTGGGGTCCTGGGGGAGGGGGGTCTCCCGCTGGGGTCCTGGCAGAGACAGCACTTCTGCCCACAAAGCCACCGCGCCCTTTCACCCTCGGGCTGCCAGCCTGGCACGGGCTCCGGGTTCTTAGACCCTCCCTTCCTTCCCCGCCCAGCCTGGCCCGGCCCAGCCCCACCCCTGGGGACCCACTATTTACCAGGCCTGTGCCAGGGGCCCGGACTCCCAGGCCCCCACCTCTGGCCTGCCCCTGGGGCCAGTGCCGGTGCCCAGGGCTGGGTCCGAGTGGCGGCCGGCCAGGGCAGGCAAGGGCTTCCTTGCGCTCTCCCCTGGCTCCTTCATCTGTCAGCCCCTGTGCCCAGCCCCGGGGGCCTCCTCCCGCCCCACACAGGTGTGTGGATTTATGTGGGCCCCAGGAAGGGGCGGCGCGCGGAAACACTTTGTTCCAATGTCATCGCCCAGGGCTGCCACTCCCGCCCCGGCCTGAGTCGGGCGGGTTCTTCACAGGTTGGAAACAAAATTTGTCCGTAACCCCACAGCAGGGTCCCTGGCTTCTATAGGCTGGGGGAGGGTGTCCCGGGGAGAGGCCCTGGAGTCCTGTGAGTCCTGCGGGAAGGGGGCCTGCACCCCTGCTGGGAGGGGCCGCCGCACGGGGGCCCCGATTTAGTGGGGAGGGGCTGATTTCTCAGGCTGCCCCGATCCGTGCTGTGGTCTCCTGCCTGGCCAGTCCCGAAGCCTCTCCTAATAAGGGCACCTCCCGACGCCGTTATATTCCCTATCCCTGGGGTCCCCACCTTTTGCTTCCAGGGACCTGCGAAAGCCCCTTCCCCTTGCTTTCCCGGAGTCCCCAGGGGCCGCACCCCCTACCCGCCCTGCCCCGCGCCCAGTCCCGCCTTGCTTTCAGCCCGAGCCGTACCTGGGTGTGCGGCCAGCAGGAGCGCCAGCAGCAGCAGCAGCCGCGGGGCCCTGCGCGCCAGGGCCCAGGCGTCCGGGGGCTCCATGTTCGCGGCGGCGGCGCTGACTGAGCCCGGGCTGCAGCTCGGCCGCGGCGGGGCTGGGAGCGCGAGGCCCCGCCCCCCGGAGGCCCCGCCCCGCCCCGCCCTCCGGACCCCCCTCGTCCCCCCAGGACTGGGCGCGGGGCCAGGACCTCCCACTGCCCAGAGCGGACCTGCCAACGCCCCGCCCGGCGCGGGGCTCCCTCCGCCCCCAGGGCCCGGGACCGTCCGGGCTTTGGCTGACCGGCGCCCGCGGCGGGGCCCTGAGCGGCCGACAGGTCCAGCCCGTGCCCCGAGCTGGCCCCTCTGCCCCTCGTTCCGGCCTGGGGCCTCGCGGCCTCTTCCCTGTGATGAGTGACCCCGCTACAACCAGTGGCCTGGCCTGACCTCCGCCAGGGTTAACCGGTAGCCCCCAGCATCTCCGGGGGCCTGCCCTGACCCCTCCCCAGCCAGGGGCCCCCAGCCGCCGCGTCTCCGGCTCTGCGCTGTGATGTCCTCCCCCGCGGCCAGTGCGCTGGGCGCTGCCCTCCTCCTCCGGCCAGTGGCCCGGAACCGTTGTTCAAGGCTTCTCTCTAATGGTCTTCAATCTCTCAATCTCAATTCCGCCTCGGCCTGCGATCACAGCGGGGCTGGAGGGGGTGCTGTCTCCCAGCTCTCCCGCCTGGCCGGCTCCCCCCCCCCCCCATCCAGGGAATCTCAGGAATGCCACCCTCCTTCCTTCTCTCCCCTCCGTTCCCTCCGACCTTGGGGGAGGGGAGGAGAACCAGGCTGGCAGGAGCAGGTGAGTGGGGGAGGGGCGGAGGCCAGGGCACCTGCCGGGAAGGGGGAGGAGCCCTGCCAGTCCTCCCAAGGGAGGACCACGCAAGGCTCCTCGCAGGCCAGGTCCATCTAGGACAAAATCCTCAGATTGCGGCCTGAAGGTGGGGTGGGGTGGGGAGATGTCGCTGGTCACCTGGGAGAAGTTACAAGGACCCTGGCCAGAGAGGGGTGGCTGGTCCCGCGGCGGGGGGGGGGGGGGGTGTTCCTGGAGTCTGGGCTCTGCTGGACAGGGAGGGAGTGTCTCCTCTTCAGAAAGCCCCCCTGCCTCCTTGGCTGCGTCGGGGTCCCCCTCAGGACCCCCCTGCACACTCTGGGTGGTCCCCATCATTGGGCCCTTGAGGGCGGGGTCAGGGCTGCCACAGTCACTGTGGTGCCCCCCTGCCTCACCGGAGATAAGAGTGCACACACAGCGGGTCTGCAGACTGTCATGGCGGGCCACACGTGCTGGCAGATCCCGTCCCAGGCCAGGACAGCCCCAGGAGCTGCCTGTCCCTCAATGCCTGGCCCTTCTGTCCATGGCGTGCGCACCTGCTGCTTGGGCCCGACCTGCGTGGTGCCCCCTTGCCAGCCATACCCGCTTCCTGCCTGCAGTCCTGGCCAGGGAGGAGGATGCATGGAATATGGGGAAAGGAGGAAAGTCAGGAATTTCAGCCTGGCCCCCTGCAGACTTGCACAAACAGGTATCATAGCGTCATCTGCCTCTGTCCCCTACAATTTATTCTCACAAAACAGCCAGAGGGAGCATGTTAGAATGTGAGTCACGGGTGGCCATTTGGAGATGGAAGGGGTGTGTGTGTGTGTGTGTGGCTTTCAAATAAAATGAAAATAAAGATTTATTAAAGGGGACAGCATTGTGGCGCAGTGGGTAAAGCCACGGCTTGCAATGCTGGATTCCCATGTGAGTGCTGGTTCGAGTCCCAGCTGCTCCACTTCTGATCCCGCTCCCTGCTCATGCACCTGGGAGGGCCAAGGAAGATGGCCCAGTGCTTGGGCCCCTGACACCTGCCTGGGAAACCAAGGTGCGGTCCCTGGCTCCTGCTTCCTGCTTGGCCCAGCCCTGGGTATTGGGGCCCTTCGGGGCATGAACCCGCAGATGGAAGATCCTTCTGTGACTCTCGTTCACCCTGTAGCTGCCTTTCTTTCTTTCTTTTTTTTTTTTTTGACAGGCAGAGTGGACAGTGAGAGAGAGAGAGAGAAAGGTCTTCCTTTGCCGTTGGTTCACCCTCCAATGGCCGCCGTGGCCGGCGCGCTGCAGCCGGCGCACCGCGCTGATCCGATGGCAGGAGCCAGGTACTTCTCCTGGTCTCCCATGGGGTGCAGGGCCCAAGGACTTGGGCCATCCTCCACTGCACTCCCTGGCCACAACAGAGAGCTGGCCTGGAAGAGGGGCATCCGGGACAGAATCCAGCGCCCCGACCGGGACTAGAACCCGGTGTGCCGGCGCCGCTAGGCGGAGGATTAGCCTAGTGAGCCGCGGCGCCGGCCTGTAGCTGCCTTTCAAATGAATAAGTACATCTTTAAAAATGTGCTCTTGGGGTGAAGCACCGCCTGCAGTGCCAGCATCCCATACGGGCACTGGTTTGAGACTTTGGCTCCCCAGATGGCCACAAAGGCTGGTGCTAGGTCAATCTGAAGCCAGGAGCCAGGAGCTTCCGCTGGGTCTCCCACACAGGTGCAGGGGCCATCTTCCACTGCTTTCCCAGGCCGTAGCAGAGAGCTGGATGGGAAGTGGAGCAGTTGGGACTCCAGCCAGCACCCATATGGGATGCCGGCACTGCAGGCAGTGGCTTTACCCGCTACTCCACAGCGCTGGCCATGGCCATCAAAGCCCTGGCCCTGGCCATGTCGGATATCTCCAGCTAGCACTGGTTCCAAGTTCACAACAGAGTGAGACTTATGGTTTCTACTATTCGGAAAGGGGCGGGGACTTGCAGGTGCACGGAGGTGGGCCTAGGTTGTGTACAGTTTGGATGACGCACCGAAGGGGACTTGTCATGTGGGCCGGGCCAGGCCAGCCTGTCGCATGGCCAGCAGCCATGTCCTGTGGCCGTCAAACCATGGATTGCCTGAAGCGTGTCAGTCACCAGGTCGGTGAGGACTGTCAGATCGCGGCACTTCTTCTAGCTACCTGCATGCTCACAGCAGGTGGCAGGAACCCAACCTCTTGAGCCGTCATCCACTGCCTGCCAGGTTGCATTAGCAGGCAGCTGGACTGGAAGTGGAGCAGCCATGTCTTGAACTGGCGCTCTGGTCGGGGACATGGGCGTCGCAGGTGGCAGCCTAGCCTGCTGCCCCGCCACGCCCACAATGGCGCTTAAAGGTAAAACCAGCTCACACCGGTGGCGTCTGGAAATCATGACACATCGGAGGGGGTGGTTGCTCCCCTCAGACTTCAGGCTTGGATCAGCAGACTGGAGCCGCTGAAATTTCGTGTTGTCGTGGGCGCCAGGGTGAGTGTGTGGGTGTGCAGAGAGTTATTTTTAAAAAATGATTTATTCATTCATTTTATTTGAAAGGGAGAGAGAGAGAGAGAGAGAGAGAGAGAGAGAGCTTTCATCCACTGGTTCACTTCTCCAATGCTCGTCACAGCGAGAACACAGTCCAGGCAGGCCTCCAAAGTGGGCGGCAGGGACCCAGCTACTCGGGCTATCATCTGCTGCCTTGCAGGAGCCTGGAACTGGAAGCAAAGCTGGGCCTCGAAGCCAGCAGCTTTGATTTGGGATGCGAGTGTCCCGAGGGGCATCCCAACTAGTGCCCCAAATGCCTGTGCCCTGGAGACTCCGCACTGGGAGTGCTGGGGGCGACGGTGTGAGTGTGGGACAAAGGGGCACAGGTGCCGAGCATCCAAAGGGGCGGACTGCAGTGGCCCTTGGCCTGGAGAGTTATCTACAGCCTGCACCTGTCGCCAGCGTTGAGAGAAATCCCTGGGCCTGAGAGGCTCCCTTGGCGCCTCTGTGGGAGCTCAGGGGGACCCGAGCGTGGCCACTACTGCCACACTTTCCACCCCGGAGTTAACTATTGCAAAAGCAGCAGGGGTTGGCTCAGCACCTCCAGCTGGGGCTGCTGTTTTGCAAGACTGGGCCAGCAGTCTGTCATCGCAGGGGCCCCTCTGCGAGCTGAGCACGCCCATGCCGCCGTCTCCATCACGAGGTGTGGTCTCGGGCCCCTCGTCTCAAACCTGTGCCGTTTTGTGATTTACTGCAGGGAAGCACGTTGCGTGCCCCTCCCGATGATCCAGTGAGTTCCCAGGGGGTTTCTGCAGCCATCCTCAGTGACATCCGAGAGGAATCGTTCCAGGACCCCCTGGTACCCAGGTCTTTTATATCACATTCCCACATATACAGCTCCCGCAATCCTCCCACACACTTAACCATGTTTTTAAACTTTATTTACTTTCTGAAAGGTGGAGAGACAGATCTTCCATCTGCTGGTTTGTATCTCAAATGCCTGCCACCTCCAGGGCTGGCCCCGGCTGGAGGCAGGAGCCAGAACTCAACCTGAGTCTCCCCTGTGGGTGGCGGGGGCTTACACACTTGGGCCATCATCGCTGTCTCCCAGGACGGGACGCAGGTTTCCCAGGCAGCGACTTAAGTGCTGCACCAAAGAGCTGCCCATCCCCCTGCACTTTAGTTATTTGAAAGGCAGAGTACAGAGAGGGAGAGATGGAGAGAGAGAGAGGTCTTCCATCTCACTGCTTCACTCTGCAAATGGCTGCTCGGGGTGGGGCTGGGCCAGGTTGAAGTCAGGAGCCTGGAGCTCCATCTGGGTCCCCTAGGTGGGTAGCAGAGGGCTAGACCCTCACCTGCTGTCTCCCAGGGTGCGCGTCAGCAGGTAGCTGGATCGGAAGTGGAACGGCCACGGGCATTGAAGGAGGCAGCTCAGCCTGCTGTGCCTGGGTGTTTTCAATCATCTCTCGATGAGACCCATAACACCCATTATGACGTCAGTGCTTTGTGAGTGGTTGTATTGAAAAAGAGTGCATGTTCAGTACAGGTGCAGTTATCAAAACCATTCCATTTATTTGGTTGACAGACAGGGACAGAGAGAGGGAGAGAGAGAGACTGCTCATCTGTTGGTGCAAGCCCCAGATGCCTCGGCTGGCTAGGGAGCTGGGATCTCAACCCAGCTCCAGCACGCGGGCGGCAGGAAGCCAACAACTTGAGCCATTGCTGCTGCTGGCCAGGGTTTGTGTTAGCAGGAAGCTCAGGTGAGTAGCTGGGGCCAGGCATGGAATCCAGGTGCTCCAGTATGCAGCACGGGCGTCTGAACCTGCCCCACATGCAAAAGGCCCATAGCAGGTGGGGCCGGGCCAAGCCAAAGCCAGGAGCCGGGGGAACTCCATCTGGGTCTCCCAGGTGGGTGGCAGGGCGCCCAGGCACTGGCTCCATCACCTGCTGCCCTCCCAGGGTGCACCTTATCAGGGGGCTGGAACTGGAAGTGGAGCTCGACCTGAACCCGGCTCCGATGTCGCAGTTTGGGATACTGGGTTTCCCAGGCAGTGTCTTAACCTCTGTGCCAGATGCCTGGCCCAACCAATGCAATGAAACACTCTTCCTTTTTTTTTTTTTTTTATTGACAGGCAGAGTGGACAGAGAGAGAAAGGTCTTCCTTTGCCGTTGGTTCACCCTCCAATGGCTGCGGCCGGCGCACCGCGCCGATCCAAAGGCAGGAGCCAGGTGCTTCTCCTGGTCTCCCATGGGGTGCAGGGCCCAAGCACCTGGGCCATCCTCCACTGCACTCCCTGGCCACAGCAGAGAGCTGGCCTGGAAGAGGGGCAACCGGGACAGAGTCCGGCGCCCTGACCGGGACTAGAACCCGGTGTGCCGGTGCCACAGGTGGAGGATTAGCCAGGTGAGCTGCGGCGCCGGCCCAGTGAAGCACTCTCTTTCTTTCTAGGTCTCAGGTTGGCTGAACCTGGCCACGGGCACGGTGCCTGCCGGTGCGAGGGACCGGCTGTTCTCACCACCAAGCCCGCAGCCGCCCCTGCACATCGTCTGCTGTCTGACCACCTTCAGGCGGTCATGCCGTGGGGAAGCCCGAGCTGGCCAGGGCGTGGAGACCCCGCGGGGAGGCCTGTGGGTCCCCAGCTGCCAGGGGATTGCATTCTGAGCCAGAACCGCCCCGCAGAGCCCCTGCTCCCTGCAGCGTGCAGGGAGGGCTGTGGCGAGCTGGGAGCAGAGCGGCTCGGGGTGCTTCTGGGGCAGCCAGATCACTGGTCACCGGGGCCCCCGGCGTGACCTCATCAGACCGGTTCTGTGGCCGCGCCGTGCTGGGCCAGAGCCGCTCGGCAGTCCTTGTTCTCCCGATCGCTCCTGGGACTCTCTGGCGTGACCCGAAACCCTCTCAGCAAACAACCTCTCTGCCCAGCAGGCGGCTTCTGGGAGCCAGGGGCTTTCAGGCTCTGTCCAGTGGACACTTTGTCCTGCATCTCTTGCATCTCAGCTCAACCACCCCCTCCTCCTGGAAGTCCTCCCTGACCTCCCCCGGCCGGATCAGGAGCCTCCTCCAGGCCGAGGTCAACCCAGCATCGCTCAGCCTAGGGCCTGGGGAGGGGAGGCTGGGGGGGAGGGACCCCCCCAGGTTGGATGATGAGGGCGGGGCGATGTCCTCAGCTGGATTTGGGCTGAGGGCAGCCTGCTCTGGGAGGCCCACAGAGAGAGCCAGGAGGGAGGAGGGAGGAGGGAGGAGGGCGGGTCCTAGGCCCCTCCCACGAAAACCTGGTGTCTTTCTGGCTGTGGACCTGGGACTGGGCCGTGGTGGTGGTGGGTGGGTGGGGGGCAAGGTGCCTGATTCTCTGAGAGCTTGGGATTCTGGACCCCAAAATTCTTGGGGCTGTGGGAGGAGGCTGGGGGGTCCGGACTGCATGTGAAGGTCCAAGGGTGGAGGCCAGAGGCCTCCACATTCCATGGACAGGTGTGAGGGTAGAGGGGCTGGGACCCATGAGGTCTATCGGGTGGGGATGGGGTCCCCAGGCTGCCTTTTCCCAGAGCTAAGCTGCCCCCTGGTGGCCGCTGCCCTCTCCCTGCACACAGGGTCTCCGGCCAGCCTGGGCGGTTTATTTCCGCTTTGCAAACCCATCCCTGGGATTCCCTGCTGAACACGCGGGGTGCCCTGTGGTGAGGAGAGAGAGGTAGGTGGGTTAGGTGGCATCCCCTCGGGGTTGAGCAGGGTGGAGCCAGGCCCCGGGCGGGAAGCAGGGGACACGGGCAGTGGCCTTACCTGGCCTCCAGGCGGGGCAGTGATCCCGGGCCCCACGGGGCAGCTGCAGGCTGAACTCCCCTCGCCATTAACAGCTTCTGCAGTGGACAGATGGGGGGCTGTGACTTCCCAGGTCTCTGCCCCTTAGACCCAGGACCCCAGGCCACCCAAAGGCCTCTCCACTCACCCTGTGGCCCCTTCCCCGGCCTGGGGGCAGGCGGGGACTTCCCACGGGGCTGAGGCCAAAGTCGTCATCCTCGGCAAGGGGAGGGGGTGCCGCAGTCTGGGGAGGGCCGGGGGTGCCTGAGGAGAGGGCATTGAGCGGTGTCTCAGGTGAGCGGCACCCCCGCACACCCGGGGCGCCACCTGGCAGGTGCAGAGGTGGCGGGGCCCATACCCCAGGCCACCCTACTCTTTCCCTCACACATCTCGGCAGTGAGTAGGAAGAGGTTTTGTCTGTCCGACCATCCATCCATCCGTCTGTCCATCCGTCCATCCCACAGACATTTTCTGAGAATCTGGGTGCCAGGCACAGTCCTAGGTGCTGAGGACAGGACAGAAAATAATCTCCATGGCTGTGTGTGGAGCTGAGGGGCCTGCTGAGCCAGGGAATATTCCAGAACATTCTGGAGTGTTCCACCTCCTTCCGTGACCATGGGGAGACTGGGGGGCGACTGTAGAGGCTATGGAGGGTGCCTTAGGGGGTGGCTGGGGAGGCCTAAGTAACAGCTGGAGGGAAGTCCACACTGGGTGGTGGGCAGGCTGGACAGGAGCTGGGGGCGGTGCAGGAGGTCGGGGAGTGGGGAGGATCAGCAGTGCCCAGGTGGAGGAGCCCAGACCGGGATGGCTAGAGACCTGGAGCCCTCAGCCAGGCCCCTGGGGCAGGGGCGGGAAGTCGAGGCCCACAGAGGGTGTGGCCAGTGGGCCCTGAGTTCCAGTCCTGACTCCATCCCCCTCTGTGTAATGGGATCCCAGCAGGCTGGTAGGACAACTAACTGGGCGTGCCCGGTCCCAGCCCACCGCGGGAGGCGGGCACACACACGTGCACACACACACACACACACACACGCACGGTAGCTGTTCTCCCCCTGCCCGGGGCTGTCTCTTCCCTGGCATATGGTGAAGAATCAGGCGGAGGTGGCCAGCCTCTGAGCCGGGCGGCCTGGCGCGGGGCACAGCCCGAGCCCAGGTGCGGTCGCCAGCCTGCGTGCTGCTGTGCCCTCCGGTCCCCAGGGAGCCCGCTGAGTGCCTCCTAATGTTTCCATTTGCTTTTGGCTCCCTGGGCCGGATCTGTTTTTAGCTTCCCGAGCCGGTCTCCCCGCCCCACCCCCTTCCTGCCAGCCCCTGGCTTGCTTGCGCTTGGATAATGTTCCCGGACTTCCTGAGCTGCCTGGGAGGCCCAGTATCGATCGAGGCCGCCGGGCACTCAGCTTGAGAGCCACTGGCCAGGGCCGGGGACTCTGGGGCACAGCCGCGGGGGCGGGGGGAGGTGCAGAAAGCCAGGTCTTAGGAAAAGAGCACAGGGTTGGGGGCCCGGAAGACCCCCACGCCGGCTGCTTCTATTCCAGGCTGTGTGGCTTTGGGCAGGTGCGGCCACCTCTCTGGAACAGGGCTGGCGGAAGACATGCCCAGCGTGCCCATCCCACACCGGATGACTGAGTGGCTGTCGCGTGCACGTATCAGGGCCCGTTCCGGCCTCTGAAGGGAGACCACGGCTCAAGCCACGGAGGGGCTCGCCTTGGGGATGGTGACAAAGCAACTCGGCCAGTGGTGACACGGACGAGGAAAACGTGAGGGCAGAGAGGCTGGGGGGCCGGGGTGGTCAGGGAAGGCCTCCCCCAAGGAGGGACGGGAAAGCGAGGCTGGAGAAATGAGACCCAGGCACAGGAGGAGCTGGTGCAAAGGCCCTGGGGCTGGTGTGCCCGGGATGCAGGCGCTGGCGGGTGGCAGAGTGTACCGTGCCCGGCCCTGCACCCCTGAGCGCCCAGCCAGGCCGGGGACCTGCAGCTGAGTGACACCCGAGCTGCCCGCCTCAGACCGGCGTCCGACTCACCACGGTCAGCCCGCCTTCACTTGTGGGTCTCCTGGGGGATGGGCCCAGCCGAGGAGGCAGTGGCGGGGCGGAGGGGGCCGCCTGCAGGAGACAGGACGGGGGGGGGTGTGAGCTGCCCCCTCGTCTCGCTGCAGGTGCATCTGCTGGGGTCCCAGCTGCGGGCACCGCTCTGGGCTCCAGATGCCTCAGAGGGTGAGGCCGAGATGGAGACTGACACCCCTGCCCTCCTGGAAGCAAATGTCCAGGCCCACGGACCCCAGAATCCTGCTCAGCCCCTCCTCCCTCAGACCCGGGGCCCAGGCCCAGCCCTCCTCCCTCAGACCCAGGGTCCAGGCCCCACCCCTCCTCCCTCAGACCCAGGGTCCAGGCCCCCAGCCCCTCCTCCCTCAGACCCGGGAGTCCAGGCCCCCAGCCCCTCCTCCCTCAGACCCAGGGTCCAGGCCCAGCCCTCCTCCCTCAGACCCAGGGTCCAGGCCCCCAGCCCCTCCTCCCTCAGACCCAGGGTCCAGGCTTAGCCCCTCTTCCCTCAGACCCAGGGTCCAGGCCCCAGCCCCTCCTCCCTCAGACCCAGGGTCCAGGCCCCAGCCCCTCCTCCCTCAGACCCGGGGTCCAGGCCCCAGCCCCTCTTCCCTCAGACCTGGGGCCCAGGCCCCACCCCTCCTCCCTCAGACCCAGCTCGGGCTGGCCCTGCTCACTGGCTCCGGCTCCAGCTCCGGCTCCGGCTCGCTGTCTTCCGGGCTGCTGCTGTCCCCCTGGGCCCCCTGGGCGGCCGGCTCCCCCAGGGGCTGGTAGATGCTGATGGCCTCCCGGCCCTGGATCTCACAGCGGCAGAAGGGGCAGGTGCGGCTGTCCGAGTGCTGTGTGGGCACCAGGGAGAGTCCCACATATGCCTGGGGATCCCGTGGCCCTTGGGCCCCAGAGTGACGGCGGTGGGGGGGGGTAGGGGGACACAGGGAGGGAGGGGGCGTCATGGCGACAGCAAGATGGTGAGAAATGCTGGTGGGAAGGGGGCAGGGCGGCAGCTCCCGGGAGGACCCAGACACAGCCCTGGGGGGGCTTCGAAGGCCCAGAGGGGCGTGGCCCTGGCTCAGAGGGGCGTGGCCCTGGCTCCCGTCACTCAGCAAGGACGGGAAGGGGAGTGGCAGGGATGCAGCCAGGCTCCTCCTCCTCCGTCTCTGGGCCTCAGTCGTCCCCTCTGATCAATGGGAGACCCTACCAGGGCTCGAAGGCGGAGGGGGGAGCTGGGGCAGGGGGGCGGGGCCGGGCACCTGCCAGGCGCCCAGGCAGTGGCTACAGAGCAGGTGCCCACATGGCTCGATCCGCACGTCCTTGTTCCTCTCCGCACAGATCTTGCAGAGCTCGAAGGTGGAGTCCATGGCCCAGTACAGCTGCAGCTGCTCCTGCGGGGGGGGGGGGGGCAGGGGGCATCAGCTCCCCGGAAGTGAGTCCCAGCCCCGAGCCCTCTCCCACAGTCCAGGCCGGCATGCCCGCCCGCCTCCGATCCTGTTCTGGGAGACTCGCTGTCTGGGTTGTCTACGCTCAGCATGGCCAGATTCAGCAAGCAACGACTGGATTCCAGATTCGAAATGAGAAAGTGTAAGGATATCCTAAACAGTGCGCAGGGTAGACTTCCACTACAGACATTGTTTGCTGCTTCTCTCTCCCGCATGGGGAGACCGAAAGCCAGCACTGGCCACGCCCAAGTGCATCAGCCGCGTTTCCCGCTTTAATCCCCACACGGCTGGCAGGAGGCAGGAGAAGAGCTGTGGGTGAATGGGGGCTCAGAGAGTCCAAGTAATTTACCCAGGGTCACACAGCAGCCAGGGCAACCTGCAGGGGGCGGGGTCTCACCTGGGACACGTGGATGCGCTGGTGGGGCTCCGACTGGCACAGCTCGCTCAGGTCAGGGTTGTGGTTTCTCCCGTCTGGGTAGAGGTAGCTGGGGGAGGGAAGAGATCACTGTGCCTGTGGCTGGCCTGGGGGGATTTGTCCTCTCCCGCCAAGATGGGCAAAATGAACTTGGCGACTCGGGCTCCCGAGGTGAGGGTCAGAGTGGCTGAGAACCAGGAAATGGGCCAAAGTCTCAGGCTGAGCCCTCTGAGAATTGCACTTTTCTTATCTTTCTGTCTCCTTTCAAAAGTATTTATTTTATTTTACTTAAAAGAGTGGGGGCCAGCTCTGTGGCATAGCGGGTAAGCCATCGCCTGCAGTGCCAACATCCCATATGGGCACTGGTTCGAGTCCCCGCTGCTCCACTTCCCATCCAGCTCTCTGCTGTGGCCCGGGAGGGCAGTGGAGGATGGCCCAAGTCCTTGGGCCCCTGCACCCGCATGGGAGACCGGGAGGAAGCTCCTGGCTCCTGGCTTCGGATCGGCACAGCTCTGGCCATTGCGGCCACCTGGGGAGTGAACCAGCGGATGGAAGACCTCTCTCTCTCTCTTTCTCTCTCTCTCTGCCTTTCAAATAAATGAATAAATCTTTTAAACAATTAACTCTGGAGACTTCTCTGTACCCAAGTCCGACCTGGAACTCCTGTGGGCAAGCCTGCCTGGCCCGGAACTCCCGCCAGCTTGTGGGCGCGTGGGGCTGAGTGTGCAGCCAAACAGCCCTCGCGGCCGCATGTTTGTGGTCCCGCCTCCTCCCTGACCCCGTCTTTGCCCCCGCAGTGGGGAACCGGCCGTGGTCACTCACGCTCGCCCTCTGCCGGGAGCCCCCACTGGTCCAGCCCCCACTGTGACGCAGTGGACGGCAGATCGTCCTCTGCCTCCCCTCCCCCCACCTCTCTCTGCCTCTCCAATAAATTAAGTCGGGGGTGGGGGAGAAGAGCCCTCTGCTGTGGTGCTGACGCCGTTCCTGAGTGTGCGTGCGCAGGGCTCCGGAGACACGTGCATGCGTCGCATGAGGCCCGTGAGCAATGCCGCTGGCTGCTGGCTGCTGACCGGAGGGCAGCGTGGCCGAGCCTGCACACGTGCTACCGCGTCCTTACACAAAAGCGGACGTAAAGTGATTGCGCAGCGACCGGCTGCGAACTTCAAAGGAGCCACACATGAGTCTGGCACGGTGGCACAGAGGGTGAGGTCCTCGCTTGTGACACCGGCATCCCAAACAGCCAAGGGTTCGAGTCCTGGGTGCTCCACTTCCTATCCCGCTCCCTGCTAATGTGACTTGGGAGAGCAGTGCAAGATGGTCCAAGAGCTTGGCCCCCTGCCACCCACATGGGAGACCCGGACTGAGTTCCAGGCCCCTGGCTCTGGCCTGGCCCTGCCCCTGCCCCTGCCCCTGGCTATTGTGGCCATTTGGGGGAGGGAACCAGCGGATGGAAGATCTCTTTCTGTCTCTCCTTCTCTCTGTAATGTCGCCTTGCTTTTCTTTCTTTTTCTAAAGATTTGTTTATGTATTTGAAAGTGAGAGTTACAGAGAGAAAGAGAGAGAGAGAGAGAGAGACAGAGAGAGAGGTCTTCCATCTGCTGGTTCACTCCCCAGATGGCCACAACAGCTGGAACTGAGCTGACCTGAAGCCAGGAGACAGGAGCTTCTTCCAGGTCTCCCATGCAGGTGCAGGGGCCCAAGGACTTGGGCCATCTTCTACTGCTTTCCCAGGCCATAGCAGAGAGCTGGATGGGAAGTGGAGCAGCCGGGACTCGAACCGGTGCCCATGTGGGATGCTGGCATCCTGGATGGAGGTTTTACCCGCTATGCTACAGTGCCTTTTCCTACAACTTTGCCTTTCAAATAAACACATTTTTTTTCTTAAAAAGTGAGACTCTGGAAGCTGACCTGCTGCAGCCCCCAACCACCCAAGGCAGCTTCTGAGCGAGGGGCCCCAGGCAGCCGGGTTGCAGGTCGAAAAGCCCCGGCTGGCTCCCCTCTTATCCTTCTGCCCTACAGTAGGTTCTAGAACAGGATATGATACGTAGAGGCAAAAGCTTTGGAGCCTAATTCCAGGGATTGAAGTCCAGGGGGCTGGGAGGGGGCGTGGCACCACCAGCTCCCCCGACTTTGTGGGAACTGGGGGCACCCGTTCTTCAAGACCCTCGCCTGCCCCCTGCTGGAAGGCCGCGGCGTTGCAGCTTGGCGGTGTCCAGCGCCCCGTGGGTTTGCGCCTGGCGCGGCTCCGGCGGACTCACATGCCTTCCTTCTGTCCCTTGAGCAGCACCTGGAACAGCGGCTTGTTGGGGGGGATGGTCTGCACGACGCTGCCGTCGGAGCTCACGTAGCCGATGGCCCACTGCCCCAGGCGCGTGCAGCTCGGCCGGAAGATGTAGCTGCGGGGAGCCGCGGGAGGGGCGTGGTGAGGGCACGGCCCCCCGCCGGTGCGGGGTCCCCGCCTGCCACTCTGGGAAGCACCTGCCATTTCTCCCCGGGTCACTCGCGACACTACCACCCCCGTTTTCACTGGGAGAGCAGCTCTCCTGTGCTGGAGGTTGGACACACAGGGCTGACTCTAGGGCCTTGCAAGCCGGCTGGGCAGGGCGAGGGCAGCGGGCCCCAGGACTTCTGGGAATGCCAGCGTGAGGTTCCCCACTCCCACAGAGGCTGCTAAGGCTGCGGGGTGCGCACGGCTGGAGGAACTGGGAGAGGGCGGCTCCCGCACCTTGGCCACGCAGACTCAGGACCCTGTCCTGCTGTTCCCCGTAACCCCTTGCTGTTCCAGGCGGCTCAGCGCCTCAGTGCTTAGCGCTTGGTGGTTGGGGGGAGGGGTTCCAGCTCGGAACTCCTGGCTTGAAATAATTCAAGGGCTCAGTGCTCGGGGTCCCTGTCTCCTACCCCAGAGGCGGGGGTGGGGGGGTCATCAAATTATTTCACAAGGGGTGCAGCCTGGGCTCTGCTCTTCATCCCACCCCACCAGACCAGGCGTCATCCGCTTAGCTGCTGCCCGGGAGGCAGAGGCCGGAGTCCAGTTCTTACTCTCTGATGGCAACCTGGATTGCAGCAGCCCCAGGGCCAGGGCCGGGAGCTTTACCTGCCCGGCTTGTCCCTGCAGGCTTGCAGGCGCGTCTGCACCTCGTCATACGTGAGGAAGGCCATGTAGCCCGGGTGGTTGACGGCTAGCAGCTGCCAGTTCTTGAGCAAGGTCGGCCATGGCTGGGGCGGGGCGGGGCGGGGCGGGGCGGGGGTCAGGCAGGGACGGAGAGCAGCCCCCAGGCCTTCCCCCCTCAGACCAGGAGCCAGGATCCAGGCCCCCAGCCCCTCCCCTCTCAGACCAGGACCCCGCCCCAGCCCCTCCCCCTCAGACCAGGACCCCACCCCAGCCCCTCCCCCCTCAGACCAGGACCCCGCCCCAGCCCCTCCCCCCTCAGACCAGGACCTCGCCCCGGCCCCTCCCCCCTCAGACCCGGGAGCCCCGCCCCAGCCCCAGCCCCACCCCCTCAAACCCGGGACCCGCCCCAGCCCCACCCCCTCAGACCGGGACCCCGCCCCAACCTCTCCCCTCTCAGACCCGGGAGCCCCGCCCCAGCCCCACCCTCTCAGACCGGGAGCCCCGCCCCAGCCCCACCCCCTCAGACCTGGGAGCCCGCCCCCACCCTCCGCCTCTCTCCCGACCTGGAAGAGCCTGGTGAAGATGTCAAACTCGAAGATGGACACGTGGCCGCTGCAGGTGAGGTCGACGGTGGAGCGCAGGGCCAGCGCGGTGGGGCCGGGTTCCACGGGGTGGCAGGTGCCCAGCAGCGACTCGAACTCTGCCCAGGGCAGCACGCACCTGCGGGGCGGGGGCGGGGGAGACAGGCTGAGCCCCTGGGAGCCCGGCGTGGGTGGGGTCCAGGGGAGGGGCCGTCCCCGGGCGCGTGCTCACCGGGCTCCGCAGTGCGCCCTCCACAGGGCCTGGGCCGGGGCCTTGGTGAGCTGGTACTCGTGGCCGCGGTACTTGCCCCCCGGGAAGAGCGCGTGCAGCTCGGCGTGCATGTGGCTGAAGATGAGGGCCAGCTTGGCCAGCTGCCGCCTGCGGGTGGAGGACCGGGCTGGCCGCAGCTCCAGCCGCCAGGGGCTGGGGGAGCGGTGGGACCCCTGCCTCCTCTCCTGCAGGGGGCAGTGAGGGGTCGTTCCGGCGCTTAGCGCGGTGGCTCTGGCCGGGTTCCTGTTTGTCTCCCTCTGAGCCTCGGCTTGCTCATCTGGGAAATGGGGTTCACATGAGGGACTCTGGGAAGGGGCACGGCTTGGATTCCCGGCTCCAGTTCGCTGCCACTGCGGACCTGGAGGCATTGGTGACGGCTCAGGGAACTGGGTTCCTGCCGCTCAGCGTGGGCGACCCGGATGGAGTGCCCGGCCTCTGGCTTGGCTGTGGCCCAGCTCTGGCCGCTGTGGGCATTCGGGGAGTGAAGTAGCAGATGGGAACCCTCGGGCTCTCAAATAAACATGTTTTTTGAAAAGGTGACTTGGAGGTGGGCATGGTGACACAGGTGTTGGACCGCTGCTTGGGGCAGCCACGTCCCACGTGGGAGTGCCAGCTTCCGGTCCGGCTCCCGGCTGAAGCACCTGGGAGGCGGCAGGTGATGGCTTGGGTCGTTGGGTCCACATGGGACACCAGCTGGAGCTCCTGGCTCTTGGCCTTGGCCTGGCTCCTGGCTGTTGAGGGCTTCTGGGGAATGAACCAGTGGGTGGTCGATCTCTCTCTCTCTCTCTCTCTCTCTCTCTCTCTCTCTCCCTCCCTCTCTCCCTCTCTCCCTCTCTCTGCCCTTCAGATGAATAAGTAAACATTTTTGAAGTGTGAGTTTGTTTTGGGGGAAGACAATTTTGAAATCTATGCCTATTCTTTGCAATAGTTCCTGGAAATTGCATATTCTAAAATATGCCTCTCTGGATTCCAAGATTGGTTTTGGCTCTGAAATGAAGCTTCAGGAGCTTTTTTAAAAAAGATTTATTTATTTGAAAGTCAGAATTGCACAGAGAGACGGAGAGGAAGAGAGAGAGAGGTCTTCCATCCACTGGTCACTCCTCAGATGGCTGTAACGGCCGGAGCTGAGCTGATCCAAAGCCATCCGGGTCTCCCACATGGGTGCAGGGGCCCAAGGACTTGGGCCATCTTCTACTGCTTTCCCAGGCCACAGCAGAGAGCTGTGGAGTGGAGCAGCCGGGACTCGAACTGGCACCCATATGGGATGCCGGCACTGCAGGCAGCAGCTTTACCCGCTGAGCTGCCTTGTGGCTCGCACGCAGGCTGAGAAATGGTGGCCCATGAGCACAGAGGGCGTGGAGCGGGCACTGCGCGTGCGCACTCTCCTGCCATTCTCATCTCCTCCGAGTGGCCCCTTGGCCGGGGCTGTGGGGTCCCCAGAAGAAGCTGAGCACCCGAGTCCCAGCCTTCAGTGCTGTGCTCTCTGATTTGACGGCTGCCGCTCGGCCCAGCACAGATGCACTTCAGACGGGAAATACACAGCGGATTCCAAACTTAGCAAAAAGAAATTTTTTAAGAAACATGAGCTGTCTCATTTATCATTGTTTATGCTGATCACAAGCCGGGCTAGTATTTCGGATACAGTGAGCTAAAGATGTCAGCTGCGGCATTCGTGGTGCCCGGGTTAAGCCGCCACCTTCGACACCGGCATCCCATAGGGGCGCCAGTTCGAGTCCCGGTTGCTCCACTTCTGGTCCAGCTCCCTGCTAATGCACCTGGGAAAGCAGCGGGAGATGGCCCAAGTGCTTGGGCCCCTGCACCCACATGGGAGACTCGGAGGAAGCTCCTGGCTCCTGGCTTCAGCCTGGCCCAGCCCTGGCTGTTGTGGCCATTTGGGAAGTGAACCAGTGGGTGAAAAATCTCTCTCTCTTACTCTGCCTTTCAAAGAAATCTTTAAAAAAGTTATTACAGCTCAACTCAATTACTAAGTTTTTTGAACTCTAACTAGAGAATTAAATGCGAGGTAGGCGACTTGCGCCAGATTTCAAGGGGGTGTGATGATCTGGAATCTCCAAGCAGCTTCCAGAGCCCCGCGAGGCTCAGCCCTCTACCACGCCCTGAGCCCCTAAGCATCTAGAAGCTTCCGCAGCTGGTGCAGTGATGCCCCCTCCCGGGAAACTTCGGGAAGCTTGCCTGCCCCAGTGAGCAGGGCCGGGCGCTGGGCTGTGGGGGACAAGCCCTGCGGGAGCTCTGCTCTCACCCCGCCCGGCGTGTGACTGTTCAGTCACCAGGCGCCGTGCAGGCGAGAGTCCGCCTCCAGGTGTCTGACCCTCGAACCCAACCGGGCAGATATTTGACGGGCAGAGTTAGACAGTGAGAGAGAGACAGAGAGAAAGGTCTTACTTCTGTTGGTTCACCCCCAAATGGCCGCTACGGCCAGAACTACGCCGATGCGAAGCCAGGAGCCAGGTGCTTCTTCTGGTCTCCCATGCAGGTGCAGGGCCCAAGCACTTGGGCCATCCTCCACTGCACTCCCGGGCCACAGCAGAGGGCTGGCCTGGAAGAGGGGCAACCGGGACGAGAACCCGGCGCCAATGTGGGATGCCGGCACCGCAGGCGGAGGATTAGCCTAGCGAGCCACAGCGCCACCCCCCCCTTTTTTACACCAAAAGAAGCTTCTCTATTAATTCCCCGTTTTCATGGCCGTTTCGGAGTGCCACACAGTCTGAGCCTCACGATGGCAGGAAAAGCCATCGGCAGGCAGATTGGGAAGCCCATGCATTCAGTTCAGGGTGAAACCAGGGGACCCCCATGGGGCAGGGCTGTGGCTGTGGCGTAGTGGGTGAAGCTGCCGCCTGCGGTGCCAGCATCCCATATGGGCGCTGGTTCGAGTCCCGGCTGCTCCACTTCCGATCCAGCTCTCTGCTGTGGCCTGGGAAAGCAGTAGAAGATGGCCCAAGTGCTCGGGCCCCTGCACCCATGTGGGAGACTCGGAGCAAGCTCCTGGCTCCTGGCTTCGGATCGGCACAGGTCCAGCCATTGTGGCCATCTGGGGAGTGAACCAGCGGATGGAAGACTTCTCTCTCTCTCTCTCTGCCTGCCCCTGTGTTCTCTGTAACTCTGCTTCTCAAATAAATAAACCTTTAAAAATATCAATCTGTTTTTGCAAAAGGGAGCCCCTGAACACGCTCACCACAAAGCAGGGGCTTGGGCCGCACAGGCTGAGCGCTCACCCGGGCTCCCGGCTGCACCCTGCCTGCACCTGTCCACAGAGTCCACACGGCCCTCCGCGGCGGGAAGCTCCGGGGAGACCGGGTGCTGGCAGCCCCGCTGCGGCGTGACCCAGAAAAGGGAGACGGCGTGGTGGCGGCTGAGGGCATCAGTGGCCCAAGGAGGAAAAACTGTGTGGTCCAGTTATCAGGTTCCCTGAGCGAGGAGGGGCTGGGAGATAGGCTCCTGGGTCTGAGGGAGGAGGGGCTGGAGGCCTGGACCCTGGGTCTGAGGGAGGAGGGGCTGGGCCTGGACCCTGGGTCTGAGGGAGGAGGGGCTGGGGGCCTGGACCCTGGGTCTGAGGGAGGAGGGGCTGGGGGCCTGGACCCTGGGTCTGAGGGAGGAGGGGCTGGAGGCCTGGACCCTGGGTCTGAGGGAGGAGGGGCTGGGGGCCTGGACCCTGGGTCTGAGGGAGGAGGGGCTGGGGGCCTGGACTCCTGGGTCTGAGGGAGGAGGGGCTGGGCCTGGACCCTGGGTCTGAGGGAGGAGGGGCTGGGGGCCTGGACCCTGGGTCTGAGGGAGGAGGGGCTGGGGGCCTGGACTCCTGGGTCTGAGGGAGGAGGGGCTGGGCCTGCACTTCTGGGTCTTACGGAGGCGGGGCTGGGACTTGGATCCCTGGTCTGAGGGAGGAGGGGCTGGGCTTGGATCCTGGGTCTGAGGGAGGAGGGCTGGGCCTGGACCCCCAGGTCTGAGGGAGGAGGGCTGGGCCTGGACCCCCGGGTCTGAGGGAGGAGGGCACGCCCCCGGCCCTCTGGCGCACGGGCACCTGCTCACCTGAGTCTGGAACCCTCCCGGAAGAGCTCGTCGTTGGCTGCCTTCCGACCCCGGGGCGGCAGCAGGGCCGCCACCTGCCTGCCCTTGGCCTCCAGGTTGGCCAGGTAGACGACAAGGAAGTCCCCGGCGGGGCCGCCTCCGCCGGCTGCCCGCCGGGCTTTGGCCACCTCTCGAAGTAACTGCGCCGTGCGGGGCAGCAGGTCCCGCAGCGAGGGCGGGCTCAGGGTCAGCCGGGGGTCCTCGCATTGCTCTCCCAGGCGCTGCAGCAGCCTCACCGCCCGGCCGAGCGCGCGCGGCTCCCCCGACTGCCCGCTGCGCGGGGCCGCCGCCGCCGCCGCCGCTGCCATGGTCCCTCGGGAGCGCCGGGACGGATGGGTGCGGCTGGGCGCAGGTGGGGGCGGGCCCCGGAAGGCCGGGGAGGGAACTGCGGGCACCTGAGGCTCCGCCAGGGGCGGGGCGGGGGGATCTGGGTGCCGGGTGCCCTACAGGAGCGACTTGGAAGTCTGGCGCCCCGAAGAGAGCAGCAGGAGGGGCGGTGGGGGGGACTCCTGGATGGCCGGGGCTGGCAGGTGGGAGCAGCGAGGGGGACTGGGACGCCGCGCTCCTTGGTCGAGGTCGCGGTCTGGGCTGAAAGGCCAGAGAGCTGAACTTTACCAGCGGCCGGCAAGGGCTGGGGCTCGGCCGCTGGCGCTGGTTACCCCGACCCCCGATCTGTAGAACTGTGGCTTCGGCGCCGTCGGGGCCGCGCACTGGGCAGCCACGCGGGGGCGCTGTGGGGGCGCTCCGGCCCCGCCCCTGACGTGGGCCCCGCCCCGGCCCCGCCCCCGGCCTGATCGTAAATCCTCGTGCGCAGGCAACCGGCGAATTTCGAATGGGCGGAAGCTAGCGAGGTGGCCTCTGGAACCCTCGCCCAGTGAGTCAGACTTGAACCATCTGGCCTGGGAGAGGAGGGGGCTTGGGGGCAGAGCCGAAGGCCCCGGCGGCGGTCCTCCTGCTCCCGGCTCCGGATTCCTCCCCTGGAAGCCTGGATCCGGCAGGTGCCAGAGTCTTGCCGGGAGGGTGCTGGGGTCTGCTCGCCGGCTCCTCGGCCTCCTGCCCTCCCTGGGCTCAGGGGTCAGGGGGCAGCGCCCCCGACCTGGCCGGAGTGGACGGGCAGGAGCTGTGGCTGAGGCTCCCGCGGCTCCCGGGGAGACAGGTGTGGGCCGGCCTCGCCCTCTCCTGCTGCCTGCGCGCCTTCTAACGGCTTCCATTTCACTCCACTAAAGCAGGAATCGCGTTCGCTGATCTCACAGCGCGCTAATGCTTGTGCTCACCGGTTTGGAAGACGCTGCTGGAGAAATTCCAGGAGCGGCGTGCAGGGGTGGGGCCTGCAGCCTTGGGGGCGAGCGTGGCATCCCATATGGGCGCTGGTTCGAGTCCCGACTGTTCCACTTCCCACCCAGATCCCTGCCAACGGGCCTGGGAAAGCAGTGGGAGATGCCCCAGGTGCTTGGGCCCCTGCCATCTACGTGGAAGACCCGGACGAAGGTCCTGGCCCCTGACTTCAGCCTGGCCCAGCCCTGGCTGTTGTGGCCACTGGGGAGTGAACCAGCGGATGGAAGATGATCTCTCTCTCTCCCACTCTCTGCAATGCTGCCTTTTGAATAAACAGATCTTAAAAAGGGAAAGAAATAGGCTCTCTGCAGATGTTTTCAGGTTAAGATGAGACCATACTGGATTAGGATGGAGTTCAGGGGCTGGCGCTGTGGCACACTGGGTTAACGCCCTGGCCTGCAGTGCCAGCATCCCATGTGAGCCCTGGTTCAAGTCCCGGCTGCTCCACTTCCGATCCAGCTCCCTGCTATGGTCTGGGAAGGCAGTGGAAGATGGACCAGGTCCTTGGGCCCCTGCACCCATGTGGGAGACCTGGAAGAAGCTCCTGGCTCCTGGCTTTGGATCAATGCAGCTCCAGCCATGCAGCCATCTGGGGAGTGAACCAGCAGATGGAAGATTCTCTCTCTCTGCCTCTCCTTCTCTCTGTAACTCTGTCTTTCAAATAAATAAAACAAATCTTTAAAAAAAAAAAGAAGAGGAAACAGCATGTTAAAAAAAAAAAGATGGAGTTCATTTGGTGTCCTTTAAAAAAAAAAAAAGGTTATTTATTTGAAAGGGAGAGAGACAGAGATCTTGTATCTGCTGGTTCACTCTTCAAATGGCTACAACAGCCGGGGCTGCTCCAGGCCGAAGCCAGGAGCTTCTTCTGGGTCTCCCACATGGGTGCAGGGCCCCAAGCACTTGGGCCACCCTGCTGTGTTTTCCCAGGTGCATTAGCAGGGAGCTGGATTGGAAGCAGAGCAGCTGGCTTAACCCTCCTGCCACACGGCTTCAGTGTAGGAAAGTAGAGGCGGTTACAGGTGCACACGGAGGGCGCTGTGCGAAGGTGGGGTGGAGTGGTGCCTTGGAAAGCCGAGGGCTGCGATGAGCGCTGGTGCCCGGGTCCTCGGAGCCTCCGAGAGGGCTGGCGCTTCTGACACCTCAACTTCTGGTGTCTGGACCCAGGAGGGAACAGACTGCCCTGTGTGAAGCCCCCAGGACGGTGGTGGCTGGTGCCCACGGGAGGGACTGTCTACAAGTTGCCCCTGGAAGACCAACGCAAGGGACCATCCACAAGTTCTTGGAGAAAGTGTTTTGAAAACATGATGCGAGGGTTTGACAACATTTTGCACCAAAACAAACTTATTATTTTTTAAATGTAGGTACAAATTTGAAAGGCAGAGTGATGGACAGAGAGGGAGAGTGAGCAAGTGAGAGAGAGATCCTCCATCTCTGGTTCACTCCGCAGATGCCCACACAGGCAGGCTGGGGTTGGGCCAGGCCACAAGCAGGAGCCTAGAACTGCACCCCTCTCTCCCATATGGGGGGGCGGGGCCCCAAGTGCTTGAACCACGCCCTGCTGCCTCCCAGGCACAGGGGCAGGAGCCGGATCAGACTCGTGGAGGAACCAGGACCTGAACCAGGCATTCCCAGAGGAGACGCGGGCATCCCAAGTCTACTCCCCTAAGCCCAAATGAACTCACAGTTCAACTCCTTCCCACGGGCTCCTTGACACAGCCTCGTACAGTCAATAAAATGAAAGCGCAGGGGCTGGCCTCTGGCCGAGTGCGTAGGACGTCCTGTCTCTGGGTTTCTTGCTGACGCGCACCCTGATGGCTCCTGTGGGGTGCCTGCCACCCACGTGCGAGGCTGGATGGAGTCCTGGCTCCCAGCCTGAGCCCTTGAGCTGTTGTGGGGACCTGGGGAGCGCCGGCGGATGGAAACGCTCTCTGTCTTTCCCCTCGTCCCTGGCCTCTCAGACAAGTAACAAATCCTGGAGTTCTTCAAGCGGGAAGTGAGAGTGAGGACGCCGGCTGCTGACTCTGAAAACCGGCAGAAGGGCTGCTGCTAGGCTGCAGCGGGCTAAGTGGCCACGGTGACGCCGGCATCACGTATCACAGCGCTGGTTCAAGTCCCGGCTGCTCCACTTCTGGTCCAGCTCCCTGCTAATGCGCCTGGGAAAGCAGTGGAAGATGCCCAAGTGCTTGGGCCCAGCCCTGGCCATTGCGGCCATTTGGGGAGTGAACCAGCGGATGGAAGACCTCTCTGTCTCTGTCTCTCCCTCTCTCTATGTCACTCTTCTTTAAAAGGGTGGGGGGGCTGACACTGTGGCATAGCGGGTTAAGCTGCTGCCTGCAGTACCAGCATCCCATATGGATGCCGGTTCGAGTCTGTGTGGGAGACCTGGAAGAAGCTCCTGGCTCCTGGCTTCGGATCGGCACAGCTCTGGCTGTTGTGGCCATTTGCAGAGTGAGCCAGCGGATGGAAGACCTCCCTCCCTCTCTCTCTCTCTCCCTCTCTCTCTCTCTCTGCCTCTCTTTCTTTTCGTGTAACTCTGACTCTCAAACAAATAAATCTTAAAAAAAAAAAAAAAGTTCCTGAAGCTTCATTTCAGAGCCAAAACCAATCTTGGAATCCAGAGAGGTTATTTTGCAATATGCAGTTTCCAGGAACTTTGCAAAGAACGTGCTCACAGGCCACCTCCTCCTCTCAGCCTGGGAACCACAAGGCAGCTTCCAAAGTTCCTGGGGGCCGGGGGGGGGGGGGATGCGGCGCTGTGGTGTAGCAGGTAAAGCTGCTGCCTGCAGTGCCAGCATCTCATATGGGTGCCAGTTCAAGTCCCAGCTGCTCCACTTCCCATCCAGCTCTCTGCTGTGGCCTGGGAAAGCAGTGGAAGATGGGCCAGGTCCTGGGGTCCCTGCACCCGTGTGGAAGACCCGGAAGAAGCTCCTGGCTCCTGGCTTCGGATCTGCACAGCTCCAGCCATTGCAGCCATCTGGGGAGTGAACCGGCAGATGGAAGACCTCTCTCTCTCTCTCTCTCTCTCTCTCTCTCTAACTCTACCTTTCTAATAAATAAATAAATCTTAAAAAAAAAAAAAAGCAAAGCTGCAAAACCAAGCCCTGTACCATCTGGGAGGGCCTGTGTATGAGGCTGCGCAACCAAAGCAAGTGCAGTAGCAGCGGAACCCAGACGTCAGACAGGGATGCAGGGAAGAGAAGGGGAGGGGCTGAGAGCGACACAGGGACTGCGGCGGGGCCACTATGGCAAAGCAGAGCTGCGCAGGGGACACGCGAGGAGTGGGTGAGGTGAGAAGACCACATCACTGCCGGTTAAGGCAGCGGATCCCACGCCACGGTGAGATAGCTCACGCCCTCCGAGACGGCCGCCGTGGAAGGAGGCAGCGCCAGGTGGCGCCAGGGCGCGGGGAGATGGGAGCTTGGGGGAACAGCCCGGCAGCTCCTCAGAGCGCTAGCGCGCCCAGCTCCACGCTGTGTGCACGCTGTGGCTCAAGTACTTGGGTCCCTGCAGGCACTTGGGGAGTGACCCAGCAGATGGGAGACCTTTCTTTGTCTTTCTCTCTCTGCCTTTCAAAGAAAAATGAAAGCAACATTTTAAAAAAGCACACCTCTGAATATACATCTACCAGAAAATTGAAAACATACATCCACCTAGAGACTCTAGGGAATAACTTCAATAAAGGGGCTGGTGCTGTGGCACAGCAGGTAAAACCTCTGCCTGCATATGGGCACTGGCATCCCATGTGGGTGCCAGTTCGAGTCCTGGCTGCTCCACTTCCGACCCCGCTCTCTGCTATGGCCTCTGAGAAAGCAGGGGAAGATGGCTCAGGTGCATGGGCCTCTGCACCCACGTGGGAGACCTGGAGGAAGCTCCTGGCACCTGGCTTTAGATTTGCATAACACTGGCTGTTGTGGCCATCTGGGGAGTGAACCAGAGGATGGAAGACCTCTCTCTCTCTCTGCCTCTGCCTCTCTGTAACTCAGCCTTTTAAATAAATAAATAAATCTTTAAAAAAAAAAAAAACCGATTAACCACCACCTCCAGGCTTGGATAAAACCCTGGCCTGGGATCATCTTAAAAAAAAAAAAAAAAAAAAAGTGGTGGCCGGACCTTGTGTAGCCGCAAGAGGGCGCGCTAAGCACAGGCTTACCTCCACCCTTGGCCACACCTCGGGAACTCTGGCCACACCCCTAAAGCCTTGGCCCCACCCCTAGACCTTAACCACACCCCCGGCCTGGCCACACCCCCAAGGCGGTGTCTGAAGCAGCGTATCCCCCTCCCTCCCAAGTCTCAGCCTGGGACTCCAGATGCGAGGACAGACTTAGAGACCCTTAGAAACACAGGATCTTAAAACCACGACTTTTAATTTGAAATCTTTTTTCGAATGTTTTACATTTACAAGAAGTGGCAAGAATAGGATGGATACGTCTTGTGTACCCTTCGCCCGGGTTTAACCCGTGGGTAGCAGTTTGCCAAATTGCATTACCATCCGTGCTCGCTGGCTTCAGTTCCTTTTTTACCCTGTGAACCACTGGAGAGTGAATTTCAGACATTCTGTCCGTCTGCCTCGAGGGCCTCTGGCGGGTCCCGGCGGTGGCGACATCCTCCCACAGCCACCGTGCAAGCTGACCGTGGCGCTAGACAGCCACACGGGGCTCGCGTCTACAGGGGCGGCCCACGTTCGAGCTGCGCTTTATGGCAAACGTGTTGTTCAGCCTGAGAGCCAAGCCGGCGTCACAGCTGGCGCCAAATTCTCCAGTCCGGTGCCTCTCCCCAGGCTGTCTCGGCTTTCCGTGAAATTGACCTTGTTCGTGAAATCTGACAGCCAGAAATGGGAGCAAGAGCGAGCGGTCACACCTGAAGGCGTACAGCGCAGGTGCCCACGGCAGGCGGGAGGGTGAAATCGGAAGCCAGGAACTGTCCCCATCTCCCGCACGACGGCCGGGCCTCGTTCCCAGAGCCGTCGCCCACTGCCCGTGGGGATCTGTGTTAGCGGGAAGCTGGGACGTGGAGCCTGGGCTGGGCGGTAACCAGCAGCTTAACCAGCGGGCCCACACCTGCCGTGATGAGGCCCCTACAGGCCAGTTTAAAGGATGTCCCACCCCTTTAAAATATTTATTTATTTATTTGAGAGGCAGAGTTACAGAGAGAGGGAGAGAAAGGTCTTCCATCCCCAAATGGCTGCGATGGCCGGAGTCTCTTCCGGGTCTCCCATGCGGGTGCAGGGTACCAAGGACTTGGGCCATCCTCCACTGCTTTCCCAGGCCATAGCAGAGAGCTGGATTGGAAGAGGAGCAGCCGGGACTTGAACTGGCGCCCATATGGGATGCTGGCGCCTCAGGTGGAGGCTTTACCCTCTACATGACGGCGCCGGCCCAAGATGTCTCCGTTTGTCTGATGTTTCCTTGTGGTTGGGTTCAGGTGCCGGGAACAGAAGTGAGGCTGTGGCTCAGGCATCAGGAGGCAAGCGAGGCGGCTCCTTCCTGGCAGTGGAACAGATTCGCTGGTTGTGGCGAATCGTGAAATCCCAGCGCTCGCAAGGCCAACCGCTTGCTGGTCTGTGCCTCAGTGTCCCTTTCTGTCCATGGGGCCTCAGCTCACAGGAGGGTTGCCAACGCTCCAGCAAGTCATCGTGAGAGCCGTTGGCCAGGAGTCACCACCGTTTAGGACCTGGTGGGTTTCGTGCGTGCGTCTGGAACTGCGGCTGCGCTTACACAGGGTCGGGACAGCGGTGGGGTGGCCACAGGAGCTGGGGCCCCCAAGAGTGGGCTGACCCCAGAATGTCAGCTCTGTCCCCAGCACGCAGCTTGGTGGCGGGCAGAGACCCCCAGCCAGGGCCCCCTCCTCCGGCGCTGGCGTCTGCCGCTCCCCGGGGAAGGGGGGTGGGAGTTCGTGCCCCCGGCCGGTCCCAGGGCCTGGGAGGCCGAGAGGGGATTTCCGTGTGTGGAGAAGCCAGGCCGTCTGTTTTAGAGAAGTAGCTCACCACGGTCAGCGCTGGGCTCCGCTCTCGAAGCCAGGCACGGGTTTTCAGCCACGTCTGCACCCGCGGGCGCCAGGCTCCCAGGACAGGCTGTGACCGGCTGTGGCCAGCTCCGGGGCTGGGCACCTGCCCCCCGTGCCCCCAAGTCCTCAGCCCAGCAGCCTGGCATGGCGGGTGCTGTTTCCACTTCACAGACGGGAAACTGAGGCCGCTTCGCTGGGGTCACGCAGCTCTGGTGTGACAGCTACACGTGTCCCTCAGTAACCATTCTCTGGGGCCAGCGCGTGGCATAGTGGGTAAAGCTGCCACCTCCAGCACCGGCATCCCATATGGGTGCCAGTTCGAGTCCCGGCTGCTCCACTTCCGATCCAGCTCTCTGCTGTGGCCTGGGAAAGCAGTAGAAGATGGCCCAAGTGCTTGGGCTCCTGCACCCACGTGGGAAGCAAAGCCAGGACTCAAACCCGTAAGATGCAGGAGCCCAAGGACTTGGGCCATCTTCTACTGCTTTCTCAGGCCACAGCAGAGAGCTGGATCAGAAGAGGAGCAGCCGGGACTCGAACTGGTGCCCATATGGGATGCCGGCACTATAGGCTATCCCATGGCGCCGCTATCCCACAGCGCCGGCTCCTCCTTTCTTAATTCTTCGCAGTGGTGGGAGTGTGGCTGTGATGGCGGGAGCTGGAGCAGCCCTTTGGTTGGAATTGTGAGGTGAGGGCAGTGGAACTGGGGAGAAGGAGCTCCTGTCTGTCCCAGCCCTGGGTGTCAGCCCGACCTTCACGTGGGAGAGAGGCCGACTTCTGTCGCTCCCCCTCTTCGTGGAGGAGCAACACAGGACCCTGCGCTGTTCTTTCGTCTGCTCGGCCCTCCCCGGGTTTGCTGCTGGTTCTTCCCGGGTTGGCTACTATCCCTTCCACCTCCGTGGAAGGGCAGTTCCCCCTGGCCGCATTCCCCACTTCCGCAGGGGAGCGGCATACCACCGGCCGGTTCTCTCGGGGGCTGCACGGGTTCCCTTAGATGTTCCCCATAGATGTTCCCGGTGCATGCCGTCTCTCTCCTCCTTTATAGTCCTCCTCCGCCAATCCCAACTCGACTGAGTACGCTGCTCTCCAATCAGGAGCAAGTCCTACAGTTAATTGGTTGAACTGGAGGCAGCTGTGCGGAAGCTGTTTACTTCTCTCCCAGCGCCATATTGTGGGAGAGCAGATGCATAGAATAAGTCCTAATTCGAGTAACTTAGTCTAGTCCGGATTGCTCCCCACAGACTTCTGTGTTCTTCCGGCTACTGTATGTTTTAGTCTCTGTACCGAAGGTGGGATTTGGAACGCCTCGCTAACCCACACATCTCGACTGGGACATCGTCATCCGGTTTCCACCAGGACAAAGAATGGCTTCCCTCGAGCTCATCGGGGCTGGGCTCGCAGCTGGTCACAGCAGCAGGTTCCTGCGGGCCGCTGTGGCCGTGAGGGAGGAGGGACAGCTCCTTCAGGTTCAACCCTGAGAGCAGTCCTGGGCGGGCGGCACTGCCACGGAGCGCCCATTTCACAGATGAGAAACCTGAGGTTCGGGACCTTGAAGCTTCTTGACAAGGCCCCGTCCAGGAACTGGCAGGGCAGGACGCAGGCCGGACACACACACCTGTTCCCCTACATCTTACTGGCACACTGCACACGCCCAGCGTTAATGCACATACTTTAAACTTTGTATTTATTCGAAAGGGTGTGTGTGTGTGTGCACGTGCCTGGAGGGAGCTTCCATCCACTGGTTCGGGTCTCCCAGGTGGCTGCAGGGGTGGGAGGACTTGGGCCATCCTCTGCTGCCTTCCCAGGTGCATTAGCAAGGAGCTGGATTGGAAACAGAGTAGCAGGACTGGACCTGGAGCTCCAATACCGGATGCTATAATGTTGCAAACGTAGCTATGGAACACACACCTAGCATTGCAGACAACACTCACACACAGCTCACCCTGGAGGCAAGAGCGCCCAGGGCTGATGAGCTCCGGCACTGATGGCGGCAGCCCCGGGTTCGGACAGGCCACTTGCTCTGGCCAAACCCCAGCTTTCTCATCTGGAGCGCTGAGTCATCAGGGTGGATAAAGTCATCGTGTCTGTTCACATCCCCAGATTGGTCACATTGTGACACGAGCCTGGACTCAGCCACAAAGAATCCCAGCTGCTGTAAGCAGAGGGTGTGGACGGGGACTCGGCTGTCACTTCTCGGGGGTCTGCTCCGTGCCAGACGGTGTGCTGGCCCCGGGGCCAGGGCTGCAGAGAGGGAGGCCAGAGCGCCGTCCGCGCCACACTCTTGTTGCACGCACGCATTATGCACACGGCGGGATTATCCCACGGGACGCTGATCTCACGGCTGCTCCCACGGCCTGTCACCCTCACGGGTGGGCTCAGAGACGGCTCCCTCACTAGAACAACATGTTCAGGGTTCCTGCCACCCTGGGAGGCAGCAGTGGGGGCTCAAGTACTGGGGTTCCTGAGACCTGGACTGCAGGGGGTGGGGTGGGCCAACACATGGCAGCTGCTTCTCGCTCTCTCTGCATCTCAAAGAAATCCATGTAATTTAAAAAGAAAATACAAAGATACTTTACTATTCTACCCCCCTCCGGACCTGTGAGTGGGGCCCTTTTTGGAGAAAAGGAGACGCAGGTGCGGACATGTGGAGGAGCAGGTGTGGATGTGCAGAGGAGCAGGTGTGGACACGCGGAGGAGCAGGTGCGGGCATGTGGGGGAGCAGGTGCAGGACACATGGAGGCGCAGGTGTGGACACGCGGAGGAGCAGGCCTCGAGAGGGCGAAGCGGTGCAGCCCCAAGCCAGGGGACACCCGCAGCCACAGGAGCTGGCGGAGGCCGAAGAAGGTGGTCGCCCGCAGGCAGCCCGGGCCTGGGCCTCCGGCCACCAGCACTGATCCCCTCTTGTTCGCTGTGAACCAGTCGATGGGAGCTGTTTCCCAGGTAAATGTGAAAAATAAAAGACACACCATGCAGTGCAGATGATACATACAAATCGCCACGGGACGACTGCGGGTGGCAGTGTTAGGGACACTCGCAGGCCATCAGAACTGTGGTCGGCTGAGGGTTACCCCGGGACCCACACACTGCCGGATCCCCCAAAGCACACCCAGGGACACCATGGAATCCAGCAGGGCCCCTGGGCAGATGTCTCACACACACACACACACACACACACCAGGTCCTAACAGCACAGTGACGTCACCATGGCAACCTTCGCAGCTGAACCACCGATGTCACACACAGTGGTGAGCGGTGCTCAGGCTGAGACGAACACGGCAGCTCACGGAGTCAGCTGCATACAGCAGACAGGTGCACCCACACACGCGTGCACACCCACACACACACACGTGCACACCCCCACACGCGCGTGCACGCTTCTTCCAGCCGAGCAAGGGATATGGTACAAAAATAGTTTATTACAAAAGAAATCCAACCAAAATGCCTAATAATTTACAGAGTGGTCAGTGCCCCCCTCGGCCCTCCTCCTTCGGCCCGGTACAGAGCCGGCCCCTGGCTCTCCACGGGACGCCTAGCTGGGTGGGATCCCAGACCCAGACGGGGCGGCTGCAGCCCAGGAGCGGCAGGGCCGAGTCCCGGGTGGGCGAGGTGAGGGTCTCTGTGCACAGAAGGGCCTGTGGGTAGGTGCCTGTGCCTTGGTGCAAAATCCTGGTCCCAAAGATTGGGGGGGGGGGGCAGAGTGAGATCTTCACAGTTTCCGGAAGGGTCGACCCCTGTGCTGCGGGGGGGCGGGTCGTTGAGTCCTCCTGAGTCCAAGATCTGCCCCCCCATCGGTCTCAGCTGCCTCCGGGAGCTGGGGAGGGGGGCACCGGCCGGCCAGGACCCCGCAGAACCCCAGGAAAGGGCAGGAAGGCGGGTGGAGACGGCGGGGGGAGGAAGAAGTTGGGGGGAGGCAGAGGGAATCCCGGGGCGTCCTTGGAGGGAGACTGGGAGGGCGAGGAGGTCGGTGATGCCGAGAGGAGACCTGCGCGGAGAGAGCCGGAGAGGCCGTGAGACACCAGGCCGGAGGGGAGGGCCGGGCCCGGACCTGGGTGCCGCGGCGGCGGGAGGGGGCGCTGGAGGCTCACCGTTGGAGCTCAGGCGGCTGCTGCCCTCAGGGGACGTGGTGGCACTGCGGTCCGGGGACGGCTCGCGCTGCGCCGCGGACGCGGCCCGGGTGGCCTTCCCCCGCAAGATGTCAATGACCTGGGGGCAGACGGGAGGGTCACCACGGGGTGCCCGTCTCCTGGCTCAGGGCGCACGGACTCCTGCCCGCGGAGGGCCTCCGTGTCGTCTCGGTGGGGCGCAGGGCGGGCACCGGGCCCCGCAGGCACGCGCACTCACCCGGCGGCTGCGCGCCACCATGAGCGGCGTGTCATTGTGGCAGTTCTTCAGCCCGCTGTCGGCGCCGCTGCGGACCAGCGTGCGCACGAGCGGGAGGAGCCCGCGGCCCGACGCCGAGTGCAGAGCCGAGCTGCCCGAGTACATCTGCGCGTTCACGTTGGCGCCGTGCTGCGGGCGGGGACGCGCAGTCAGGAGCGGGCCCTCGCGGGCGATAGAGTCTGCCCCCCCACCCCCCGCTCGTTGGCCAGGTCCTGGGACCCGAGCATATGGGGGGGGCCCTGGGTAGGTGGAAATGAGAACCCACAGCGGGCCATGGCCGCCCTGGCCCGGCCAACTCCACTCGAGCTTGTAGGGGCCGGGTTGCGGGTGGGGTCGAGTGGAAGGACAGCGCCGGACCCGCCCAAGGCCGGAGAGCGGGGTCAGAGGGCCATGGGGATGGTGGGGTTGGGATCAGAGAGGGGGTGGGGGAGAGGCCAGGCCGGAGGGGGGCGAACGCACCTGCAGCAGCAGCTGCACCATGCTAAGGCTGTTGTTTTCCACGGCGTGGATGAGCGGCGAGCGGCCGCTCTTTATATCCTGCGGCGAGGAGGGAAGGGTTTGGGGTCTCTCGGCGGCGCGCCTCCCGTGCGCCCCGTCCAGCGTCTCCTTCCCAGGCGATGCCTCAAGTCCCGCCCACCCGGGCTTGCTCCCCGGCTCGCCCCGCCCCCGGACCCGCCCCCGCCGGGCCAGGCCCCGCCCCCCGCGCATGCTCACCACCGCGTCGATGTCCGCGCCGCGCTCCAGCAAGAGCAGCACGGCTTCGTGGCACTCGGTGTTCACGGCCACGTGCAGGGCCGTGAGCCCTGGGGGAGGCGAGGCTCAGTCACACCGGGGCGTGGGGCCAGGCCCGGCCGGACAGCCCGACTCTGCCCCCCGCGGTGGACACTCACCGTCGTAATTGCGGGCCTCCAGGTCCACCGTGCCCGGGGCCGCGCTGTCCAGCAGGGCCCGCAGGCAGGCCGGGCTGCGGTGCTCGCACGCCAGGTGAGCCGCCGTCTGGCCGTGGCGGTCCAGCGCCATGGGGCTGGCCCCTGCCACCACCAGCAGCCGGACCACGGGCGGCAGCGTGGTGATCACAGCCAGGTGCAGCGGAGTCTGGAGAACAGACAGGGTGAGGGCGCCGCGCCGCAGCCTGCACCCCAGGAGCGGAAACCTGGGGCGCCCCCTCTTCCAGACGCCAGAGCCAGGGCCCCGCCGCCCCTCCCCCCCCCCCGCCAGGCTCCGGGGTGCAGGCCCCGTCCCCGCCCCCGCCCTCCGGCGGCTCCTGCCTGAGCCCCGGGGCCCAGGCCCACCTGCCGCAGGTTGTTGTAGATATCCAGTTCCCGGCCGCCATGCTGGAAGAGGTTGACGAGCCGGTGCACGGCTGCCAGGTTCGCCTGCACCACGGCGATGTGCAGCGGCCTGGGGGTGGGCGCGGGGAGCAGACGTGAGGGCTGGGCCCCTTGCAGCCCCGCTGACTCCCAGCGGGTCGGATGCTCTGGAACCATCCCCAGAGGCCAAGCCCCAACCCCTGCTCCCTGCTGGGCTCTCACAGGCGCCTCCTCCTTCCTGGCCTCTCTGCCGGCCCCAGAGAGACCCTTTGAAAGCGGCCGGATCCTGCCCTCCTGGCCCTCTTTGAGCACGCTGGCCTCTGCCAGATTCCTCCATGGGACGGTCGCCTCCCAGGGCCTTTGCACTGGCTGTCTCCCTCGCCTGGCGCGGTTCTGCCTGGCACCTGCAGGGTTCTTGCCCCGCGCCCAGGCCCCTGTTACAATGCTGTGACCCCAGCTCCCTCTCCCTCTCCTCCATGTCATCACCTGACCCCGCAGTCTCCGTGTTTCCTGTCTGAGTCTTGGCCGGGCAGGTCACTGCCCAGCGCCCAGCGCAGTCCCAGACACCCAGCGCTGAATGCATGAATCCACCACCCTGATCACCCCGGCCGTCCCTGGAGCTGGGGACCCTGTCCCCACCTCTCTGCGGGCCACGGTTTTCTCATTTGTGCACGGAGCAGGGATAACCTGCTGAGGTCAAGGTCTCTGGCACTTGTCCATCAAGTCCAGCCTCCAACCCGGGGGGAGTCGAGGGCTGGCTTTGCCTAAGAGGGAGGTGGCAGGTGCTGGGCTGTGTAGCCGAGCCCTGATGCAGGCTGGACTCATTCCCCCAGCTCCTGGGAAGATCGTCATCTTTCAGACAATCTGGCAATGACCTTCAGCTGGAGAGGACGCCTCGTCCAAGGTCATGCCCCGGTGGTGTGTGTGTGGGGTGCAGCTGCCCTCCGGTGGTAACTGGGTGATGCTGGCCTACTCTGAGGGCCTCCCCACCTTCAAGACTCCCTGTGTGTGTGTGTGTGTGTGGGGGGGTGTTTGCAGGTGTGTGGTGCAGTGGCTAACAGTTACTGCGTCCCATTTGGTGCTAACGTGCACCCCAGGAGGCAGCAGGCCACGGCTCCGGAGCTTAGAGGTCTCTGCCGCCAGGATTGAGCGCTGGGCTCCTGACTTGGGCCTGGCCCAGGCCTGGCTCTTGCGGGCATCTGGCCGATGGCAGGGCTCTATGGGACGGGCGAGGCCACCACGCATTCACTCACCTCCCCCAGACCTGCATTCCCCAGGAGGCTTCCTACTAGCTCTCCAGGGACCCTAACCTGGGGCAGCCACAGAGGATAGCCTGTGCATCCAAGCTGTCGCACGGGGTGGGGACGGGGCTGAGGGTCTGACACTGGCTGCACGCACACCGGCCACTGGCATATGCAGTGCATGGACTGTTGTTTAAAGTCCACTGGGGACAGCTGCTTTCTCACTCCAGACCCATTGGTAACCACGGCCTTGCGGAGGGAGGCAGGCCGGGCTCTCCCAGCTGGGGAATATGGCCCCGGGCCCTGGGGGTCTTTGAGGGCTAAGGGGTGGGGGTTGCACACGGAGCTGCAGCCCCCCTAGCTGGGCGCTAGGACGCAGGCGCGTGGTTTTTCTGAACCTTCGCCTTCTGCGCCCACACGCCAGCGCCGGCGCGCGCGGAGCCCGGAACCTACTCCAGGAAAGCCACATTTACAACGAGAGCGTCGCGGGAGGGGCCGGGGTCTCCAGCGAGGGCCGCCCCGCCCAGCTGCGGCGCGGCGCTGGGTCCCCGTCGGGGTTAAGTCAGGGCAGCGGCGGCGGGCGATTTCAGAGAAACCGTCGGGGCCCGAGTTCCCATAAACGCGCGGGCCGCGGGGGGTGGGGCGGGGCCGGAGGAAGTGGGGACGGGAGGGGCGGCCCAGCCCTGGGACTTCCAGTAACAGGTCTGCGGGGCGGGGCGGCGCTTCCTGCTCCCGGGGGAGGGAAGCGGGGATCTACCCGGCCACCCCCGGCACCTCGGCTACCAGCCCCCGGTGGGGCTGCGTGCAGAGCCCCGGGGCCTCCGGCCTGGGCGCCCCCTGGAATTCGACCCCATAGGGCGCAGACCCCAGCTGGGCTCCCTGGCTGCCCCCCGCCCCCATCCCTTACTCTTCCTCAGGGACAAGGACTTCCTTCCTCTGGGGCACGGACCTACAGACCCAAGGCACCCGCATTTTCACCAGCTCTGGGATCCGCGCCGGTGCTTGGCTTAGCGTTCTGCTGCCGCAAACTCTTAGATTTTTGAACCAGAGGTCCTGCACATAGCCCAGTCCTGCCTCTACGGCCTGTCTGAGCGCGAGGTGCCCACACGGTCCGGGTGTCCAGCCTCCACCCTCAGACTCACTTGGAACCCCAGGCTCTTGCTTCCTGGTGAATGGCTAGAAGCCCAGGCGCTCCACCTTGGCTTTTTCTGAGGACTGAGGCTCAGCACGCCCTCCCCCACCGCTGCGAAGTGTGGCTGGCTTGGGGCTGGGCCAGCTGCCCGTTCCGGTAAAGTGTCGGCCCCAGCGGAAGGGGTTAAAGCTGGAGGGAGTGGGGGGAGGGGAGGCTGCGAGTGTGAGTGACGGTGCGGAGCAGCTGGGCTGCGGTCGGTTCCGTGGAAGGGATTTCCCCAGCACGCAGCTGAGGCAGAAGTGTTTGCGTTGGGGGAGGGGAGGAGGGCGAGGGGGGAGGGGCGGGAGCTGCAGGCTGGTGGGTTCCAGGGCCTCTCGCCGCCGGGCACCCAGCTTTCCCAGACAAGGGACAGCTCGCTCCTGGGGGCACAGACCAACTGCATCACTGGTGACCCCCAGGGTACCCAGCCCCGGCGGCAGGGGCGAAGGGGGAACCGGGTTTTCTCAAGTCCTTGCTATATCGGGCACTTTCTCCTGCTTGGGCTCACACAGGTGGCCCGCAGCCACCGGGGGCGGGGAGCGCTGTCCAGATGCCACCCACTCCCCTGTATTGAGCGCCTGCTGTTTGCCCAGCTCCGTTCTCTGCACCACAGGCATGAGTATCATTGCACTGAGCCCTAACTGGGATAGGTTGTCCGATCATGGAAACTGAGGCACGAGGCCATCCGGGGGGCCTGTCTGTGCACAAAGGGGTTTGCAGTCCCCAAACCAGTGTCTACATAGGCGACTTCTATACACGCACGCACGCACGCACGCACGCAGGGTTCCTGCTTTTACAGAGGGGGAGACTGAGGCACGGTGGGGGGGGGGAAGGAATTGAAGTCCGGGGGCTGCGCCGTCCCGAGTGGCACAGCTCAGTGGCCTCGCAAGCACAGCCATCACGCAGGGCCTGCGTCAGGGACCAGGATTATCAAGTTAATGTAGTGACGGTGAAGCCATGAGCTACACCAGAAGGCAGAACCCAGGGAGTAAGAGCATCGTTTCATTTTGCACAATTTAATTTCAGGCTTACACGTGTGTGTCCAGGTTTCCTAGGAGCTGCGTTTGGGCTAAAGCAGGCATCCTCATAATGTCCATCAGCACGGGCTGAGTGCTTTATAACCCACCAGGCCCAGTGCTGGGAGCTTCCCACGTACGCTTTAGGAAATCAGTCAATGAAACACAGGCCTCATCTTTGGGTGGGTGATTTTAAAAAACTGGACGAGCCACTGCTCCCAGAACAGCGCTCGGAGGTAAGCGCCTTCCCTCTGCCCATTTTTCAGAGCTGGAAACTGAGGCTCTGCAAGGGAAGGGCCTTGCTTGAGGTCCCCACAGCCAATGGTGTGGATTCCAGCTCCGGTCTGGCCGGGGCGACGGACCACCCCCGGGTCGCGCACGGCGGCGGTTCCCCCTCTCCCCCCTCCCTCTCCCCCCCAGCACTGGGGGCCTGTCACTCACGTATCTCCGTCCTCATCTGCGCGGGTGGCCACGGCGATGTCGGCAGACAGGGGGTGTTCCATGGAGCACATCACGGGGTACAGGGGTGTAGGCAGGTTCAGCAGAGGAAAGGGGGAGCCCATGGGTGGGGTGGGGTACAGAGGCAGCAGAGGTCCTGCACAGGGCGGGCAGAGAGAGGAGGGGTGAGGCTTGCGGGCTGCTGCCCTTGCGCCAGGGACCCCTTGTCCCCTTGCCCCGGGTCCCCCAGGCCCCGGACAAACCCCTCTCCTCCCAGAGTGCTCCTGGGCCTAGGCCTCCCTCAGCTGCCTCTCCCCAGCCCCGGCCACCTTCATCGCTACTTGTTGGACTCCTATCTCCCGACAGGCAGAGTCGCTGCAGGGCAGCGGGAGCCCCACGGACGCCCAGGGGGCTAAAGGATGATCTAGACCCCAGGCCTCTGGTACGGGACACAGGTGCAGTGGGTCTGGGAGGGAGGGGGGCGGCAGAGCGGGTGGTGCTGGAGGCCACTTCACACCAAACTGTTGGAAGAGACCAAGGCAATGGGCACGTCCACATCTCCCCATTGCACAGATGGGGAACACTGAGGCCTGGGCTCTCTCTCCCAGCCAATGGGAAGCGACGGAGGTAGAGAAGCCCCTTCATGCAGCTCTGCTGGGGTGGGAAGTGCAGAACTGGGGGGCACTAGAGATGGACTCTGCAGTTTTGGGGGGTCACGCGGGGACAGTGGGGGGCATGGGTATGGAAGGGGCTTCCTGTTCCTTTGGGAGCCGGGATGGAGGGAATGGCCTCACCTGCCGCCTGCTGGGCCTCCCCCCCCACCGCCCCCAGATCCCTGTGCGTCCGACACCAGGCCTTCCAGCAGAGACCTGGAACGCTGCAGCTTCGCCCTCAATCCTTGAGTCCCCGAATTTCCCAGTCCTATCTCCCCAGCCCCGCGAGGGCCACCTGACTCTGGGGCCCCAGGTAGGGGCTTGTGGCCACACACGATTGTCCGATTGTGGGTCCCCGGCTCTTCTGGACCCCCCAGGGCTTGGGTCCCTGGGTCTTTGCGATCCCCGATCGTGGGGTGCCCAGAACCCCGACACTTGCGACTCCCTGCTTCCCGAGATTTCTGACAGCCGGGGCTCTCTGAGCCCTGTTTCCTTAGAGCCCAGTCTGCCCACTTGACCCCCTTTGACCCCACAAGTCAGGATACCAGGAACTCGGGGTTCGCCCTGGTGCAGCTTCCTCAGGGCCCCATGCATCTGGCTTCTTAGGTGCCTGCAATTCTGTGTCCCTGGGATGCCAGCGCGGCCCCCCGCCGTGTCCCCCAGTCCCTGACACCCCCATACCCCTACCGCTGGGGGTCCTCCCGGGGCTCCCTACATCTCCTGGGCCCTGCCCCTTCCCCCCAGGGTGCCCTGGACCGCCAGCCCCTGGAGCCGTCCTCGCGGTGCCTCGATGAACTCAGAACTTTAGTCCTCAGGTTCCGTTCTGCCGCCCCCCAGCCCGGCGGCACCCCTATCGGCTAGCACTTCTGTCGCCGGCCCCTCCAGGCGCGGGCCATCCTCTGCTCCGTGTGGTCCCCACCCGGCCGCGACCCGCGGGGACACTCACCCGGGTAGTAAAGCGCCTCTGGCCGCGCCAGGCCGTGCGGGGGCCCCAGGGCGACGGGGGCGTCGCAGCCGCCGCGCAGGGCGTCCGCGGGGACTGCAGGGCCAGGGGCGCCGCGGGGCGCGGCGGGCTCCGGGGAGGGCGCGCGCAGCGGGCGCTTACGCAGCGGCAGCGCGGCGCCGGGGGGCACGGTGGCCTTGGGCCGGGTGCGCAGGTCCACGGGCCCCTCGTCCATGGCCCCCGCGGGGCATCGGGGCATGGGGCCGCCGGGGACGGCGGCCGAGCGGGCGGCCGGAGCGCGGCGCGGCTCGGCTCTGCTCGGCAGCACGGGAGGGTGGTTTCGCCGAGCGCCGGGACTTCCCCTGCCGCCGGCTGAACTGAAGGGACTTTTGTCGGCCGGGGCGGTGCCGGCCGCCCGCCTCCCCGCCCCCGGCCCCCCCGGGGCCACCCGTCCGCCCCAGGGGTTTCCTGGAGCCGCCGCCGCCGCCGCCGCGCCGCGCCGCCGCGCCCCGCCCGCGCCGCGCCCCCTCCCGCCCCGCGCCGCGCCGGCCTCTAGGGGCGGGGGGCGGGATCAGGGGGCGGGGGCCTCGGCCGTGTCCCCGCGTGTCTTGTCGCTCCGAGCGCCCCAGCCCCTGGGCTCGGAGTGCGCGCTCACTGTCTCACCATCGCTCCGTCCCTCCGTCGTGGCTTCTCGGCTCGCTCCGCCTCCGAGAGGCAATTCCTGGAGGTCCCGGGGTCGCTAGGACGTGGGTTCAATCCCGATTCCCACTTCCTCGATGGGTGACCTTGACCTTGACGCTCCCAGCTGTTTCCTCCTCTGTGGAATGCCGAGAAGGACCCAGGGCAGGGCCTGGCACTGGGCAGGTGCCCAGGACCTCTCCCTCTGCCTCCCCGCCGCATCCCTGCCTCCTCCGAGGCCCTGGGCAGCTTGGGGTCTTGGGAGGGGGTGCGGGGGGCGCACGTGGGCGAGGAGACTGGACGCTCGGAGCGTCCTAGCTGCACAGAGGAGGGACCTGGGGCCGAAGCAGAGAGACGCAGCCGCGCCCGCAGGCCAGGCTCGGAGCCACCGCGGCCCCGGGCCCCCGGGAGGGGCGAGCAGTGTGACTCCCCCTTCTGCCCCGCGTCCCCCTCCCACCGCGGGGAGGGATCGGTAGGTGGGGAACAGGCCCGGCGGGTTGGGGGCCTGACTCAGAAGGGCGGGAGCTGCGGAGAGGGGGGCGGGGCGGGCCTCTTCCCCGCCCCCGCGCCCTCTGCCCGCCCCGGGGAGGGGCCCTGGCGGCGCGGGGCTTTCCCGGATTTCCCTGGGGGCGGGGCCACCGCTAGGGTTGAGCCCGGGTCATTGAGTCAAAGGAGGTGGGTGGGGGGGAATGGAGGCTGCACCCCCGGCCTGCCCAGGGGGCCCACGCGGGGTCTCGCTGACCCTCTCTGTGTCCCTGCACTCGGGTCCCAGTGCCCGGCCCGGCTCCCTGGCCCTCTGCTTCCCAGCCCTGTCTGTGCCCTGGACTGCATCCCTCTGGGACCCTGACAGTGGGTGTGGGCCCCAATCTCAGGGCAGGGACTTTGGTCAGCCTGGGCCCCACCCCGGTGGATGGTTAACCCGGGGTTCAGGGTGGGGCTGTGGGAGCCCTGGGCGCCTCTTGGCTCTGCCCTCTTGTCTCTGGCTCTCCTCCCAAACCTCCCCCCCAGTCCTGGTGAAGCCTGGGAGGGGGCTGCTCACAGACTGGGGTCCAGCCTTGCCTCCACCCCTCGCTTCCTGGGGGGCCCCAGACAAGCCAGCTCCTCCCTTTGTTTTCATTTAATTTGAAAGGCAGAGGGAGTGGGAGTGCACGGGAGAGACAGGGATCTTCTATCAGCTGGTTTGCTCCCCCAAATGTCCCTAACAGCAGAAGCCAGGCTCCTGGCACTCCGTCCAGGTCTCTGCTGTGGGGGGCAGGGGCCCATGGACTTGAGCATCACGTTCTGGCTCCCAGGGTGCGCTTCAGCAGGGAGCTGGGTTGGAAGCGGAGGAGCTGGGACAGGGGTGGGGGCGTCCCACGCAGTGTTCTGACCACTGCACCGAACGCCTGCCGCCAGGCCCCGTCTTGAAACTCAGTTTGTCGATCTGCAGAATGGGGCCAGGCTGGAAAGGGGGCGCTGTCCTCCCTTCCCTGGGGACTCAAGTTCAGGGGAGGGGCGGGACGGGGCGCGTCGCCCCCTTGCACAGCAAGGGAAGCCGAGTCCCCGAGGGTGAGGCGTAGGGTGGTGGCCCTGAGGGGTGAGCTGGAGGATGTCCGGGTGGGTGCTCACCGTCCCTGTGGCCCCGGAGCAAACAGCAGGGGCCCAGGCAAGACCTGGGGTGGGGGTCCGAGCTCGGCCGCGGGGTGAGGACGGGGTGGGGGTCCGTGCTCAGCCGCGGGGTGAGGACGGGGTGGGGGTCCAAGCTTAGCTGTGGGGTGGGCTGTTCTGAGTCTTTGAGGCTGGAGAAGGGATCACAGGGTCTGAGGGAGGAGGATTTGCAGGAACAAGACAGGTCTGAGAAAAGCAGGTGGTTTAAGGGATGCGAAGAGGATCTGAGGGAGGGGGCAAGGGTCTGAGGGAGAGGGCGGGGGTCTGAGGGAGGGGGTGAGGGTCTGAGGGAAGGAGTGAGGCCTGAGGGAGGGGGAGAGGGCCTGAGGGAGGGGCCATGGGCCTTGGGGGAGAGGGCAGGGGTCTGAGGGAGGGGTGGGGCTGTGGCCCGTTGGGGAGGGCATGATCTGAGGAAGTGTGAGAAGAGCCAAGGGAGGAGGAGCAGGTCTGAGGGTGGAGGTGTGGACTGAGGGAGGAGGTGCAGTTTGAGGAAGCCCTCCTGGAGGGGACTGGAGAGAGGCCTCCCAGGGAAGCGGCGGGGCCGGGCCGAGGGGCGGGGAGGGCGGGCGGCGGCCCCACCCTGCAGCTGTCTCTGACTTCCCAGAATCTCCTGCAGCTCAGGAAAGCCCCAGCCCCGGAGCAGCCTCCCTCCTTGTCGGGAACGGCGGATGCGGAACCAGGATGGCCGCCCCCTCCTTCCCCCCTGCTCCGCGCGCCCCGGGCGGGGAGGACCAGGGTCTCCCCTCTCTGGGGCCCCCCAGAGGCAGGGGCTGCCCCGTGGATGAGGCCCAGCACTTCCCAGAGAAGGCCCGGAAGTCCTGCTGGGTGTCTAACCACATTCCCTCACTGATCCAGGCGGCTCTGGCTGTACCTGCTGGAGTCCCGGCTGGAACCCCCCCCAAGCCTCAGTTTCCCCTTCTGAAGAACAGAGACCAGGGCTGGGCAGGCCCTGAATTCCCACGCGGCCCCGTGCCGGCCTTGTACTGGAGCGAGCAGTGCGACTCCCAGGCGGTGACTTTATCTGCACAGAGCCCAGTCCTTGTCCTCTGGGAAATGGGTTGAAGCCAGAGACGCCGTCCTGGGGGCCCCGGGCTGCAGACCAGGCTCCTGCGCATCGGTAGTGGGACACGGAACAGCCGCCATGGCGCTCCACGCAGCCCACGTGGGTTTCAGTAACCAGGTGCATTTTGCCGGGAGCAATAGGATTGGACAGGCTGGGCTCAGGATCTGGCTTCACCGCGTGCTGGCTGTGGGGCCTGGGCAGGTGGTGTGCCCCTCTCTGTCTTCTTTGTGGTTCTCGTAGCTGTCATATAGGATTGCTGAGCAGAGGGAGTGAGGGCAGCACGCAAAATGAATGAATGAATGAATGAATGATGGATGGATGACCATTCTTAAGGCCACACTGCCTGCCTAACTCTTAACCTGTCCATTGGGCCACGGCCTCCTTATCAGCCTTTGAAACCCACAGATGGCGGGCAGGCGTCTCGCACAGCGTTACGATGCACTTTGAGGGCGGCGCTGTGGCACGGCGGGCAAAGCCAGCGCCTGCAGTGCCAGCCCTCACACGGGCACTGGTTTGTGTCCTGGTTGCTCCACTTCCGAGCCAGCACCCTGCTCATAGCTTGTGAAAAGCAGTGGAAGATGGCCCAAGTGCTTGGGCTCTTGCCACCCACATGGGAGACCTGGAGGAAACTCCTGGCTCCTGGCTTTGGATCGGCGGAGCTCTAGCCGTTGCAGCCATTTGGGGAGTGAACCAGTGGATGGTATCTCTCTGTCTCTCTCTCTGTCTCTCTCTCTGTAACTCTGCCTTTCAAATAAATAACTAAATCTTAAAAAAAAATGATGCCACTTGAGGAGTGGGCATTTGGGGCAGTGTTAAGTCCCTGCACCAGACACCCACAGTCCCGGCTGCTCCACTTCCGGTCCAGCTTCCTGCTAGTGCACTGGGGAGGAAGTGGATGGTGGCCCCGGTGCTCGGGCCCTGCACCCACGTGGGAGACCAGGACGCAGTTCTGGGCTCCTGGCTGCAGCCTGGTGTGGCTCTGGCTGTTGTGGGTATTTGGGGATGAACTGGTGCAAGGAAGATCTCTGTCTGTCTGTCTGTCTCACTCTGCCTTTCAAGTGGATGAAAAGAAGTAAATAAACTTCAAAAAAAAAAAAAGATGTATTTATTTATTTGAAAGTCAGAGTTACACAGAGAGAGGAGAGGCAGAGAGAGAGAGAGAAGTCTTCCATCCACTGGTTCACTCCCCAATTGGCTGCAACAGGTGGAGCTGCGCCAATCAGAAGCCAGGAGCCAGGAGCTTCTTCCGGGTCTCCCACACGGGTGCAGGGGCCCAAGCACTTGGATCTTCCACTGCTTTCCCAGGCCATAGTAGAGAGTAGATTGGAAGTGGAGCAGCTGGGACTTGAACCGGTGCCCATACAGGATGCCCACTCTGCAGGCAGCGGCTTTACCTGCTATGCCACAGCGCCGGGCCCTAACATGCCTGCATCCCATATCACAGGGCTCCGCTCCCAGTTCCAGCTTCCTGCTAATGCGCGTGCCGGGAGGCTGCAGGCGGTGGCTCAGACACTCAGGTCCCCGCAGCCTGCGCGGGAGACCCGCAAGCCTTCCAGGCTCCTGCCCTCCGCTCGGCTGCAGCCCTGGCTGTTGCAGGCATTTGGGGGAGAGGACCAGCAGGTGCAAGATCTCTCTCTGTCTTTCTGTCTCTCTGTCCTTTAACATAAAATTTTTAAAAAATGGAAGTAAGTAAATAAATAAAGAACAACCTTAAACCCGCCGATGAGACTCAGAGGCCCAGCCCCCCTGGGCTGAGCGCTGACCACACGGTGGCCCACAGAACCCTCTGACCCCTCGCGGGGAATTCAGCTAAAATTCTCATTCCGCATCAGAGGAGACAGCTGAAGACCCCACCCCGGGGAAGCCAAAGCTCTGTCACCCCCACAGCCTGGCTCGGACCCGGGGCCCCAGGCCTGCCCTCCCCTGGGCTTATGTGGGGACACTGAGGCCCAGAGCGGGCAAAGTCAGGCACCTGGGGCTCGTGCGGGCGGAGAGCAGGTGCGCCACAGTGGCAGGGAGCGGTCAGACTCCAGCGGCGCCCGGGGAGGAGCAGGCGAGCTCCGCGCCCAGACAGAGGAGCGCCCAGGTGTGGGGCCTGGCCGGCCAGGGCGGAGGCCGAGGTCACTCACGGTCACGGTCATGCAGTCCGGCTCTGGGCTGCAAGTCCAGGGCTCGAGCCCTCCCCTCCTCTCCCCCTCCCCTCCCCCCTCCCTCTCCCTTCCATCCCCTCCCCTCCCCCCTCTCCCTCCTCTCCCCTCCCCCTCTCCCTCCTCTCCTCTCCCTTTCCTCCTCCCCTCCACCTACTTCTCCCCTCTTCCCCCTCCTCTCTCCTTCCCCTCTCCTCCCCCTTCCTCCCCCCTCCCCCCTCCTCTCTCCTCCCCCCTCCCCCCTCCCCTCCACCTACCTCTTCCCTCTTCCCCCTCCCCTTCCCTCCTCTCCCCTCCCCCCTCCTGCTCTCCCCCTGCCCAGGGTGGGGGTGTGGTGTGGGGGGGGTGACTGTAGGCCAGCTTCCTGAGCTTCCTGGAGCATGGCCTGGCCTCCTGGTTCCTCCCCGCCCTGGGGCCTTGGCAGGGGCTGGAACCCCAGCACGGAGCAGGATCAGCCCATGTGGGGCCTGGGCCAAGACTCACTCTTCCCCTTTCTCCCGCACTGCCTGCAGGCTGCTGACTCAGACGTTGCGACATCCTCTCCTGGCGGGGCTGGGACACGGCATCCTCGTGCCCCGCCCCCCCCCCATCAGACAGGGAGCCGAGTCTGCCTGGCTGGGTGGGTGGGTGTGGGGCAGAAAGACAGACGGGTGCCTGAGAGGTGACGGGGCCAGGCAGGGTCTTCCTGGCCCTCTGTGGCCCCATCTGCAAATGGGACGCTGCAACCCCAGCTCTGCCACTTCACTGCTGTGTGACCCTGGGCAAGTGGCTGACCCTCTCTGGGTCCTGGAGGCCTCAGGTACCACATGGGGGCATCAGCGGCCTCATGGGGTTATTGCGAGGGGTGCGCACATGGCAGGAATTCAGCCAGTGGGAGACGCGACTTTGAAGTCCTGTTACTAGGGAGCGCCGAGTGGTAGCCGAGTGGTAGCCGTGAGAGGTGCAGAACTCCCTTCCAGAAAGGGTGGTCCCGTGGTGAAGTCGCCTCTTGGGATGCCAGCTGGTGCGTGCGTACCCCGGGAGGCAGCAGGGGGTGGCTCACGCGTGCGCGTGTGCCCCTGCCGCTCACATGGGAGACCCGGATGGAGCTCCTGGCTCCTGGCGTCAGCCTGGCCCAGCCCTGGCCGTGGTGGGCATTTGGAGAGTGAACCAGCGATGGCAGAGCTCTGTCTTGCATAAAGTGAACATTTTTATTAAAAAGAAAGGACATGTGGCCCAGCTGCCAGCCTCACCCTGTGCAGCCTCAGGGGGCCAGTGTGGAGTGGCCGGGGGGTGGGCACTGGGAGAGGAGGAGGGGCCAGGCTTCCAGGGCGGCCTGAGCCCCCCGCCCCGCGGGATCCTGGCTCCACGGGGGGCACCGGTGCTGCAGACGCCCCGGGGGCTGAGCTGTGCCCTGCACTCAGCTGCTCTCTTCCCCGGCCTCAGTTTCCCACTGAGTCAGCAAGGGCACGCGATGGCTGAGTCAGCAGCCAGGCCGGGGGCGCAGGTGCTCCGGGCGCCGTCCTCACTCCCAGTGCGGAGTGCAGAGCCCTGGAGCAGACGGGGCTGGGTCTGCCTTGCTGTCTGCGTCTGGCGGCCGCGACCTCCGAGCCTCCTGCGGCAGGTGGGGCTGGGCTCCCCCTCCCATGGGCAGGGCGCTGGCGGGGCCAGTGCGGAAAGCCCCCGGGGGCCTGGCACGCTCGGGCCACTCCGCGCCCAGGTGAGAGGAGACAGATCCGCAGGGCAGGCCTGGGCTGGGCTCGGGCTGCCGAGTAAGGGGAAGTCGCCAGGCTGGGGAGTCAGGGGTCCTCCTGCAGAAGTCCCCTCACCTGGGGGCTCCTGGAGAGGAGCCAGGAGGCTGGGCACCCTGGTGCTCCCCCGGGGTGGGGAAGGCCTCCACTCTCAGACTCGGAGGCCCCCAACGGGGCAGCAGTTCCTGGAGTTCTCCTTCTTCAAGCACGAGGGCTCTGTAGATCAGATGTTGCTAGAAGCGGTGGCACAGTGGGTTAAGCCGCCGCATCCCATGTGGGCGCTGGTTCGAGTCCCGGCTGCTCCTCTTCCAGTCCAGCTCTCTGCTATGGCCTGGGAAAGCAGTGGAAGATGGCCCAGGTGCTTGGGCCCCTGCGCCCACGTGGGAGACCTGGAGGAAGCTCCTGGCTCCTGGTTCTGCCTGGTTCTGTTGTTGCCATTTGGGGAGTGACCAAGCGGAAAGGTCTCTGCCTTTCAAATAAATAAAATAAATCTTCTCTGAAAAAGTGGGCGATGCCTCTCCTATCAGACTAGGAGCTCCCCCTGCGTGAGAGGTGCTAGCTTCCCTCCCACAAGACTCAGAGTCCCCCGGAGATGGGGAGAATGACGCCTCCCTCATCTGTCTAGCATGGTGGTTTTCAGTTGATAGGGGCACTTCCCTCCCCCGGGGGCATTCGGATGACTCTCAGGCTAGACCAGAGCTTCCTGAAGACAGTGGGCCTGCCTCCACCATCCTACTAACACTCCCTGAGGGTGGATGGGGACCTGCCTCTGCCATCAGACTAGACACTGCTGAGTTGTGGAGTTTGACGCCTGCATCAGACTAGGAGCACGGCCGGGTTCAGACCAGAACCTGCGAGTTCCCCAGGAGGGACTGGCACCTGCCTCCTCCATCAGATTAGAGCCTACTTCTTGAGCCATCAGCCTCCGCCCCTCCCCCGCGTGGGGGCAGCCTCCCCTGTGGATCTGGGAGCTCCCTGCCTCGGGGGGAAGCCTGGAGTGTATCCTGGAGGAAGGGACAGTACCTTTCCTGAAACGGCTGCCTCGTCCCGGAGGTCACAGCCTCCCCCGGCCAAGGCCACAGCCTCCTCTTCAGCCGCCCGGCCCTAAAAATACAGACGCGAAAGTCCCTCGGGCTCCTGGGAGAGCTGAGGTCACCAGGCCCTTCCTCATTCGAGCCACGGCCACCGCGAACTCGTCTCCCCTGTCCCCAGCCGACAGCCCGGCTGGGGCCACCTCTCGGCGCTGGGGGCCGCGTGGGGGTGTCACAGGGTCAGGTGGCCCAGAGCAGGGGAGCGGAGCCTGGGCGGCCGTCTCCGGCCAGGCCACCTCGCACGGGGTTCGGATGGAGCAGGGCGGCTGTGGCTGGTCGGGGGCCGCTCCTTGCACGTCCCCTGCCCTGAGCTTGTCGCTTCAGTCCCCTGTGGTCGCGGAGTCACAGCATGTTGGCTCACTTCTGGGAAAATCAAGTTTGGTCGATGTTTCAGATCCCAAATTCTCTTCTTGTGGCTTCCCCCCCCCCCCCCGACCACCACCACTACCCCCCCGCCCCCCTGCGCCGCCAGGCCGGATCTCAGCACAGCCTGGGTGTCCGAAGAGCTCGGAATCACGGGATTGGGAGCAGGCTCCAGGGCTGCAGGACCCGCATCGCGCGCGGGAGTGCCTGAGCCCGGGCACTTCCGACCCGGCTTCCTGCTTCCGCGCCCGGGGGGCAGCAGGCGATAGCCCAAGAAGCTCCCGGCCCCGGCTGCCCTCGTGGAGACCCGGATGGAGCTCCTGGCTCCCAGCACTGGCCTGATCCAGCCCTGGCCGGCTGTGGGGGGCATTTGGAGAGTGAACCGGGGGATGCGAGATCTGTCTCTGGCTCTCGAATAAATAAATACGACCCTCAGCAACCTGGCACTGACTGCGTTTCCCTGTGTGACTCGTGAATACATGTCTGCCGCTGAGAGTTTTGAATTTTCCTCGAAGGGAAACTTTTGGTGCAACCTCTCGCTTCTGGTTCCTTAGCAACAGCTTTGCGTCCGTGAGGGTCTCTCTCTTCATGCAGCTGCTGGAACCAGTTCAGTTTTCATTGCTGCATACTATTCCCTTGCATGGATATACCACAGTTGATGTCAGAAAAAAAGAGACAGAGAGAGGGAACGCACAACGAAACAGTTGTAAAACAAAAAGAGAGGGGCCGGCGCTGTGGTGCAGCAGGTTAACGCCCTGGCCTGCAGCGCTGGCATCCCATAGGGGCGCCGGTTCGAGTCCCAGCTGCTCCTCTTCTGATCCAGCTCTCTGCTGTGGCCTGGGAAAGCAGCGGAAGATGGCCCAAGTGCTTGGGCCCCTGCACCTGCATGGGAGACCCGGAGGAAGCTCTTGGCTCCTGGCTTCTGATTGGCGCAGCTCCACCTGTTGCGGCCAACTGGAGAGTGAACCAGCGGATAGAAGACCTCTCTCTCTCTCTCTCTCTCTCTCTCTGTCTCTCCTCTCTGTGTGTAATTCTGACTTTCAAATAAATAAATAAATCTTAAAAAGAGACAGAGAGAGAGAGAGAGAGAGAGAGAGAGAAGATAAATTGTCGTTTGTTAATCTGTTCTCCGGCCATGGGCCTATGGGCAGTGGCAGTTCCTCTCCCGGTGCCCAGAGTGTGAGTTTGTTCCACGTTGTCCAAGAGTGGACCTGTGGGGTGGTCGGGTGTCCTGCAGGGGGACGTGGCCTGACAGCCCTGCTGCGCACTGGTGTGTTTTCGCTCCCATGGCCGGCGTCTCCGTGAGGTCTGGCGTCTCGTCTTCCTGCCGGCTCTGGATCCACCAGACCTTGGCGTGAGTCATCGCGGGTGTGTGTGGGGTGCTCAGGTGGTGCTCATTTGCATTTCTGGGATTCATAATGCAATAGAGCACCTTTTTTTTTTTTTTAAATATTTATTTGAAAGAGTTACAGAGAGAGGTATAGTCAGAGAGAGAGAGAGTCTTCCATCCACTGCTTCACTGCCCAGTTGGCTGCAATGGCCAGAGCTGGGCCGATCCGAAGCCAGGAGCCAGGAGCTTCTTCCAGGTCTCCCACGTGGGTGCAGGGGCCCAAGCATTTGGGCCATCTTCCACTGCTTTCCCGAGCCACAGCAGGGAGCTGGATCGGAAGTGGAGCAGCTGGGACTCAAACCGGCGCCCATATGGGATGCCAGCACTGCAGGTGGCGGCTTTACCCGCTGCGCCACAGCGCCGACCCCAGGACCTTTCTTTTATCCATCGCTCACTTGAACCCGAGATTCTGAGGCACAAGGAATTCCAGAACCCCAGCACCCTAGGGTGCAAAGAATTCTAGGATTCCAGACGTCGTCTGCCTCAGTTTCCTCAATTGTACAGTGAGGATCAGAGAGCCTAACTCATGGGCCAGGATGAAACTGGGTGCTCCATCTGGGTCGCCCAGGTGGGTGCAGGGGCCTGAGCACCTGGGTGCGAAGCTGGAGGCAGGGGCCGGAGCAGCACTTGAACCCAGAGCTTACAGGATGGGATGCCCGTGGCCCAGAGGGGTCTTAGCCACTGCGCCAGCGCCCGCGGTGTGGGGGGGTGGGGTGGTGTTTATGCGCAGCCCTGGGGGAGGGGGTGGGGCCTGCCAGACTTGGGAATTCACTGGATGACCTTGGGGATTCAAGGTCATGCACTGGTGCCTTGGGAATTCACTGGATGACCTTGGGGATTCAAGGTCATGCACTGGCGCCTTGGGAATTCGCTGGGTGACCTTGGGGATTCAAGGTCATGCACTGGCGCCTTGGGAATTCACTGGATGACCTTGGGGATTCAAGGTCATGCACTGGCGCCTTGGGAATTCACTGGATGACCTTGGGGATTCAAGGTCATGCACTGGCGCCTTGGGAATTCACTGGATGACCGAGCCCGGAATCAAAGCATTCTGGGAATGAACCAGCGACAAAAACGCCCCCCAGCCGGCCGAGCCCCACTCTCTGGAGCCTCGGGGAACCAGGGAACTCCACCGGCCAGGGCCTCGGGGCTCAGCGGGAGACACCCAGCCCGCGTCCCCTCCCCCGCACGCTCTCGCGGGAGGCCCCGCCCTCCTGGCCCCCTGCACCCACAGACGGATCCCACCGAAGCCCCTCCTGCCCTGTGTCTGCAGGAGAAAGTCCAGGCTCCTGGCCCCCAGGCCCAGCACCAGGCACCACCTCCCTCCCTCCCTCCCTCCCTCGGGCCTTATCTCCGGCACCCGCCGGGCCCTGCCCCCTCGCTCCTGCCTGCGCACACCGCTTTGACCTCAGAAATAGTTCTTTCCCTCTGAGATCCAAACTGGGGTCACTTGAGCATGTTCACTCAACAAAGCCGGCCTCAACCTTTCCTCCGGGAAGCCCTCCCTGATTGCTCTTGCCAGCGTGGGTCAGGAGATCCCTCTGGGCTCCTGGATGGCAGCCCCAAGCATTCTGGGATGTCAGTGTCTGGGGACAGGCTGGTCTGTGAGCCTGGAGCTACATCTGCCCCAAGCAGCAGAGACCTGAGACCTTCCCTCCTCCCTCTCCCTCCTCCTCACCTGAGGCACAGAGAGGTAAAGAGGTTCATCTGAGATCACACAGCCAGTCATGGGGTGGGGAGTGGGAAGAGGGGCTAAGATTTTAAAGACCAACCATAGGGAATGCATGCCGGCATCCCATATGGGCACCAGTTCAAATCCCAGCTGCTCCACTTCTGATCCAGATCCAGCTCTCTGCTGTGGCCCGGGAAGGCAGTGGAGGATGGCCCAGGTCCTTGGGGCCCTGCACCCCATGGGAGACCAGGAGGAAGCTCCTGGCTCCTGGCTTCGGATCAGCGCAGCTCTGGCTGTTGCGGCCATCTGGGGAGTGAACCAGAGCCATGGCCAGCTGCCTCCCAGTGTGCGCATCAGCAGGGAGCTGGACTCAGAAGCAGAGCCGGGACTTGAACTCAGGCCCTCGGACCTGGGGTGCGGCCGCCCCAGCGCCTGCCCTGGTCATTCCTCTCTGGATCTCAGCTTTTCCAGGATGACGTCTGGGCTCGCACAGGAGGTCGCCTTGAGCAATCAGGAATGTTTGCCTGCAGCGAAACCCACTCTCCCGCGGGCGCGTCTGTCAGCTTTGGCTCGTGCCTGGGAGCGGGCGGCCAGCACCAGAACGCCCCCACCCCCACGGGCTCCCCTCCCCCTCCCCTCCTCTCCCCTTCCCACATGGCCAATGCGGGGGTGGGGGGAGCGAACCACTGGGTAGCGATCTCTCTGTCTCTCAAATAAAATGAGAAGAAAGATCTGGCAATTGTCTTACACAGGGACCAGCACGGCCCCGAGGCGGGGGGGGGGGTGCCCATCCCTTTTCATGGCTGCATCCTATTCCTTCCGTGGCAGGGACGCCAGGTGCTGGCGGTTAGGGCCTGCGTGCACCGGTTTCTCCGATTTCACTTCCCGCTGAAACACCCGGGGGGGGGGGGTGCGGGTCGAAGGCTTTTCGGAAGCGGCGGCTCGGGTTTGCGTTGCGGGTGGTGGTGGGGGGTCGCTGCGTGGTGGAGAGGCTCTGAGGCCCCGAGCGGGGGCTGGGGCGGGGGCAGCGCCCACGCGCCCCCGAGCGCCTTTCACACCGCGCGGGCCCGAACAAGAATGAGGACTTGGTCCTGGCGCTGGCACCGCCCCCTTCCCGCGTTGGGCGGGGGCTACGCGGAGGAGACCCAGGAGAAGGAATGGGGCTGGGCAGGGGCTGGGCAATCACTTCTCAATGATTCAGTTACTTATTTGAAAGGCATTGTGGTACAGACACAGTGACGAGGGGGAGAGGAGGGGAGGGAGGGAGAGAGAGACCTACATCCCTGGTTCACTCTCCAGATGGCCGCAACCACCAGGGCTGGGAGAGACTGAAGCCAGGAGCCAGGAGCTTCTTCCAGGTCTCCCACGCGGGTGCAGTGGCCCAAGGACCTGGGCCATCCTCCACTGCTTTCCCAGGCCACAGCAGAGAGCTGGATCGGAAGTGGAGCAGCCGGGACTCGAACCGGCACCCATATGGGGTGCTGGCCCTGCAGGCCAGGGCATTAACCCACTGTGCCACAGCGCCGGCCCCTGGATAGGCACTTTCTCGCTCCTATTTTTTACTTTAAAATAAAAATGATTTTATATTAGTTATTAGCGAGGGAGAGAGAGCGAGATCTCCCAGCCGCTGGTTCACTCCCCAAATGCCCACAACAGCCAGGCCAAACCCGGGAGCTCAGTGCGGTCTCCCCGGTGGGGCGCGAGGACCCACGTCCTGGAGCCGCCAGCTCACAGGGCGCACACAGCAGGAAGCTGGGGTCAGAGCGGAGCAGGGGCTCAGCCCCAGGCGCTGGGGCGTGGCATGCGGGTGCCAGTTCCGCCGTGGAATCCAGACTCTCGTAGAGTCTCAGCTCTTTTTTTTTATTATTTATTTTTATTTATTTATTTATTTATTGACAGGCAGAGTGGACAGTGAGAGAGAGAGACAGAGAGAAAGGTCTTCCTTTGCCGTTGGTTCACCCTCCAATGGCCGCCGCGGCCGGCGCGCTGCGGCCGGCGCACCGCGCTGATCCGATGGCAGGAGCCAGGAGCCAGGTGCTTCTCCTGGTCTCCCATGGGGTGCAGGGCCCAAGCACTTGGGCCATCCTCCACTGCCCTCCCTGGCCACAGCAGAGAGCTGGCCTGGAAGAGGGGCAACCGGTGACCTGGTTCTGTTAACAGGCTGCTTCCGGCTCCCCGTGGGAGGGGGCAGAGCCTGGTGGGCGAGGCCGGGCACCCCGGGAGGAGGCCACGGGGTGGTGGTGGGGGCCCAGGCCTGGGGGCTTCGGGACAGGAAGCTGCAGCTGACTCGAGAGAGCTTCTGCACGTGGAGCGTCCAATGTCAGGGCACCGGGGCCAAGGAGGTGACCAGGGTAGCCCAGGTCCTGCCCTCCCTGAACACACAGCCTGGTGACCTCTGAGTTCACCTTTACTCGTGTCTGTGACAGGGAACCAGGCAGGGGAGGAGCAAGCGCATGGGGCCTTGTCTGGGGGAATCCAGGAAGGCTTCCTGGAGGTGGTGATGTCTGCGCTGAGAGCTGAGGGAGTGGGGGAGGCAGGCAGCACCGGCCAGGCCACCCGCTCCTCCCAGGCCGGCGACTGTGCCGCAGCACTGGGGAGCCACGGCAGGTGCTGAACAGGGGCCTCGCCGATTCTGGACAGATTGCTTGGACCGTGGGCGGGGTCGGGGTTAGGAGTGGGGACTGAGAGGGTTTGCTGGGGAGGGGGGAGCTGGGGCCGTGGGTGCCGCCCTGGGCCAGGCCCGAGGGCTTCCTGTCCATGCGGTGCCCCCACTCCCAGCTGGGGAGACCCAGGCGCTCTCCAGCCCCGAGTCCAGAGCACCCCCTCGGCCTTACAGCTGGGGAAACTGAGGCTGGAGTTGGCCATGAGCCAGGAAAGGAGCTTGGAACACACAGCCCAGCTGCCTTGGGAGGACAGGACGTGCCCTGCCCGGTCCTAACCTGCAGCCTCCCCCCTGCAGGAGTCCGGGACGGGGCGGGGCCTCCTCCCCTCCCTCCCCGGCCCTCTCGAGCCCCAGGCCCGTGGCGCCAGCAAGGGCAGGAAAGCAGTGCAGAGGCCGGCGGGCGAAATTCCCCTCCTGGCCGTGCCAGGGGAGTTACCCAGGGCAGGGGCAGGGGAGGGGGCTGGGGCCGGGGCGGGGAGGGAGTGGGGGGAGGGAGCGGGGCGCCGCAGCCGGCCGGCCGGGGGAGGGAAGTCTCCGAGTCTGACTGGGAGGCATCAAGTCCAGAGCTGAATGGAAAAGAAGCCCCAGGGAGCGAGAGCCAGGACCCAGCCTGGATTTCCAGTCTGTCGGGGGAGGCGGGGAGCTGTGGCACGATGTGGTTCTAGTCCGAGGAGGGAGGCTGGGGAGAGGGAAAGACACCCTGCCTTCTGGGGGGGTGGACAAGCTTCCGAATGCATCATGGGAAAGGAGAGTCCCATACACTGGGGGCGGGGGTGGGAGAACCTGCTAGTCTGATGGGGGAGGCAGAGGCTCTCCAGGGCGAGAGTCCATGCCCGCTGCAGCTCTGCCCGCTGGGCCCCCCCCCCCCGGGTGGGGGGGGGGCGCCTGGCTGGGCTCCGGCCCGACCCCTGCTGGGGACAGGCGGCCTGGCTGGTGGGACACTGGCGCCACCTAGCGGTCACTGGGAGCAAACCCTGGAGGGGCTCCTTGGTCCTCTCTCCGGTGACCAGATCCCAGCCTGGCCCCGGGAGCCGTGAACTTGGGTCTTGCCTCCAGCGCGGGGGTCTTTCTGAATCGCAGGCCCACCTGCCCCCGGCTCCTCGGCGGCCCCGGGCGGCGAGGTCCCTGCTGGGCTACCCCTTCAAGGGCCTCACGCTCGGGGCCTCCGCCCAGGCTGTTCCCCTGCGTGGGGCCCCTTTCCCCGCGCCTCCCCCCCCACTGGCCTCTCTCCCCCTCCAGGTGGTGGAGTAGGTCTCCCCCAGGGACGCTGTTGTGGGCACTGCCCGGTCGCCGCGCGTCCCCGCGGGGCCTGACACTGTGCACTGCAGGGAATGAATGAATGCCAGGTTGAAGAGTTTGCCAGGGCGGCCTGGGAACAGTTTGATCAGGGCGGGGGGAGGAGCACGGTGGTGTGCAGAAGCCCTCGGGCTCCCTGTTAACCCCAGGGCCTTTGCACAGATGCATGGTCTTCAGCAAGTCCACGGGAAATGCAAATTTTGAAAAACCTTGGAGTGGATTTCAATTTTTTTTTTTTTGCACCGAGTTTATCATCTCATTCCACTTTGTACGAACTGTTAGAGGTGCAGCACTTCTCTCCCATTTGGCCCTTCCTCCAGGCAGTCCTCCCAGACTGCACCACCACAGGCTGTCTCCGGTGTCCCTGTGAGCTCCTGCAGCTCCTGCACAAACCCCTCTGGGCCCTGACCACTGCTGGCCATGGCTCTGTGGGCGGGGTCTGCCTCCCCGCTGGACCTGGGAGGGCAGGGCTGGCTCTGTTTGCCCTGTGCCTTCTCTGAGCTTTTTTCTATTATTATTATTATTATAATTAGTTTTAAGTTAGAGAAAGAGGGAGAGGGGTCTCCTATCTGCAGGTTCATTCCCCGAATGCTCCCAGAAGCCAGGAGCTGGGAACGCCACCCGAGTCCCCCACGTGGGGACCCATGTCCTCGAGCCACCACCTGCTGGGACTCGAACCCGGTGCTCTGACTGCCGTGCCGAATGCCCGCCCCCAGAGCCTTCCCGGGGGGCCCGGGTTCAGGGTCCCACCCCAGCCACCGAGTGTCCCGGGGGAAAGTGGGAGCCGTCAGAAACGCGGGAGGACACAGCGGCTGGCGACCGAGGGTGACCCAGGTGGACGGGCGCGAGGCCCCGTCCTGCCGGGACATCTGGGAGGGCCCTGGCTCGGGGCTTCCCGTGGTGGGAGGGTCCGGGCCCGGCAAGCGGGGGAAGAGGTGCCTGGGCTCGGTTAGGGGAAAACCAGGCCGGCCTGCCGATCGTAAAACGGATGACGGGAGGGACCCGCGCCAGGCGGCTGCTCCGCGCCCGGGGGGAAGCTGGCCAGAGGATGAGGCCCCACGAGACGGGTGGAGAAACCACAGCCCGCAGCCGGCTGCCCGCTTCCCCCACCCGTGCCCGCGGGCTGCGGGCGCCGGGCCAGGCTGCTGCCCTGGGCTTAAGGAGCCAGCTCGCTGCCCGCCCGGCCGACCTGCGTCCCCCACCCCCGCCCGCGGCTGCCCGCCCTCCCCACCAGCCTGTCCCCAGGGGGCCCGGGCCTGACCCCTGGTGGACACCAACGTGACTCGGGCAGGGTCCGCTGCCGCGGGGGAGAGCGCACGGCCCACGCACCCCAACTGGGACGACCCCGAGAGATTGAGAAAGCAGTCCCGGGAGCCCCAGCTCCATCGGGGCTCCCACGAGGGGCGCACGAGGGCTGTCCTCCCGCCGCTTTCCCGGGTGCGCCCGCGGGGCGCTGGATCGGGAGCGGGGCAGCCGGGACTGCACCTGCCCGGCCGCGCTGGGTCCCCCGCGCGCGCGCGCGCTTGGAGAGACGCCGCGGCCAGGGGGACAGGAGCCTGCGCGGGACACACACACCTCAGGGTTGAGTGCGTTCATTCATTCCCGTTAAGGCTTTTATTAAGCGCCGGCGGCTGGCCAGCCTGGGCTCCCACACTGCCCCCCACCCCCCGCGCCCCCAGCGGATACGGGGCCCTTCAGGTCGCAGGAGGTCACAGGCTGGGCCCTGTGTCTCTCGCTGGAGCACAGTGCGGGGGACAGCCTGGGTGTGGGCCCGCTGCGGGGATCTCCCCTGCTCTGTGAAGCCGGGGCTTCGCGGTCCGCAGGGTTTACCTGCGCTGCGGGTCTCGCATTTCCCAGCTTTCTTGGGGCCGGCGCTGTGGGTAAAGCTGCCGCCTGCAGTGCCAGCATCCCATATGGGCGCCGGTTCGAGTCCCGGCTGCTCCACTTCCGATCCAGCTCTCTGCTGTGGCCTGGGAAAGCAGTGGAGGATGGCCCAAGTGCTTGGGCCCCTGCACCCACGTGGGAGACCTGGAAGAAGCTCCTGGCTTCAGGTCAGCACTGCTCCAGCTGTTGTGGCCACTTGGGGAGTGAACCAGCGGATGGAAGACCCCTCCCTCCCCGCTCCCCTCTCCCCTCTCCCCTCTCCGCCTTCCAAATAAAATGAACAAGTCCCGGCTGCTCCACTTCCCATCCAGCTCCCTGCTGATGCACCTGGGAAAGCAGCGGGTGACTACCAAGCACTGTGGTCCCGCCACCCGCGCACATCTCCCGGCCCCGGCTGTTGCAGCCACTTGGGGAGTGAAGCAGCAGATGGAAGACCCCTCCCTCCCCGCTCTGGCCGGTGCTCTCATTGTTTCAAGTAGGTGAAAATAAATAACAGACAATCACTAAGAGAAAAAAGCGAGGCATAGATTCAAGCTTTATTTATTTATTTTTGCAGCCATTTCATTTTCCAGGAGCTTTGCAGTCCCCTCCTGCAGTGGCTCTGCCGTGCGTCCTGTCACCCGCTGGGGCAGGTGTCTGCTGCTAGCTGAGCACCTACTGTGTGCCAGGCACTGACTACTGTGTGCTGAGCATGGGAGCGTCACAGGGAGCCGGAGAGCCGGAGTCCTGCCTCTGCAGAAGTTGGCGTGGGCAAGCGAAGGGAGAAGTGCAGGACGGAGAGGGGCAGAGGGAGAGAGAGAGGGAGAGAAGAGAGGGAGAGAGAGACTGGGGGGGGGGAGAGAGAGATTGAGGGAGGGAAGGGGGAGAGATAGGGAGAGGGGGAGAGAGAGCGAGCAACACACAGTGAGGGGCAGGACGAAACAACTCTGGCAGTTCCAGGAGCCTTCTGGGGAGGTGACAGGTGAGTAGCCTCCCCCCCAGCACGGAGGGCCCTGGGGGTGCTGCATTCCTGGCAGAGAGGGTGTGGCCACTGCCAAGGCCACAGGAGGGGAGTGGGGTTGGAGGCCGGCGCAGTGAGGGAGGAGAGGAGTTGAAGTGGGGGCAGGGGTGGGAGGCCCTCGGCCGGCCGGGCTCCAGACTCTGGACACGGCCCCCAGAGAGTGGCTTCCCGCCCAGAGCCGACCTGGCACCTGCCGGCAGAGGTGGGGGGGGCTCCGGGGAGCACCTGCCCGTGGCTGCAGTGCGCTGGGGCCCTCCCTGGACGCCACCTGCTTGGCCTGTCCTTGGTACCTGATGCCAGGCACCCCTCCCCCGCCCTCATCCCCCCACCGTGCTGGAGCCCCGCCCCCTTCCATCCCAAGTTGTTCCAGTCCAGGCAGCAAAACAGGGCCAGCTTCCTTCCTCTTCTAGGCGGGGCGCCAGCCAGCGAGGCCGGCCATTGTGTGCTCAATTCAAGGTCACTGCCAGCCCCTCCTGCCCCCCCCCACTGCAGTTACCTGACCGGGCGGGTGGGGGAGAGGCAGAGGCGCCCCCCACCTGCTCTAGCCTTATGGCTTTGCGGGGGAACAGGGGAGCTGAGGCTTGGCTCAGTCTGTGGCGTGCTGTGTGCTCCCGGGCTGGCTCCTGCCCCTCTCTGGGCCCAGTCCTGGCTGAGGAGCTCCGGGCGAGCCGCCACCGCCACTGGGGTAACCTTCCCAGCTGACAGAATCCCCGGACCCTGTTACAAATTCAGCGCCCGGGGCCCTCCCGTCCCGGGAGAGGCGGGGCGGGGGGCCTGGCGAGTGCGCTTCAAAGTGGTGTTGATTTATTTGACGAGGGTGGCGATGTCCCCAGTGGCCTGGGCCGGGCTGAGGCCGCCGGCGGGAGTTCTCCCAGGAGACCCAGGCCCTGGTTGTTCTTTCTGGGCTGAGAGAGAAGAGAGGAGCCCCCCCCTGGGGGGGGGGAGGTGGGCGGAGACTGGGCCCAGGGGCCACCTGTGCTGCCACGCCCTGTGGACACGCGATCCATGCGACCTAGAAACCCGAGCTGCCGCCTCTCGGCCCGCTCCCCCCGCCCCACCTGCTGGCCTCCTTCGGCACAGGTCACGCGCAGGAAGCCCCGCCGCCCGGGAGCCGGGTTGGGATCCTCAGATCCCGTCTTCCCAGGCCCCTGCTGCTGGCATGGCGGCTCTGGTAGCATGGGGTCTGGTGGGAAAGGCCCACGGTGCAGCTGGGGCTGTGGGGCTTCCGAGGCCTGGCCCGGCCCAGCCTGCCAGCCCCCGCCTGCCTCCATGCCAGAACCCTGCTGCCATCGGGAGACTGCGCTTCCAGGTCTCCCCGGTCCTGGGTGACTCGAGAGATGGGTGATCAGGTGTAAGTGGGCGTTGTGTGGGATTTGGGGGGGAAGTTCCTGAAAAGGGGCACCAGCATGGGGGCTGTCTCGGTCTTTTGTCCCCTTCTTTCCACCTCATGCTGGGATATAGATGAGGCAGCTGCAGCCCCAGCAGCCATCGTGCACCATGAGGTGATTGAGAAACAGGAAGGCTCAAGATACTGCTGAAGCGGAAAGATGGGGCTGTGTCACTCACGGCCCTGCGGGAGCCGCAGGCTGGCTCCGGACAGTCGACTTGAGGGTGTTTTTATGGATGAGGGAAGAAAGCCTCTTTATCCATGTCAGCTACCATACCCACGCTGGCTTCTCTTTTTTGTTTAAAGATTTACCCATTTCTATTCACTTGAAAGGCAAGGCGGGAGCAGAGAGAGGGGTCTATCCACTGGTTCGCTCCCCAAATGCCCACAATGGCCAGGGCTGGGCCAGGCTGAAGCCAGGAGCCTGGAGCTCCATCCGGGTCTCCCGCGAGGTCATCTCTGCCTCCTTGCAGGAACACCTGGGGGCCCCATGCTGGAGACCCCTGATTTAGGGGCGGAGTGGGTGGGCAGCACCCGAGGCTGCCCCATGCCTTCATTGGCTCACATTGGTCACGTGACCACTTGTAGCTGCAAGGGAGTCTGGGAAAGCGGGGACCCGACATTCTCAGCTTCTGGGGGGGAAACTCTGCCTGGGATGTGGGGGGGTGGCTGCCAGGGGGACACTCAGCTCTTGCCACAGCAGGGGCTGCTGCACAGAGGGCGTGGACGTGGCATCCACGAGAGGCTACCTCGGGGCAAAATGTTGAAGCCCAAGCCCCGGCGGATCTTCTGCAGGCCGCTGACGGGGAAGGCTCGCGGATTTCCCAGCATTTTGGGCACCAGAAGAAGTTTTGATTCCGTTTTCCACCAACCATTGGAAGTGCCCTCATCAGTCTTCACGGGCCGCTCAGCTTCAACCCGACCCATTTCCCTTATCCTGTCGGTCCTTAACCCTCCCTCCCTCCCTCCCTCCCTCTGCTATCTGTGTTGCGTATTTATGTGGCTTGGTTTCTTCCTCCATCACACTCGTAAGAAATTAGTTGCATTGGCCTCTCAACTTGGATTTTCCTGAGTTGGCATCTTGTTTTACATCTCACCCATTTCTTTTAAATGTTGACAGGAGAGAGAGAGGTGGGGGGGGGAGAGAGAGGGAGAGAGAGAGAGAGAGGGAGGGAGGGAGGGAGGGAGGGAGAGAGAGGGAGGGAGGTAGAGAGAGAGAAGGAGAGAGGGAGAGGGAGAGAGAGAGGAAGGGAGAGAGGGAGAGAGGGAGAGAGAGGGAGAGGCAGAGAGGGAGGGGGGAGAGAGAGGGAGGGAGAGAGAGAGAGGGAGGGAGGGAGAGAGAGATAGAGGGAGAGGGAGAGGGAGGGGGAGAGAGAGGGAGGGAGGGAGGGGGAGAGGGAGAGAGAGAGGAAGGGAGAGAGGGAGAGAGGGAGAGAGAGGGAGAGGCAGAGAGGGAGGGGGGAGAGAGAGGGAGGGAGAGAGAGAGAGGGAGGGAGGGAGAGAGAGATAGAGGGAGAGGGAGAGGGAGGGGGAGAGAGAGGGAGGGAGGGAGGGGGAGAGGGAGAGAGAGAGGAAGGGAGAGAGGGAGAGAGAGAGGGAGGGAGGGAGAGGGAGAGAGAGAAAGGGAGAGGGAGAGAGAGAGGGAGGGAGGGAGAGGGAGAGAGAGAAAGGGAGAGGGAGGGAGGGAGGGAGGGAGAGGGAGAGAGGGAGGGAGGAAGGGAGGGAGGGAGAGGGGGAGAGCGCCTCCCCTTGCTGGTTCACTCCCCAGATGTGTTCAGTGACGGGGTCTGGGGCCACAGCCCAGAGCCAGGACTGGGATCTGTGTCGCGGACACGCGTGCACGCCCGCGTACTTGTGTTTTGTCGCCTTCACTCCCCGCTCTCGTGTTCTATGGACTTCCCGTGGGTTGTCGAGGGCACGGCCCGCTCGGCTTCCTTTCTCTCTCTCATTGCTCCCGGAGCACCCGAGCCATCGTTCCCCTCCGAGTGCGGCTTGGGCTGCGTCCCCTGGGTGCCCTGGGTTTGTCCTTGGGTTCTGGCTGGCAGCTTGCATTTTAATGGCATCCATAACGTAAATTAGGGGATGCTGATCAAGGAGGTCTTGGGGGGAGGGGAGCTGCAGCATGTGGGCTGCCATCTGCATGGGCCGGCTGTGCCAACTGGGATCGGAGACGGGGCTCTGAGCCTTTTCCGAATGGTTTGGAGGGAATCCGGTCCCCCCGCCCCCCCAGTCTGCACCGTTCTGCTAAGGGGCGAGCTGAGGCAACATGGAGTCCACGCCGGGTTCCAGAGCCCGTTCCCAAGAGGTGTCACCACCCACTGTCCCAAGTCCATTCGGCCCCTCCCAGAAAGCCCTTCCATGGCTGCCCAAGCCACGACTCTGCCACGCCTGTCATGACCAGCACGGGGCGGGGGCGGGGGGCTCTCCCTGCGGGGCGTCCTGGCTGGCCCAGGTCTGTGGCTCAGACCCCCTCTCCCACTAAGTCCCCAGGGAGGGGGGGAGACAGGGCGTGGGGAGAGGCCCATGCACCCCAGCACCCAGCCTGGAGCCCCAGCGAGAGGGACCCTCATCTGTAGCCTGGGGGGCATGGTGGAGCGGGCGGAGGTGGAAGGAGAGGCCGACACACGCGTGCGTTCATGGGGACCTTTATGGCCTGCGCACTTGAACTCTAGGGCAGGCGCAGGAGTGGTCTGGGGGCGGCTCCGGGGGCGGACGTGGGTGGCTCTTCTCTCCCGACGGCTCCAAGGCCTTGCGGCTAAGCCAGGGCTGTGAGGGCATGGGGCGGGGGGACGAAGGAGGTGGTCAGTGAGCGGGCGGCCCTGGCCCCCCCGAGCCCGCGGCCCTCCCTGGGCCCCGGGCCCCACGCTCAGCCTGCGCCGGGGTTGGGTCCGGGAAGGTGGCGTCGGTCCTCGAGGGAGCGAGGGAGGCTGACTGCGGGAAGAGACACAGCGTGAAAGGCGAGGCCCGGACCGTGGGCAGGGGCGAGGCCGGGGCGGCCGCCTTCCTGCTCCTGGAGACCTCCAGTCTGAGGGGGGAGGCACCGTCTCTGACTCAGGGACCGGGATTCGGAGAGCGCCCAGTCTGACAGGGGAGGAAGACTCAGAATGGTTCCCCCTGTCTCAGAGCTCCTGGCCTAAAGGGTGAGACCTGGCCCTGAGAGGCCAGACCTCTGCGGATGCCCAGTCTGATGGAGGAGACCTGGTTCCTGACCCTGGGAGCCCCCAGTCTGATGGAGGAGACCTGGTCCCTGACTCTGGGAGCCCCCAGTCTGATGGAGGAGACCTGGTCTTCAACATTTGGCAATTCCCAATCTAATGAAGGGAAATTGCTCCCTACATCTGGGAGCTCCCAGTCTGGTGGGGAGACACGGTCCCCAACATCTGGGAGCCCCCAGTCTGATGGAGGAGACCTGGTCCCTGAGTCTGGGAGCCCCCAGTCTGATGGAGGAGACCTAGGCCCTGACCCTGGGAGCCCCATCTGATGGAGGAGACCTGGTCCCTGACCCTGGGAGCCCCCAGTCTGATGGAGGAAACCTGGTCCCTGAGTCTGGGAGCCCCCAGTCTGATGGAGGAGACCTCGGCCCTGACCCTGGGAGCCCCATCTGATGGAGGAGACCTGGTCCCTGACCCTGGGAGCCCCCAGTCTGATGGAGGAGACCTGGTCCCTGACCCTGGGAGCCCCCAGTCTGATGGAGGAGACCTGGTCCCTGACCCTGGGAACCCCCAGTCTGATGGAGGAGACCTGGTCCCTGACTCTGGGAGCCCCCAGTCTGATGGAGGAGACCTGGTCCCTGACCCTGGGAGCCCCCAGTCTGATGGAGGAGACCTGGTTCCTGACCCTGGGAGCCCCCAGTCTGATGGAGGAGACCTGGTCCCTGACTCTGGGAGCCCCCAGTCTGATGGAGGAGACCTGGTCCCTGACCCTGGGAGCCCCATCTGATGGAGGAGACCTGGTCCCTGAGTCTGGGAGCTCCCAGTCTGATGGAGGAGACCTGGTCCCTGAGTTTGGGAGCCCCCAGTCTGATGGAGGAGACCTGGTCCCTGACTCTGGGAGCCCCCAGTCTGATGGAGGAGACCTGGGCCCTGAGTCTGGGGGTCCCAGTCTGATGGAGGAGACCTGGTCCCTGACCCTGGGAGCCCCCAGTCTGATGGAGGAGACCTGGTCCCTGACTCTGGAAGCCTCCAGTCTGATGGAGGAGACCTAGGCCCTGACCCTGGGAGCCCCCCGTCTGATGGAGGAGACCTGGTCCCTGACTCTGGGGGTCCCAGTCTGATGGAGGAGACCTGATCCCTGACCCTGGAAGCCTCCAGTCTGATGGAGGAGACCTGGTCCCTGACCCTGGGAGCCCCCAGTCTGATGGAGACCTGGGCCCTGACCCTGGGAGCCCCCAGTCTGATGGAGGAGACCTGGTCCCTGACCCTGGGAGCCCCCAGTCTGATGGAGGAGACCTGGTCCCTGACCCTGGGAACCCCCAGTCTGATGGAGGAGACCTGGTCCCTGACTCTGGGAGCCCCCAGTCTGATGGAGGAGACCTGGTCCCTGACCCTGGGAGCCCCCAGTCTGATGGAGGAGACCTGGTTCCTGACCCTGGGAGCCCCCAGTCTGATGGAGGAGACCTGGTCCCTGACTCTGGGAGCCCCCAGTCTGATGGAGGAGACCTGGTCCCTGACCCTGGGAGCCCCATCTGATGGAGGAGACCTGGTCCCTGAGTCTGGGAGCTCCCAGTCTGATGGAGGAGACCTGGTCCCTGAGTTTGGGAGCCCCCAGTCTGATGGAGGAGACCTGGTCCCTGACTCTGGGAGCCCCCAGTCTGATGGAGGAGACCTGGGCCCTGAGTCTGGGGGTCCCAGTCTGATGGAGGAGACCTGGTCCCTGACCCTGGGAGCCCCCAGTCTGATGGAGGAGACCTGGTCCCTGACTCTGGAAGCCTCCAGTCTGATGGAGGAGACCTAGGCCCTGACCCTGGGAGCCCCCCGTCTGATGGAGGAGACCTGGTCCCTGACTCTGGGGGTCCCAGTCTGATGGAGGAGACCTGATCCCTGACCCTGGAAGCCTCCAGTCTGATGGAGGAGACCTGGTCCCTGACCCTGGGAGCCCCCAGTCTGATGGAGACCTGGGCCCTGACCCTGGGAGCCCCCAGTCTGATGGAGGAGACCTGGTCCCTGACCCTGGGAGCCCCCAGTCTGATGGAGGAGACATACGCTCTCATCTTGAAGTTTCCATCCTAATGGAACCATCCTTTCTTCAGTTAGAGAAACGTCACCGTCTGGTGGGGGAATCTGTCCCCACTCACGGAGAGTGAGGAGGAGACACGGCTCCCGTCGTCCGGGATCCCCGAGTCTGACGGGGAGGCGGATACCCGTCATGAGCCCGTTTCCCCAGGACCGCCTGGGTTCTGGGCCCCACCCTCAGACTGGGCCCTGTTTTGAAACTCCGCATAGTGCCCCTTTGTGTGTAGAAGGCACAAGGTCTTCCGTAGCCCTCGGTCTGATGGAGGAGGCCTGTTGACCCCTGGCCTGGGTCATCAGCCTGACAGAGGAGGCAGGAGCCCCACTTGAGGACCCTTAAGTCAGACGGAGGAGACAAGGCAGCCTCCTTCAGTCCGCCGGGGGAGGCCCGCCCGCCCGCACTCACGGGCCACCTGCAGCTCCACCTCCAGGGTGTCGGTCTTGCCCTGCAGCGTCACCGTCTTGAGCGTGTAGCGGCCGGCGTCCGTGACATTCAGCTTCTGCACCAGCAGCGAGCAGTTGGCGAAGCCCACCTCGCGGCCCGTGTGTGCGGGGCCCGCGATCCAGTTCCCGGATGGCAGCTGGCTCAGCAGCCGGTTGGGCTCGGAGGCAGGCCCGCGGTACCAGGCATAGACCAGCAGGTCCCTGGGGTAGCCCTGCACGGTGAGCGTCACGTCCTGGCCCTCCGACGGCTTGGCGGGCACAGGCACAATCATCATGGTGACAGCTGCCGCTGTGGGGAGAGGGCGGGCTCAGTTGGGCCGCACTGGGCCTGGCGTCCCTGCCCACCCCGGCCACTCCCCTGTGCCTCCCCCAGCTGACAGGCACTCCCCGCGGGGGGCGCCGGGAAGGAGACAGAGGAAGGGGGCGGCTTCGGTGGCGGAGGGGTTTCCTTGTCCCGACAGTGTCGCTGGGGAGCCGGGTCTCCCCTATCAGACTAGGAATTTCCAGGCTTCCGGGGGGCGCCTTTCCCATCAAACTGGGAGACCCTAGAGGGTCGGGCCGTGTCTCCTCCATCAGAGTGGAAATTTCCAAGGTATAGGGGCCGTGTCTCCCCTATTAGATTGGGAATTCCAGAGGTGGGGGCCGTGTTCAGGTGGGCAGCAGTTGTGTCTCTCATGGTGTGACTCGTCTATCAGATCGAGAGACCCCCAGAACGTGGGGGCTGGAGCTCCCCCTCAGACCAAAACAGCCTGGAGAGGGGGAGGCCAGGTCTCCTCCATCAGATTAGAAATCCCTATAATTTGTAGGGGGGCTGTCTCCTCCATCAGATTAGAAATCCCTATAATTTGTAGGGGGGCTGTCTCCTCCATCAGATTAGGAAGTTCCAGATTGTTGGGCTGAGTCTTGGGTCTCCCAGCAGGTGAGCCGGCATGCCTGCCCCATCTGGCTGAAAATTCTCCTCCATCAGATTGGGAGTACCCCAGAGATGGGAACCGCGTCTCCCCCATCAGACTAGGAATTCTCAGAAAACAAAGTCATGTCTCCTCAAGACCACGTCTCCCCACCGGAACGGAAATCCCCGGCATGGACCGTGCCTCCTCCACCTGACTGGAAGCTGCTTGGGGGTGTGGCTGTCCTGTTCCACGGACAACAAGTCACTGCCTGTTCTCTTTGACTGGCAGCTCCGTGAGGAAGGGGCGGGTGTCCCTGGAGCAGGGGGCCATGCCTCTGTCTTTTCCTTTGTCTCCCTCCCTGCACCTGCCACGTGCTTGCCGACAGTCCAGGAGGCACGTACCTGCACGGGCAGGACTCAGGTCTGGTCCACCCCCGGCCCCTGCCCGGGCCCCGAGCAGGCTGGGGCAGCAGGTGCACTTACCTCTGGGGTTGTCATTTCTGCTTTGATTCCCTTTGTATGGGAACCAGCCTGTGACTGTGGGGGGGGGGGGAAGGAGCAGGAGGAGGGAGTGGGGGGGAGGGAGGAGGGGGGAGGACCAGCCCCAGGCGATGAGGCCGCTTGGAAAAGAACTCAGGTGGAATTAACAAGCCCTAATGTTCAGAGCCAGTATCCCCGGGGACGAGCCAGTGTCCTGGGGGATGTGCCCGCTGCCCGCCAGTGTCCTGGAGAATGTGCTCGCTGCCCCCCCACCCAGCGCCCGGCCCCTGGCCTGGCCATTGGCTGTAGATGGAGGCCAGGAGGCACTGCTGCCAGCCGTGTTTTTCCATCTCCCCGAGAGTGGCAGTGGTGGCCCTGCCTGGACGCCTGGACAGCTGGGCCCACAGCCATCCGTGTGGCGGGGGCTGGTGGGTCAGGCCCCCGTGTGGCGGCAGCTAAAGGCAGAACAGAGGTGCCCCTGGTTTCCCACGCTGCCATTCCCCACCCCGGGCCACGGACCCGCTCCCTCCCTGGGTCACCCCTCCGGGAAGAGAGCCTCTGATTGGCTGTTTGTTTGCCAGGAGACAGGGGCCAGGGGACCCGGGAATCCACCTGTGTCTTGGGCACTTGGCGGCCTCACCGTCTCCGGGCAGGGGGCGGGGCCGACTCACCGGTGAGCTTGACCACCACGGAGGCCGAGCCGGACAGCAGGGTCTTGGGGTTCTTGGCGATGCAGGTGTAGGTGCCCTCCTGGGCTGCCGACATGCCGCTGATGTTCAGGTGGTCCTGGCCGTTCTTTAGGGCCCGCCCGTTGAGGGCCCACACGTACTCGGGCTCGGGGCAGGAGCGGGACACACACCACAAGGTGAGAGACGAGTTGAAGTCCACCTTGATGGTGCAGCCCGTGCGGGCAGTGGAGTCCTGCAGGATGGCCACGCGCTCCGGGCCGACTGCGGGGGGGGGCGGAGGGGAGAGACACGGGGGCAGTGGGGGGAGGGGGCGGTGGGCGCGGCCCCGGACGGAGGGGAGGAAAGAGCTCCGGCCCACGTGACTCCCAACTTGCCCCCTGATTGGTCCTGGGCCCTGGTGTGGGGGCGGGGCCCGGCTCCAGGGAAAGAGAGCGAAAGTCTCATCGATCGCTTTTCCGGCCTTTTCCGGCCGGCCGTCTGCTCGGGGAGTTCAGGGCGCTGGAGTCCTGAGGTCTGGGGTCCTGAGGTGCTCTAAGGGCTCCCGCGGCACCGCCCCCGCCCTGCCTCAGTGACTTGTTTGTGCCGCACGCACCCCGCCCCGTGCACCTGCTGCCCCTGGGGACCACTGCATGCTCTGGCCAGGATTTTAACTTTATGGCTCCTCCCACGTTCCCTTGTGGACCTGCCAGTCCCCGGTCCTCCCTCCTAATGATGGATGATTCAGTGTCAGTGTGGGCTTGGGAGTCCGATAGGAGAGGGGCCCCTCCCCGCCGGTTCCCGACCCCTGCCAGCCCTCCCTGGGCCTCCTCCTCCTGCCCCCGGCCTCGGTGTCCGCAGCCGCTGGGCCCGGAGCACTCACAGTACACGGTCAGCTTGATGGGCTCGCTCCGGCTGATGCTGACCGGGTTCCACACCTCACACTGGTAGGTTCCCGCCTCCTCCCTGCGCACGCCCTGCCGGCTCAGCACCCGGCCATCGGGGGACAGGCTGAGCCGCAGGGCGATGGGCAGGGCCTCGCCGTTGAAGAACCAGCGCACCTCGGCCGGGCTGGGGCTGCTGCACGCCAGGCGCAGGGTGTCTCTCCGCTCCACCAGCTCTGTGTTGTTGGCCTGCACCGTGGGCTGGGCCAGGATCTCTGTGGGGGCGAGAGGCAGAGGGGGAGGGGGCGGGGCACCCCCTGCTCGGGGATCCTCTGCCCTCCTGCCCCCCTCCCCACTTTGGGCAATGGCATGGCCGGTTGTAGCAGTAGCCATGGTGGGGGGGGGGACAAGGAATGGGGTTAGGAGGCAGCACTAATCCTGGAAGCCATCCTGGAGGAGGTGGGCCTTGGGATGTCATTTAGGACTTTTTTTTTTTTTTTTTTTTAAGAATTTTGCTTAAAAGCGGGATGGGGGAGGAAGGTGGGGAGGGGCGTGGGCGCTGGAGGCGTAGGGGGTGTCTCACCATAGACCTGCAAGTGTCCGTAGCCCACCTCTGTCTGGAGCTGCCGGTTGAGTGTCTGCAGGATGTAGGTGCCCGAGTGGCCGGGCAGGACGCTGTGGATGTCCAGGCTGCCGTCGGGGCGCACGGCTTCCCGCCCCGTGTGGGCAGGGCCGGGAGTCTCGTCACCGGTGCTCACGATGTAGCTGGCCACCAGGTAGGTGAGGCTGAGCGTGGGCCCCGCGTACCAGCTGTAGGCCAGCACCTCGCCCGCCAGCCCCTGCACGGCCAGCGTGACGTTGTCGCCCTCGGCCGGCTGCGCAGGCTCGGGGGTAATGGAGATCTCAGCCTTCGCGTTCAGGAGCGCAGCTGAGGGAGAGGAGCCGGCGGAGGGGTCACGGGAGGCGGGCCTGGCCCCCCGCCCCCACGCCTCCCAGGGGCTGTGGGGTTGGCCCTGCTGGGCGGTGCCCAGGATCTAGCAGGTGCGTGGTGAGTGCTGGGACCTTTGGTTCATGTGCTGGGCCCAGAGGTGTGAAACCAAGAGCAAAGCTGCCTCACACAGCCCGGATCCCGAGCTGAGATGTCAGGGCCCGGCCCTGGGTCCAGACTCCCTGTCCAGTGCTCACCGTCTGCTGCCCTGAGCCCGATGATGGCAGAAAGCGGGGCGGGGACAGGGATAAACACGCTCCCCCCAGGTGCCATCCTAGGTGGAGCAGACAAGCCCTGAGCCCCGTGAGCCGGCCGGGGCTGCTGGGGTTTGCTTGCGTGTGGTCTCCGTGGAGGCCTGGCCTGGCCCTGCACGGTGCAGGCAGGGAGAGGGTGGTGGGCCGTGAGGTGCCCCGGCTGTGGCACTCGGTCGGCGCTGCCCCTTTCTGCCTGGGTGCCCCTGGCCAGCGGTGCCACCTCTCGGAGCCTCGTCTGTGACATGAGGTCATGAGCAGGTCCCCTCCTCGTGGGGAAAGCGCTGGGGACAGCTTGGGCCCACTTCCCAGCTCGGTAAACTGAGGCTGTGAAAGGGGAGGCAGCAGCCCGGAGCTCCATCTCCAGGGGTGCAGAGCTGCGGGTCGGGACCGAGCCAGGTAAAGCGTCTGCCACACGGGTGAAGGCATCCCAGAGCCTCTTCCGCCCCCCGGCGCGGGCCCTGGCCCTGGAAAGCCCCCGGCCCCGGCCGTGTGTGGCAGCCCCCTGCCCGCCGTTTCTCTTGGGGAATTACCGTGTGCCTGTGCACAGCGGAGCTGCTCTCCCTCTGCAGCCCTGCGGGTTCTGGCTCCCACCTTCCCTCCCTCCCGGGGGGTCCGAGGTGCTGGGGGCACCCTGGTCCCTCACCACTGAGCAGCAGCCAACCGCACCCAGTCGGCGCCATCTCTCGCCCCAGCCGGGTCTCGGGGACGGTGGCGCTGGCGACCCGGTCCTCGGAAGCCCGTCCTGGTCGGGGCTTGGCTCCGTCTGCCGCTGGACCGGAGAGGGTTCGGTGCTTTGGAGCTGGGGATCGAGTCACCAAGGACCTGGGGCCCTGTTTTGGGCACTGGGGTGGGTGTGGCGCATGCGGGCCAGGGGCCACGACCTGGCCAGGCCTCCTGGGGCAGCTGCCTAACCCTCTTTGTGCCAAAGGCCCGGATTTGGTACCGGAGGAAGAACCAGGTCACCGGGGAGGAGGGAGGGGGGGCAGCGGAAGGTTTCCGAGCGGTTCGCAGCTGCCATGGCCTCCCTGGTGAGGCGGGGCTGGCACGCGGTGGCCGCCGACTCCCCGGCCTCGACCCTGCACGTGACCGTCCCCTCAGTGGACGGCCAAACGGTCCTGTGCTGGCAGACGGGGAAACTGAGGCACCGGGCTGGGACTCGGGGAGCTCGGCCCCGGGGGCCTCTGCTGGGGGCTCTGCCAGCCCTCGGCTTCCTGCACGGGAGCTCAAGACCTCCGTGTGTCCTTCCTCCCTTCTGTGAGACCTCATCTTTGTCATCTGTAAAGTGGGCGCAAGTGGAGGCTTGGGCTGGAGAGAGTTGAGGATTATTTTAAAAATTTTAAAGGTTTATTTGAAATTCAGAGTTACACAGAGAGAGGGGAGAGAGAGGGAGAGAGGGGAGAGAGAGGGAGAGAGGGGAGAGAGAGGGAGAGAGAGGGAGAGAGGGGAGAGAGAGGGGAGAGAGGGAGAGGTCGTCCATCTGCTGGTTCACTCCCCAAATGGCTGCAGTGCCCCCTGAGCTGTGCCGATCCGAAGCCAGGAGCCAGGAACCTCCTCTGGGTCTCCCACGTGGGTGCAGGAGCCCAAGGACTTGGGCCATCTTCCACTGCTTTCCCAGGCCATAGCAGAGAGCTGGATCGGAAGTGGAGCAGCCGGATCTTGAACCGGCGCCCGTATAGGATGCTGGCGCTTCAGGCCAGGGCGTTAACCCGCTGCACCACAGTGCCGGCCCCATTTTAACTTCTTCTTATGTGAAAGAGAGAGAGAAGCAGAGATCACCCATCCTCCGGTTCATTCCCCAAATGCTTGAGACAGCCAGGGCTGGGCCAGGCTCGAGCGGCAGCTGGGATCTCAGTCCAGGTCTCCCACGGAGGCAGCAGGGACCCAGCCACCGAGCCCTCACCTGCTGCCTCCCGGGGAGCTCAGGGGCGGGCAGCTGGATTTGGGAGGGGGGCCCGGACTTGAACCCCAGACACCTCTGCAGGCGTCCCAGACATCCTATCCGCAGTACCCACCACCCACCACCAGGGCGGCGTTTGACGTTGGCCCTGCACGTGGATCAAGGGAAGCTGAGGCCCCGGGGGAGCACGTGGGGTGGACCCCCCTGCAAGGCCGGCGCGAGCAGTTAGCCAGACGCTGCCAGAGGGAGTTAGCCGGGGCCTGCCGGCGCCGCACTGTGGAACCCACGGGGCCTCAATGTCCCTGTCTGCACAATGTGCTAGATGAACACGTGTGGGGAGCCGCTTAGCACAGAGTGGGCGCTCGGTAAGCCACACACTCGCCGGACGAGTGCTGAATGAGCGCCTACTGTATGCTCATGGAACCTGGGGGAAGGGCCCAGCGCCCGGGTGGGCAGGGCTGGGTGAACCCAATTCCACCTCCTTTGGGAAAACAGAGCCAGAAAGGGCGGCGGCCAGTTTGCATGGAAGGGGGCGAGGGTGTCAGGGGAGGGGTCTCTGGGCCTGTGGGGTCCTCAGGGGCGACCCCGACAGCGCTGCTGTGTCCCGCCGTATCCCGATGGCCTGCCTGGGTCCTTGGAGCCCCCGCCTGCGGCTCCTCTGGCCTGGGGGCCCCCCGCCTGTGACAGCATCTCCAGCCTCATGTCCTCAGCTGCCCCGGGGCCGGGAGGTGGACGAGCCTGGCCTGGCTCCCGCCACTCCCCTCCCCACCTGGGACCTCAGCTCACCCTGCTCCGTCCCAGCCCTGGGACCGGGTCCCCGGGGGCCTCTCACTCGCCCTGTCCCAGGCTGACCTCAGCGTCTTCCCCCAGGGGCGCCTCCCCCGGCCTGCACGGGGCCAGCACGTGGGTCCTGGCCCCTGCCCCCGGCTCCCCCCTGCCCTGCCACCTCGGGATGACTGCCTGGCGGGGGGCCCCCCAACCCCCGCCTCGGGTTCCCTCTCCTGGCTCCTCCCGAGTCTCTGGCCCCACTCTCACCCGTCCCGTTGCCCCTGCACGTGGAAGACAAGGGGTCTTCCTGAAACAGAAGTTGCCCCTCTCCTGCCCAGAACCTGCTGTGGCTCCCCAGTGCCCCAGGACAAAGCCCATGGTCCTCACCAGAGCCCTGTGCCCGCCTGGCAGCAGCCTCGCGGCGGCACCCCTTCCTCTGTCTCCCTCGCTCCCTACCCGGCACCCCTGCGTCTCTGCTCTGTCTTAGTGCAGACCCACTCCTCCTCACTGTGGCTTCTCTCTGACCAGGCACGGGTCTGCCTCGGCCACTGGCCCAGTGATCCCAGGAGGACGGACCGGGCTGTCACCACCGTGTCCCCAGCCCTGCCCCGCACAAGCCCCAGAACAGAGCCGGGGCCCAGAGGGTGTTTGTGGAACCGGACACCGGGTGTGGCTGATGCGCAGTGCCAGGAGTTCCCGGAGGCTCGGATTCCTGGCCCCCGGGCAGAACCGGCTCTTGGGCCCCCGCCCGCGGGGTCTCACCGCCCGCTGCCCCCGTCCTCCCCGGCCCCTCCTCCTGGACGTGGGCCTGGCTCCTTGGCCCGGCTGAGAGAGTTTGCTGTGCTGGGCACAGCAGGGCGAGCGGGCAGTGGTGGGCAGGAGCTCTCGCTCTCTGTGGAGTGAGCGGCGGGCGGGCACCGGGGGGAGGTGGTCAGTGCAGGGTGGCAGGAGGGCATGGCGGGAGGGGATCCTGGAGTGGAGAGGGAACGAGGGAGCTGAGGTCTCAGGGGAGGGTGGTCTGGATGGCAGCATGTGCAAAGGCCCGGAGGCAGGAGTGTCTTGGTGACTGTGGGGAAGATGGATGGGGCCAGCGAGGCCTGGACCGAGTGAGCCAAGGGGAGGAGGGTGGGAGGACCCTTCAGGGCCCCTGGGCCGCCCAGGAGGCTTTGGCTCTCTGAGCCGGGAAGGTATGGGGCAGAGAAGGGACAATGGTGGGATCTTGGGGCTGCGTGAGGAGCAGGCTGGGGGCCAGCGAGGGGGCTGCTGCGTGTTATCCTGCACGGGGCCGATGCGGGAGGACCCAGCAGGGGCAGCAGCCGTGTCACCTGCCCCTTCGTGCTGTCGCTCACGTGAGCCCAGAACATTTTCAGCTGTAAACACGGATTACCTTGACTTTCTTTTGAAACAATTATTCGTTTGAAAGTGAGGCCAGGGGGTGCGCGGGGGCGGAGAGTGGGAGCTCGCGTCCTCTCTGGCTCGCTCCCCAAATGCCTGCGACAGCCAGGGCCCAGCCAGGCCAAAGCCAGGAGCCAGGAGCTCCATCCGGGCCTCCCATGTGGGTGGTGGGGGGCCCCGGGCACTTGAGCCATGGCCGCTGCCTCCCAGAGTGTGCGCATCAGCAGGGAGCTGGGATTGGAGGCACAGCCGGGACTCGAACCCAGGCTCCGTGGTGGTACGGGTTGCAGGTGCTGCGGGTGGCGGCCCCATGGGAGCCTCGCCTGGGCACAGCCGTCGGGGGCGTGGCACCGGGACCTTTTTGCCTGCCTGTGTCACGGATGCCCTGGGGCCCCTGCGTGGCCTGGGTCTGCGTGTCAGGACCCTTGTCCCATCAGCTGGGCAGGCAGTGGGGAGGCTGGGGGAGCAGGGGTGTGCCATGTGATGATGCCCCGCCCCCAGCTGCAAGCCCCTCCCCCTGTCGTATCTGCTGGAGGATCTGAGCTGTGGGTGGGGCTTCCCGGGGCAGCCAGGTGAGGTCTGGGGTTCACAGTTGTCCGGGAGCGAGACACCGTGTACCTTCCGTTCCTCATCCCGGCTCCGTGCCAGAGAGGGCGGGGGCCGGGAGAAGCCAGCTGAGGCCCGGCGCCCAGGCTGTCCCCTTTGCCCAGATACCTGTCCCCACCCGCCTCACTCGCCGCACCTGGGGTTTTCCAGGTCATTCAGTCCCTGGACAAATATTTATTGAGCGCTGACTCCGTGCCAGGCTGAGCTGGGGCCACAGAGCTCGGGCAGCCTTTCCTTGGCGGGGCCGGGCCCTGCTGCCGGGGAGTGGCAGGTAGCGCGGGGCCGTGGAAGATGAGCTGGGGCGAGAGCAGGACGCGGCGTGGGGTTCTTGTCTTACTGAGGGCGGCCAGACCCCCCACCCCGAGGAGGTGGCGTTGGAGCTGAAAGACCGCAGAGGGAGCCTGGGGTGGACGTGGAGGCTTTGGTAGACAGCATAGCAGGTGCAAAGGCCCTGAGGCAGGAATGAATCAGAGGCGTGTGAGAACAGAATGCGGCTGGGGGAGAGCAGCCCTCCTGGGGGCCAAGGCCTTGGCACTGGTTCCAGCCCGAGGGTGGGGGTGACAGCGTCAGTGAGGCACAGAAGCGGGGGGCTCTGGCTGCGGGAAGAGGGGGTGCTGGTGGCTGGATGGAGAGGCCTGAGAGGCGGGGCATGGAGGGCAGGGCTTGGGAGATGGAGGTGGCTGGGAGGCGGAGCCCGGGGAGCCTATGGCTTTGTTCAACTCCCAGAGCGAACTCGGCTCCAACGGAACCGAACCTCCAGATACAGGGTCCCACCACTGCTGCTTATGTGGTGTGTACATATTTTATGTGCAAGGCAGAGAGAGAGAGAGAGAGAGAGAGAGAGCCAGCCTTCATCCATGCCTCACTAGCCGTGGCCGGGCTGGGCTGAAGCCGGGAGGGAGCCAGGAGCTGCATCCGGTCCCCGCCGTGGGTGGCAGGGACCCGAGCACTTGGGCCCTCACTGCCGCCTCCCAGGGGCTGCATGGAGGAGCCTGGACTGGAACCGCAGGTGCCAGACGTGACCGTGACCTTGACTGCCAGGCTCAAGGGCCAGCCCAGCTTTAGCCTGGAGGGTTCCCGGGGCGGGGACCCCAGTGCGGAGCAGCCCCGAATAACCCTGAACTCCAACCCCTGGTCCAGGTGCAGGAACAGCCCCTGGCTCCGCACCCCCACCCCAGGAGGGGAAGAGCGCCGGGGGCGGGGCCGGGCACCTGTGTGCGCTGCCCGGCAGTCCCGCCCCCTGACCCCGCGACCCTGTGGGAGCCGCGCACACGGGACCCGCAGCGGCGGGAGGGTTTTCCCCGTGATTCATCCTGAGCCTCGGTCACGGCCACGGCCGCCCACTTCCTTCCGGCCGCCACTTCCTCTTCTGCCCGGCGCGGGCCGCCCGGGAAGGGGCGATGGCGGAGGGCGCCGCGGCCCCGCGACCAGGAGAGGGCCGGGGGTCTTGGGCTCACGGGAGGCTCCTGGCGCCCGCGATGGCGCCGCCAGCCGGGCCTCGGTCCCCTCTGGCGGGAGCAGCCAGCCCCGCGTGGACACCCCCGCCCCTGCCCCCGCGTGGGTGCGGGCTTGGCTCCGGGCTGAGCTGCGCAGGAGAGCGAGTCTGGCTTCAGTCTGGCACGTGGGTGGTCAGCACTCTGGAGGCCCCTCCCTTCCTGAGCCGAGCAGCCTCCGTGTGGGTGCAGCCCCCCGCCCTGTCCTCCAGGGCCCCCAGCCTGAGTGGGGAGACAGTGAGACCCACAGTGGGCGGGGCCCGGGTGTGAGCACTCAGAGCGGGGGTCAGGGAGGGCTTCCTGGAGGAGGGCGTGTGTGTGTCAGCTGGGGCCTGGAAGCCGAACAGGGGTGGGGCGCAGGCCTGGCAGGGGGGGGACCAGGAAAGGCCTAGAAGCAAGATGGACTCCGAGTGGGGGTAGGGGTCTCGGAGGTCCCCCGGAGAGCCCGCCCTGGCAGGTGCTGAGCGACCTGGACATTACCGGCACCAGCAGCCACAAGGCTGGGTCTTCGGAGCCATGCGGGGCGAGGCCCGGAGCGCTCGCGGCCGTGGCCCTCTGCTGCCCCCTGCTGGCGCAGCCTCGCGCCCGTCCCGCGCGCTTCCCCGCGCCCTGCCCGCACCTGCCTGCAGCCCGGTGCCCTCTCCCGCCCGCAGGTCCACACGGGCCTGGGCCCCCGCCCTGCTCCCCTTCCTCCCCCTCCTCCTCTAGGCGGTTCTGCGGTTTACAGCGCGCGGTTCGCCTGGCTGTGCAGACGGCCAAGCCCGCGCCCGCAGGCAGCCGCTCTCCTCCCACGCGCCCGGCCGCTCCCTGCCTCCGTGGACTGGCCTGCAGGGGACGACCCGTGGACCTGGCGCTGGGCCCACGGGGGTCTCCGTGTCGTTGGCTGTCGCCAAGGCTCCTCCGTGCCGACGCGGGGCCCTGCCTGGCTCCTTTTCATGGCTGTCTAATACTCTGCCGCCTAGCACACCCCACCCCCGAGTCTGTTCATCCGCAGAGAGGCGTTTGGGTGGGTGGCGTCTCCTTTAAAAAGTATTTTTGGGGCCGGCGCTGTGGCATAGTGGGTTAATGCCCTGGCCTGAGGCGCTGGTTCGAGTCCTGGCTGCTCCTCTTCTGATCCAGCTCCCTGCTGTGGCCTGGGAAAGCAGTGGAAGATGGCCCAAGTGCTTGGGCCCCTGCACTGCGTGGGAGACCAGGAAGAAGCTCCTGGCTCCTGGCTTCGGATCGGCGCAGCTCCTGCCGTTGCGGCCATCTGGGGAGTGAACGAGCAGATGGAAGATCTCTCTCTCTCTCTGCCTCTCTCTGTGTAACTTTGACTTTAAATAAATAAATAAATCTTTAAAAATATTTTCATCTACTTATATATATATATAGAGAGAGATCTATCTCTCTTTCGTCTGCTGATTCACTCCCCAAATGCCCACAATAGGCTGGGGCTGCACCAGGCTGAAGCCAGGAGCCAGGAATTCCAAGTACCTGGGCCGCATTAGCAGGGAGCTAGATTGGAAGTGGAGCAGCCGGGACTCGAACCAGGATCGCCAAAATGGGCAGCACGGCCTGCCTCTGCTTACGTTTTATCGCTACTGTGACTACTGCTCTGAACATTCATACAAAGCGTTTTTTTTTTTTTTAAGAACATTTCCATTTATTTAAAAGGCAGAAGAATCAGAGATACCCACCCCCCACCCCCCACGCCCGCATCCTCTGGTTCTCTCCCAAAATGCCAGCCACAGCCAGGAGCAGCCGGGAGCCAGGAGCTCCCTCCAGGTCTCCCCCGTGGGCGGCAGGAGCCCGAGTATCTGAGCCGTCACCTGGTGCTCCCCAGGGCACCAGCAGGAAGTTGGCGTTGGGGTGTGGGTGTCCCAGGTGGCCCTGTCTGCCGTCCACCTGCGCTGCTGGCCCTCGCACACTGTGACTCCACCAGACCGGCCTCGGCCGCTTCTCTCAGTAAACCCGCGGTGGACATGGTGGGCTCTGGTTTGATCCTTTTAGGGTGATCCCCGGCCGCGCACGGTGCTCCAGAGCTCCCTCCTGTGGCCACTCGCCGGAACTGCACGTGCCCAGCCCGGACGTTGATGGTGACTTGCTTTGGTCAATGAGGCACGGGTCACTTCTGGGCGCTCTCTGGTGTCTCTTCCCGGTCCCTGCCTGCTCCCTGAGTGGGGGGCGTGGGAGGCGGAAAGCCCCTTGTCCCAGCTGCCCACCTGAGATGCACGCGCGGCGTGGACAGGGACCAGAGCTTGGAGGTCTCAGCCGTGCAGACGGTGTGGCCCCTCGTGTGCGGCTCTCACGCAGGCCCGTCCAGCCACCTGGCTGCTCCCCATCACCGACCACAGGCTCCCCGTCCTCACCCTCCGTGTGCAGCCCCCCGGCCAGTCGCGTCGCCGTGCTCCCCAGGCGCTGCCGACGCTCTGATGGGCACGGAGCCCTGGCCTCGGCGGGGCTGGGGGCGGGCAAGGACCCTCCGCCCAGGGCGGTGGTGGGGGAGCTGCTGTTTGCCTGCCCAGCACACCTTTCAGCGCTGGCCTTGGCTTCCACGGAGGCCCCGCGTGGCTCACCCGGCCCCGGCGCCCCTTCCCCCTCCTCCCCTTCCTGCCAAATGCAGGCCCGCCCTTCTGACCTCCTTCAACCCAGGTAAAGGCACGCACCACGCCGGAGACCGGAATCCCAACATCACAGTAGCTGCCCCAAGGGGAGTCTCGGGCAGCCATCCATCCTGGCTTGGCGGCCCTGTCCACGCAGCCACTGGCCGGGCTCTCTCCAGCCTGGCTCTGCCCTCTCCAGGTGAGGGAGGGGGAGAGTAGGGATCCCCTCCCTCTAAGAATAACCTGTGAATTATAGCTATCCCGTCACCTCATAGCCCATTGGCCAGAATTGGGTCACATGATTGCATTGAGCTGCAAGGGAGCCTGGGAAATGTAGTTTTTATGCTCAGCAGCCATAGAGCTACTTAATAGAACCCCTATTACCGTGGAAAGGGCGAGAGTGGATCCTGGGCATGAGGGTAAAGGTCAGAGGTCCAGGCAGCGGGCGTCCTGAGCTCGGCCGCACCCGCCAAGTCTCTTGCCACACGAGGGGACATTCACAGGGGAGTAGGATGAGGACATTAAAAAATATATTTTTTTGAAACGCAGATGACAGAGAGGGAGAGGGAGAGACGGACAGCTTCCGTCCGCTGCTTCACTTCCCAAATGGCTCTAACGTCCTGGCCAGCTGAAACCAGGGGCCTGGAACTCCGTCTGGGTCTCCCACTTGGGTGCAGGGGCCCAAGCCCTTGGCCCATCCTCGGCTGCTTTCCCAGGTGCATTAGCAGGGAGCTGGATGGGAAGTGGAGCAGCCGGGCCTGGAACCGGCGCTGTGACGTGGGACGCCGGTGTCACAGCCCAGGGCTTCACCCACTGCACCGGTCACCACTGTGCCCCGTCCGCCCCTTCTAGCCCTGCCTTCCGACTTTCTGCTCGGTCAACTCATGTAGACAGCCTTGTCTAAAAGCGCACTGGGCACCACTCCAGCAAGTCCATTAATCCACTGAACAGGCCCCCAGGAGCACCAGCCACGTGCTGGACCCCAGCAAAGGGGCCCAGGGCCAGGGCTGCAGAAGTAGCCCGCCCAAGCCTGTCCAATCAGAGCGCTCCAACACCCCGCCACGGTGATTGGGTCATGTAAGGACATGTGACCTAGCTTCAACCAATGAGAGGCAGCCTGGGGCGTGGCTCACGGAGCTGGCGCAGGACGAGGTCCCGGAGGCACCGCAAGCCCTTGCGCCAAGCCGGGGGACAGCGTGCTTGCGGGTGTGGCCAGCGCGGAGAGGAGCAGAGTGGAGGGTGGTGTGGAGGCGATCCTGACGCAGCTGAGCGCCGAGATGCAGCCACCCTGAGCCAGTTAAGAACAGGCTCCCTGCCCTCCTACAAGACAGGAGGGACCCTGTGCCCCACAGGGGTCCCCAGAGCGTCCGGGATTGTGGGTGACGAGACCCTGTGGCTGGCCAACACCCTGCCTCATCCAGCAGCCACCGTGCTAGCTGTTCCATTTCACAGATGAGAAAATCGAGGCTCTGGGAGGGGGCAAGTCTGCGACTGCCTCTCTCTCAAGTCCTTAGTCTTGTGTGTGTGTGTGTGTTAAAGATTTATTTATTTATTTGAAAGGCAGAGTGACAGAGAAAATGATCATCCATCCACCAGTTCATTCTTCAAATGACTGCAACAGGCAGGTCTAGGCCAGGCCAAATCAGGAGCCGGGGCCTCCATGGGAGTCTCCCACATGGGTGCAGGGGCCCAGGCACTGGGGCCGTCCTCGGCTGCCTGCGCAGGCGCATCAGAGGGCGCTGGATCGCAAGCAGAGCAGCCGGGGACTTGCACCGTGCTCAGCTGTGGCAGCGGGAGGGCACACTGGGCCAGGGTGCGGTGTGTCCGGGGCACGTGGGGTGCGTGTGACCTAGAGGTGGTCGGGGGTGTCGGCATTGCCCAGCGTCCCCAGGAGGGGACAAGTCAGGGTCCTCACTGTGTGCGCCCTGAGGTGCAGAGGGGCAGCCGCATGGGCAGGCTGGCTCTGGCCGCCACTGGGCTGCGGGACCTGGGGGCAAGTGACCCGGCTTCCTCCCCTGGGGTTGGGGACAAGCCCGGGCACCTGCCGGGCTTATCAGGGAGGGGTGACCAGAGTGTGTGCACGCAGCCTCCGCAAAGGAGCGGGAGCCATCCCTGTCCCAGAGCCCCCTCGCACCCTCTCAAGGCTTCTGAGCGAGCCGGGAGCAGTCCTGGTGGTGCACACGGGGCAGAACCCCCAGCACCTCCCCTCCGACCCCCCTGGCTCCCTGCGGGAGAAGAGGGTGCCAGGTTGGGCTGTCCTAGATTCTCCGGGTGCTCTCTCCCTCCCAAATAGTCCTTTTATTATTTAGATTTAACTCAACTTGAAAGCCAGGTAGAGAGATCTTTCGTTTGCTGGTTCACGCCCCAGATGGCTGTAATGGCTGGGGCCGAACTCCATCCGGGTCTCCCAGGACCCAAGCACTTGGGCCGCCCTCCACTGCTTTCCCAGGCCGTTAGCAGGGAGCGGGATCAGAAGTGGAACAGCCGGGATTGGAACTGGCGCCCACTACCCAGAGACAACCGCTGGGATTAGCAGAGGTCCAGCGGCTTCCTCCTGACTTCAGCCCAGTTCCAGAGGGCAGATTCCTATTGGCTGATGCCTCCCGGGCAGCGCCAGTCTTCTGGCCAGGGATTGGCTGAGTGATGGGGGTGCTGGCCAATGAGAGCAGAGGGAATGCCCCTGGGGAGTTATTATTATTTATTTATTTATTTATTTCTTCTCGGAGGCTCACCTGGGGAGGAATCCGCTTCGCTGGGTCTGAGCCCGATGAGCCCAGGTCCTCGTTCTTGCCTCCGGGTTGCAGAAGGGGGTGGTGGAGGTGGGGGGGTGACTGTACCTGGTGGCTTACAGCACCCCCACCTGCCACGTTTGCACCCCCATCCCTCACTCCATGGTGTCTACGACTTCTCGAAAATTCTGCCAGCAAATGCTGAAGCCAGGAAATAATAAGTTTTTTTTTTTCCCTTTTCTATAAAATATTTTAATGATCTCCCATTGCGGTAAAGCACATATAAAATTTATCATCTTACAGATGTTTAAAAAGTCAGCTGTTTATTGCTATCCTATGAGGCACACTCATGCACCTGCACACACACACACACACAATGGCCAGGGCTGGGCCAGGCTCAGATCGGGAGCCGGACACTCCACCCACGTCTCCCACACGGGCGGCAGGGACCCGGCTGCGGGGGCCTCGTGAGCAGGAAGCTGCAATCCTGAGCTGGAGGGGGGAGTCGATCCCAGCACTCCGATGCGGGATGCGGCGTCTTCACCACCAGGCCAACGCGTCTCCTTCATCTTCAAGGGCACACAGTCCGGTGGCGCTGCGCCCCTCACCGTGTGGAGCGGTAGAACATCCTATGACCATCAGCCCCTGGCAGCCCGACTCCATTTCCTGTCGCTGGATTGGCCGGTTCGGCCGGTTTCTCAGACACGGAGTCGCACGGGGTGTGCCCTGCTGTGTTGTATTCCCCCCACGTGGAGGCGGGGACCCGTGTTTCCTTCCTTTTGACGGCTGCGTAGTACTCCGTCCCACAGTGGTCAGTGCTGGTCCGAATGCCGGCAGACGAACATTCGACTGAACAGCTGCCTTCCGTTACCGTGAGCGCCTGCGCAGGGGTGGCGTTCCCGGCCGTTTCATTTTGTCAGCAAAGTTAGATTATCCGGCTGATGGTATCACTTCACGCACACACTCCCTGTGCCTAGGGAGCCCCTGACCTCCAGCAGAGCCCCCTAACACCTCTCCCTCAGACGGCCAGTTGCATTTGTCTCCAGCTAGAGTGAAGTGTGCACCAGACCTGTCCCAAGGTCCTGGGGCCACCGTCCACTCCTGGCTCTGGGTGCCGGCTGGGTCCTGGAGCGTGGGCTTCCCCTGCTTCAGATTCAGCCGAGGCAAATCCTGGGAGCCAGATGGGGGCACAGGTACTGGGGTCCCAGCCACCACATGGGGGACCTGGGTGGAGTTCGAAGCTCCTGGCTTCAGCCTGGCCCAGCCCTGGCTGTTGTGATCATTTGGGGAGTGATCCAGTCATGGGAGATGTAAATAAATAAATAAAGTTTAAACAGAAAAGAAAGGTTCTTGGAGTGGACAGTGGGCACAGGTTCAAGTGCGCCCACCGGTGTTCCGGTCCTGAGTTCCCGCCCCTGAGTCCCTGCCCGCAGAGACGTGGGCAGTCCTGAGAGCTGGGACCAACGGTCACTGGCCCCCAGGCAGCAGACCGCTCCGGGGCCTTGGCCTCCAGCTCCCTGGAGGCCACGTCTCGTCCCTCCCTGCCGATGTTACCCCGAGACGGGAGCCGGGGAGGGGCCTGGGCCAAGCCCTCGCCGGCGCCTGGCTCTCGCAGACCCCGATGTGTGCTTCCCCCAGCGTCTCCAACAGCCGGCACCACACAGCAGCCTCGGAGACCCCCGCGGCCACACCCTGAGGTCCTGCACGGGTCGGGGGCGGGAGCAGGGCCTCGTCCGGTGGTGCAGCCCGCGGGGCCGCGTCCTCGCCAGCGCCGGTGCCTCTCGCTGGCCCGGTCCCGACGCAGTCACCTCCTGGTGTCTGTCTGTGGCGAGCTGTCCTCACTTGCCACGGATCTGTAGGAGACAGCCTGCGGTGGACATGGCACAGTCAGCCTGGGGCCTCTCTCCCGCCCCCTGCTGGCCTGTCCACGCCAATGCCGGACCCTCAGCCTCCTCCCGCTCTTCAGGGAGCCCCCGCTGCACTCACCCCGTTGGCCGAGGCGCTGGAGTGGTCCGTGCCTGGAGGAGACACAAGGAGACTTGGAGGGACAGCGCCGGGAAGCCCCGCCGCGGGGTCAGGGCCCCCAAAGTGTTTTTTTATTTTTATTTCAGATTTTATTTACTTGAAAGAGACAGATAGCAAGGGACGGATAGGCCCACAGGGACTGCGTATGAAACTGGCCCAGTGGGTAAGAGGCCTGCATCCCACACCACAGGGCCTGGGTTCGAGTCCAGCTTCCTGCCGACTCAGACCCTGGGGGGCAGCAGTGAGGCTCAAGTGCTTGGGCCCTGACACCCACGCGGGAGACCCGGATGGAGTTGCCAGCTCCTGGCTTCCCCTGACCCGGTCCTGGCCGTTGGCAGGCATTTGGGGAGTGAGCTAGCAGGAGGGAAGTTCTCTCTTTCTCTCTCTGTGCACCTGTCAGGAGCTGGGGCTGGGCCAGGAACCAGGAACTCCGACAGGCAGGGCCCCCCATGTGGGCGGCAGGGACCCAGGTACTTGAGCTACGTAGCTGGAATCCACAGCGGAGCCGGGACTCGAACCCGGGCCGTGTCTTGCCCACCGCGCCAGGCGCCCGCCCAGCCTTTGCAATGTGGAGGGTGGGGCTGCAGGTTCCCGAGTTCCTGGGTCCCCGCCACCATTCTCTAGGGCGCCCTGCTGAGAAAGGCGATGGGGGGGGGCTGTGGGGCCCAGGGTGCGCACCTGCCCACCTTTGTCCTGAATGAAGAACAAAGTCTTTCTGGGGGGAGGGGCCTCCAGACCTCTGCACGCTCTGCCCCCCACCCCCCTTGCTAAATATTTGTAAAGTCAATGAGCGGTGGGCGGGCCTCCCTGGTGACGGGATCTTTCCGGTAAAACAGGGGTGCCCTGTGGTTCCCCGAGCTGGGGAATTAGGGAGAGGCTGACGGGGGGGGGGCAGGGGGAGGGGGGAACTCACGGGAGCGGCTGCAACGCCGCCGGAGGTAGAGCAGGATCCCCAGCAGGATGAAGCCCAGGACGCCCCCGAAGACCAGCACAAGGACGGTGTTAGTGACGGACATGCCCGAGCCTGGCTGCTCCCCGGGCCGGGCCTCTGGGCGAGAAGGAGGAAACGGGTGTCAGGTAAGGGGGCTTCCGGGGTTCCTGTCTGCCTGGAGGACACACCCCAGATTTCCTTTGGGAACTCCTCGGTCTAGGTGGGTCGGGTGGACCTGGCTCCACTCTCCGCTTCTAGGAGGGGACGCTGACTCAGGCCCAGCCAATCAGAACACCCATCTCTCCGGGCTGCTGTGATTGGTTCATCGACCCAGGTTGGGCCAATGAGAGGCAGCCCTGGGACTTTGGCTGGAGCTATTGAAAATGATTTTTTTTTCCACCCCTGGGATGGCTTATGTCTGCAGCTACTGGGAGCCACCTTGCTCTCCTGAGGACAAAGCCAGCATAGGAATGGCAAGAAAATGCCTGGGCAGGCTGGCGCCGCGGCTCACTAGGCTAATCCTCTGCCTAGCGGCGCCGGCACACCAGGTTCTAGTCCCGGTTGGGGCGCCGGATTCTGTCCCAGTTGCCCCTCTTCCAGGCCATCTCTCTGCTGTGGCCAGGGAGTGCAGTGGAGGATGGCCCAGGTGCTTGTACCCTGCACCCCATGGGAGACCAGGATAAGTACCTGGCTCCTGCCATCGGATCATCGCGGTGCGCTGGCTGCAGCGTGCCAGCCACGGCGGCCATTGGAGGGTGAACCAACGGAAAGGAAGACCTTTCTCTCTGTCTCTCTCTCTCACTGTCCACTCTGCCTGTCAAAAAAAAAAAAAAAAAAAAAAAAAAAAGAAAATGCCTGGGCTGCGTGCTTGCAGCACCTGGATCTAACCATACCTGAAGCTACTTCCAAAAAATGCCTCCCACTCATTGCTCGGGCTACTTTGAGCTGTGCCTCTGTCAAATGCAACTTAAGAGTTCTGCCCAAGACACTTGGGAAGGGACTCGGCCTGGGTTGACAGCAGGGTGCGGCCAGGCGGCTGGACGTCAGAGCCCATGATGAGATCTTGCCTGCCTCTCCCTCGGCGGGGACCCCCCTGGCCACCTGCTCCCTGCCCCACCTCCGGGGCACCCCTCACCTCTGACCAGGACGGGCAGCTCCCCGCGCCCAGTCCCTAGGGAGTTGGTAACGAGGCAGATGAAGGTGGTGTTGACCGACTCGTCCACTTTAGTGATCTGGAGCTGCCGGCCCTGGGCCACGGCAGAGGGTGGCAGGGGACCCGTGGTCCTGGGAGAGAGCAGAGGGAGAGAGTGATCCGGGTGAGGAAGTGGCCCTCCACGGGGACGGGAGAGAGCCGGCCCCACGCGGCCCCATCCCGCCTTTGAGCACTGACCTCCTGGGCCCAGGCTGCTGCCCCCTGCTGGACTCCCTGGCTGCAGCCTGGCCTCCTTGTCTGCCCTCCCCGTGGCCAGCAGAGGGCGCTCGCGGCCCCCCGAAGTCCGCTCAGAGCCAAGCCTCTCTCGGCTCGCCTAACTCAGCAGGGACCTGCCCCAGACGCCTCTGCCCACGGCACCCATCGCTCTCCCCTTCGCTCCCACAGCCTGGCCCAGCCCCGCCTGGTGCAGCCACCTGGGGCGTGAAGATCTCTCCCTCTCTCTCTCCCCCTTACAAAAAAGAGCAAAGGGACAGGGATCCCTGTGTCCCACCAGTACAGTGACTGGTGACCTGCACATGCAATCGAACCCCCGCAGCTTTAATCTGGGGGCCGTGGGTGCTTCGAGTGCCCGGGAGGCGGGCTGCCGGGCTGCGGGGGGCTGCCGGGCTGCGGGGGGGCTGCGGGGCGGGGCCAGCCGGCGGGATCACGCTGCGGTGGGAGGCGAGTGGGGTCTTGAGTGTTCGCCCGGAGATCCTCAGGACAAAATGTCGGGGGACATGGGGCCCTGTGTGTTGGACCCGGGGAGCTGCGTCCCCAGGCGGCGGGGACACGAGTGGCCCTGTGGGATGTGACTGAGCCGGTCGCACGGGGTGATGGGGAGACGGGATTGTTCAGGGGCCGGAGGTGTGGAGCCGTGTCCAAGTGTGCGATGTGGGTAATCATTAACCCAGATAAGGGCAATAGCGCCGGGCACGCGGAGTGCCGGGTCAGCAATGAGGCCCAGACACACCCAGGGCAGGGCGACCACGGTGAGACTGAGCACCCCTCCACTGCGGCCCTGAGTGTACCACGCTGTCTACTTCCTGCAGCCCTCCTCCCTCAGACCCAGGGTCCAGGCCCCGCCCCTTCTCCCTCAGACCCAGGGTCCAGGCCCAGCCCCTCCTCCCTCAGACCCAGGGTCCAGGCCCAGCCCTCCTCCCTCACACCCAGGGTCCAGGCCCAGCCCCTCCTCCCTCAGACCCAGGGTCCAGGCCCAGCCCTCCTCCCTCACACCCAGGGTCCAGGCCCAGCCCCTCCTCCCTCACACCCAGGGTCCAGGCCCCCAGCCCCTCCTCCCTCAGACCCAGGGGTCCAGGCCCCCAGTCCCTCCTCCCTCACACCCAGGGTCCAGGCCCAGCCCCTCCTCCCTCAGACCCAGGGCCCAGGCCCCGCCCTCCTCCCTCAGACCCTGGAGTGCAGACCCCCAGCCCCTCCTCCTCCAGACCCAGGATCCAGGCACCCCGCCCCTCCTCCCTCACACCCAGGGGTCCAGGCCCAGCCCCTCCTCCCTCACACCCAGGGCTCCAGGCCCCCGGCCCCTCCTCCCTCAGACCCAGGGCTCCAGGCCCCCAGCCCCTCCTCCCTCAGACCCAGGGTCCAGGCCCCCAGCCCCTCCTCCCTCACACCCAGGGGTCCAGGCCCCGCCCCTCCTCCCTCAGACCCAGGGGTCCAGGCCCCCGGCCCCTCCTCCCTCAGACCCAGGGGTCCAGGCCCCGCCCTTCCTCCCTCAGACCCAGGGTCCAGGCCCCCAGCCCTCCTCCCTCAGACCCAGGGTCCAGGCCCCCAGCCCTCCTCCCTCAGACCCAGGGGTCCAGGCCCCGCCCCTCCTCCCTCAGACCCAGGGTCCAGGCCCAGCCCCTCCTCCCTCAGACCCAGGGTCCGGGTTTAGCTCCTCCTCCCTCAGACCCAGGGTCCAGGCCCCAGCCCCTCCTCCCTCAGACCCAAGGGTCCAGGCCCCCAGCCCTCCTCCCTCAGACCCAGGGTCCAGGCCCCCGGCCCCTCCTCCCTCAGACCCAGGGGTCCAGGCCCAGCCCCTCCTCCCTCAGACCCAGGGTCCAGGCCCCCAGCCCTCCTCCCTCAGACCCAGGGTCCAGGCCCCAGCCCCTCCTCCCTCAGACCCAGGGTCCAGGCCCCCAGCCCCTCCTCCCTCACACCCAGGGTTCCAGGCCCCCAGCCCTCCTCCCTCACACCCAGGGTCCAGGCCCAGCCCCTCCTCCCTCACACCCAGGGTTCCAGGCCCCCAGCCCTCCTCCCTCACACCCAGGGTCCAGGCCCCAGCCCCTCCTCCCTCAGACCCAGGGTCCAGGCCCCCAGCCCCTCCTCCCTCACACCCAGGGTTCCAGGCCCCCAGCCCTCCTCCCTCACACCCAGGGTCCAGGCCCTCAGCCCCTCCTCCCGCAGGCCCCGCCCCTGACTCACGTGCTCCAGTTGTAGCCGGTGGGCTCTGGGTTGCTGCGGACGTCACAGGTGAGGGCGGCCTTGCTCCGGCCCAGGTACCAGTTGTCATCGTAGCCGGAGATGGAGACCTCGGGGGGGTCTGGGGGAGACGGGGAAGTGGAGCTCAGAGGCGGGCGAGTCTTGGGGTGGCCCAGCGCGTGTGGTGCCCGTGCGGGCAGCCCGCAGGGCCTCCCGGACCCTGCCCTTTCTGCTGGTTTTCCTGGCAGCCTGGGCCCTGGCTGGGTGTCCCGAGAAGAGGCCTGGCGGCCACTCAGCACCCAGAAACACGTTCCAGGCTCCGACAAGTTCTGCAGCTAGGAGCCCCCGGCCCTGCTCCACCTGTGCGGGACCCCGGGGCCGGCCAGTGAGCAGGGCCTTTGTCTTGGGAGGGGTCAGTGCAGCTCTCCCCCCCTCCCGCCCAGTGACCGTGTCCAGGGGACAGTGTGCCACCTGCTTGGCAGGGAGCAGCCAGTGTAGACGGTGACGGGAGGAACAGTATGGGGAGCTTGTGTAGAGATGGCCGCCAGGCCAGTGTAGACGGCTGGCTGGGATATTCGAGTAGATGGGTTGAGCAGGGAAGTGGCACGGTGGGGGAGGCAAAACCAGGCAGAACAGAGTTCAAAGACATGCTGCAGAGACAGTGTAGACAGGGGAGCCAGGGTACAGAGTAGGGGAGGCCCCCAAAGCCAGCTGGCTGTGCCTCTGGGGAATTGCTATAGACAATGTGGAGGGTCCGTGTAGACGGATCTCTAGAGAGTCGGTGTAGACAACCTTGCATGCAGTTTGGAGAGTGCTTAGGAGAATTGGTGAAGTGTGTCTATGTGGCTGGAGGTCGCTGGAGCCGGTGTGGACAAGAGGGGCAGGGCCAGCTGTAGCCCAGGGAAGCCAGTGTAGACGGTAGAAGGCAGCATGAGGACTGCACATGACAGTGGATGTAGACAAGGAGGTAAGCAGGGTTGACATTGGCTTGGAGAACAGGGTAGCTGTACGAGGAATGGCAGTGTAGACAGCTGGCCAGCCAGGCAGTTTTAGGCAACACGTGTGGGACAGTGTAGACAGTCCTCAGGAAGCCAGCAGAGATGGAGTGGGGTAGCAGCGTTGACAGCAGCCAGGGGAGTTCTGGGGACATGACCTGGAGAGCAACACTGACCGTGCACACGTAGCCGATATAGATGCGGGGGTGGGGCGTGTGGCTCAGGGAGCCAGTGTAGACACAGGGGTGAGGTGTGTGGCTCAGGGAGCCAGTGTAGACACAGGGGTGAGGTGTGTGGCTCAGGGAGCCAGTGTAGATGTGGGGGTGGGGCGTGCAGGCGATAGCCAGGGGAGCCGGTGTAGAGGCGGGGGTGGGCGGGGGGCAGCCGGCACTCACAGCGCACGGCCAGGGTCACGGGCAGCAGGGCGGGCTCCCTCTGGCTCTCATGTTCCACCCTGCAGGTGATGTTCTGGCCGTCAGCCTGGCTGGAGGGCACCAAGGCGAAGAGGCTGATGACGGTGGTGGTGCCGGGCTGGGGTCCTGGCTCCTGGCTCTCGCTGGCCGTCCCGTTCAGGTGTGAGAACCAGGTGATCTGGCCGGGCGGGCGGCCGCCCGTGGAGACGCAGCGAGCCACAGCCACCGTCTCCTCGGGCTCCCGGGGCTGCTGGGCCAACAGCACTTCCCGTGGCTCCACCATGTTCTGGGGCTGGGCTGGGGAGAACAAGGGGACAGTCACCCCCACGCCCTGGGCAGCCGGGGAGCTTCAAGTCCCAGCTCTGTCCCCAGCAGCTAGGTGGCCTTGGGCCAATCCGCGCCTCAGTTTCCCTGTCTGTCAACTGGGGATGCTGATAGGGTCACAGGCAGTGAGGTACCCAGGTGGGGCCGGCGGCACAGCGCAGCGGGGGGAGCCGCCACCCGTGACGCCTGCATCCTGTCTCAGGTTCAAGTCCTGGCTGCTCTGCTTCCGATCCAGCTCCCTGCTCAGGCACCTGGGAAAGCAGCAGAAGACGGCCTCAGTGCTTGGGCCCCTGCAGCCACGTGGGAGACCCGGATGGAGCTCCAGGCAGCTGGCCCAGGTCTGGCTGTTGCTGCCATGTGGGGAGTGAATCTCTCTGTCTCTGACTCTGCCTTTGAAATAAACCTTTATAAAGGGGGGGGGGTATTCAGGGAGAACCCTAACAATGGCACTTGGCGCATAGCAAGCACTCAGTAAACACCCGGGTGGGGAGGACCCATGGGCGCAGAAGCGGCCCCACACGACCATGATCCAGAGTGGTCAGAGCTGGGCCTGGGAGCCCTGCAGGACCACAGGAGGCTGGGCTGGTGGTCAGGGAGGGCTCCAGAGAGGAGGCGAGAGAGGAAGCGACGGGCCCAGGGCACGTGGCTGCAAGTGGTGGAGCTGGGTTTACTTATTTTTCCTTTTAAGTTAATTTTTTAAAAAGATTTATTTTATTTATTTGGAAGGCAGGGTTAGAGTGAGAGGTCTTCCATCCACTGGGTCAGACCCAAAATGGCCACAGTGACCAGAGCTGGGCCAGATCGAAGCCGGAGCTTCTTCCGGGTCTCCTACAGGGGTAAGGGGCCCAAGCACTTGGGCCATCGTCTGCTGCTTTACCAGGCCACACCAGAGAGCTGGATCGGAAGTAGAGCAGCTGGGATTCAAACCGGCGCCCATATGGGATCTGGCACTGCAGGTGGTGGCTTCACCCGCTACACCACCGCGCCGGCCCCCAGGAGCTGGACTGTTCACACAAGGTCTGTCACCTTGACCATCTCGGAAGCATCCCTGGGTGATTCCCAGCGCTGGGGCTCCCCCACCCCACCAGCCACCTGCTCGCCGCTCGGCAGGACGTCTCCCCCTGCCCTGACTCACGGCTTCTGTTTCCCGGCTCACCCTGCCCGGGAGGAATCCTAGTTTCTCTGGGGCCACAAGAGTTCCAGGCCCCTAACATCTCAGCAGCTGCTGGCCCCGGCTTATAGAAACCGAAACAGCTGTGGGTGTTTGCCACGGTCTGCTGGCTGCCAGTGACTCAGCAGTGGCTGTCATGCCCCGGGCTGTAGCCAGGGCAGGGCGCGAGCCAGCAAGGACGCCGTGGAAAAATCCTGGGTACGGAGCCGCTTAAGAAATGGGTCTGGCGTGGGTACCTACAGCTCGTGTCCCACTTTATTTCTCTATCTGTGGAAGGCAGGAAACTGGGCACCGTGGGGGCAGAGCAGGACCACTGAGCGCTCCTGCCGGCTACACAGGAGTTTGCGCTATCAACACCAGGGCTGAAGCATCCGAGGTTTCCAAACCTCCGGCCTCAGGAATGCCCAGGGATGGGGCGGGGGGCGGGCAGAGAAGGAGGAGAGGTGGACGTCCGCCCCGTCCTGCCTGACGCCCAGAAAAATGAAGCCGGGAGCCCGAGCGGTGCAGTCCCCGGGGGCTCGGGAAAGCTCTCCTCTGTGGGGCACCTCCTTAGGGTCCCGGCCACCCTTGCCTTCTCCACCAAGTGACGTCAGGATCAGGGACGGCGCAGGGGGCTCCCGTGGGTCAGCTCTGCCTCTGTTCCACGGCCTCACCTGGAGAAGGTCACTGAAGCCGTAGGCTGCTTTCTAAGGGTGGATCTGTTATTGCCAAGCCCATTTTAGGGATGAAGCCAGGAGAGGCCGGGAACAAGGCACTGGCCCAAGCTGCTGGGGGGTGGGGTGCTGGGCTGCAGCCCTGGACAGGCCCCTTCCCAGGCCTCTCCACCCCCCACTTCCACCCTGGCCCGCTCCTCCTCCCGCTCACCCAGCACACGCAGCCAGGTGCGGGCGCTCCTGCTGCCCTGTGGAAATGTGGCAAACTGGCAGGTGTAGTTGGCCTCGTCCTCGGCGCGCAGCCCCGACACCGCCAGCGACGCGTTCCACAGCTCCGCGCCGGGCCTGGCGGCCACGAACTCCAACCGTCCAGGCTCCGAGACGCTGGCGCCCCGCGTAGAGTGGAAGACCGCGACGTTGCGGGCGCCTCCGGCCGGCTCCTGCCGCATCCATGTCACTTGCGTCACTCGCATGTCGGCCTCCAGCGGCAGGTAGCACGGCAACGTCACGGTGTCGCCCAGGAAGCCTTGTATCCATGCGGGCGCCTGCACGGTCGCTGCGGGGGCGGGGGGGAGCGGGGACAGGTGAGACAGCGTCAGAGGGGGCGCCCGGGACCACCGCGGCTTGCATCTGCACACTGCGGCTTCGCGCCGCCAGGGAGCGGGGAGCGAGGTGGGGTCGAGGCATGGGAGTGGGCAGGCAGGGTGCCTGGGTTGGACCCGGAACCCGGCCAGTGGCCCTGTGTTGTAGCTCTTATTACCGTATTTCCTGCAATTACCGTATTTTCTCGATCTCATGAACATTATTAAAAAACAACAACTGTGGTTTTAAAAAATTAAATGCCCAGCCGGCGCCGCAGCTCACTAGGCTAATCCTCCGCCTAGCGGCGCCGGCACACCAGGTTCTAGTCCCGGTCGGGGCGCCGGATTCTGTCCCGGTTGCCCCTCTTCCAGGCAAGCTCTCTGCTGTGGCCTGGGAGTGCAGTGGAGGATGGCCCAAGTGCTTGGGCCCTGCACCCCATGGGAGACCAGGAGAAGCACCTGGCTCCTGCCATCGGATCAGCGCGGCGCGCCGACTGCGGTGGCCATTGGAGGGTGAACCAACGGCAAAAGGAAGACCTCTCTCTCTCTCTCTCTCTCACTGTCCATTCTGCCTGTCAAAAAAAAAATTAAATGCCCCATTGAAGCCCTTCAGTAGCAGCAAGGACTTCCACAGTATTGTCCACTGTCTGGGTCAAGAACTTTCTCACTGCTGCTGAGTCATCGATTGTAAGATGCACCATGACCAGGTCAATTACTGCAGGATGGCCCCAGCTTCGGAAGACCCTGGGCCTTAAAATCCATGAAATACGGTGTCATGGCAGATGCATGCAGGCTGGAGAGAGGATAGGGGTTCCTATCGCAGGCGGGGAGGCGATGGTAGCCCAGGGTTCGGGTGCCTTCAGATCGGGCGTGAGGCAGGTTAGTCGGGCTCGCTGTGGGACTAGGAGCAGGGAGCACCCCCGGGATGCTCCGTGCAGCTCAGGAGCCGGCTCAGCGCCCCGTGTTTCATTCTCAGTCAGCTCCCCCGAGGCCAGCACTGCGGTTAGCACCACTTTTCAGATGGCAAAACTGAGATCCAGGGCTGGCGCCACGGCTCACTAGGCTAATCCTCCACCTGCGGCGCCGGCACACCGGGTTCTAGTCCTGGTTGGGGCGCCGGATTCTGTCCCGGTTGCCCTTCTTCCAGGCCAGCTCTCTGCTGTGGCCCGGGAGTGCAGTGGAGGATGGCCCAAGTGCTTGGGCCCTGCACCCACGTGGGAGATTTGGCAGACCTAGCTCCTGGCTTTGGCATGACCCAGCCCTAGCCAGCTGAGGCCATTTGGGAGTGAACTAGCGAATGCAAGTCTCTCTCTCTCTCTCTCTCTCTCTCTCTCACTGTGCCTTTAAGGAAAAAGAAGAGATACAGTGTGATGCATTCTTGTTACTCTCAGTACGGACACTGGAGCAGGTGGGATGACTAAAGGACTCTGACCCTCAGCCCGAACCACTCCCTCGCCTTGGGCTCTCGCGCCTCAGTCTGCTCGTCTGTAACATGAGGGTTGATGGGCGCATTAAAGGATGGATATAAGTGTGTAAAAGCCTTGGAAGCTGTGTAGACATTAGCCTGTGTGTGGAAGAGGGAAATGGAACTTTTTGTGCCCAGGAGAAAGGATGTAATTGGGGGGGGAGGGTCCCAGGGGGAGGGGTCCCAGCCCTCTCCTGGGGGGCAGCTTTAGGGGTATCTTCCCCGCTCTGCACCAAGGGGGCTCTTAGGTCCGAGAGCCCCGTGTGGATAAGGCCCTGGGAGGATGTTTGGGAGCCGCCACCCAGCAGTAGCCCAGGAGGGGGGGGTGGGGGCAGGGAGAGCCGGAGGACCCCTGCCCACATCAGCTCCAGTCCTCAGCTCTCTGCTCGGACTCCCGCCTGGTCTGTCCCATGGATTGCACTACACTTGGCCACCTCGAGTGCCGCCATGCCCTGTCCCAGGGCTGAGCGCTCTCTCACGTGAAGACCAGTAGCCAAGGGAACACCCAGCCCAGCACTTCGTCATGGGGAGGAGGAGCAGGGAGGAGGTGGACAGAGGTGTTTGTACCGGACGCCGCCTGCGGGGAGAGGGCACGGCCTGGACACAGGTGATCGTGCAGGGGGCGCACGCTGCTCTGTCGCTGGCTGGCCCTGGCTAAGGGGGTCTCTCTTGCTCGGTGGGGCTCCCCCTTCTTGGGGTCCAAGCTTTCTTCCCTGGCAGGCGGCTGTGGGGATGACCCTGGGCGAGGCAGCCTCCCCCCGCTGCCCCCTTCAGTCCTCTCCCACAGGCTCGTGAGATCCACAGTTGTGTTTTCACACCCACAGGACACACACAGCCATGGTCACTGCCTCAGCAAGCAAGGCCTGGGCACAGCCTGGGCTGGGACACCTCAGGCTCCCCCGCCCCCACCCTGCCGTTGCTCCAGGCTGCAGGGGAGGGGCCGAGCCCTGGCACCTGCTGGCTCCCTGAGCCCTCGGGCACTTGCCCAGCCATGCCTCAGTGGGAGATGTTCCAGAGCCAAATACCTCAGCTGGGGGGTGTGTGGAGGGAATGGGGGGGATGGGGGATGGAGGGAATGGGGGGGATGGGGGGTGGAGGGAATGGGGGGGATGGGGGATGGAGGGAATGGGGGGATGGGGGGTGGAGGGAATGGGGGGATGGGGGGTGGAGGGAATGGGGGGGATGGGGGATGGAGGGAATGGGGGGGATGGGGGGTGGAGGGAATGGGGGGGATGGGGGGAGGGAATGGGGGGGCTCTGAGTCAGAGGCATTTCCCCTTCTGGGGGAGGCAGGGAGTGTTCTGTGAGTCACCTTTTGGGAACTGCAAGGCTACACACCGCGTCATCATTTCCCGTGTCGCACTTGACATTGCTAAACACCCTGTGCAGACACTGCCTGGGAAGGTGAGGGCCTGCCCATTCCCCTCCGCCACACACACAGGTGCACACACACAGGTGCACACACACAAACTCAGGGTGGACTAACTCAGGGTCCCTATCAGGCACAGGAAGCACTCTAGGTGAGCAGGGCGAACTTCTACATTTATGAATGAATGAATGCATGGCCAGGCCTTCAGTTAGCCATGCTAGGGTCGCAGTGGGCAATGGGGTCATGCCACACCCCCCCACCCCTGTCCTCTCCCACCCCAACCCCTACCCCCCCAACCCTGCCAGGCACCAGGCTCCGCATGGCTGCCGCCTGCCTGGCCAGGGCGTGGCGGCCATGGGGTCCCCCAGCGGCGGACGTTGAATCACTCTCCGGCTAATTTTCCCTGGGCCTCGCCCGTGGGGACTCAGGCCGGTTCCTAAGGCGGCCGGCCGAGGGGAGGGGAGGGTCCCGCCCGGGGAGGGAGGTGGGCGGCGGCGGGTGGGGGGGCAAGGCCGCTGGCCTGCGGGCAGCCGGGGAACCGCGCGCCGCGGCGGGGCAGGGGACGGCCGACCCGCGCGGGGCTCACTCACCGGCTCCGGGGAGCGCCCAGCACAGCGAAAGCAGCAGCTGCAGCGGCGGCAGCGGCGGCTCGGAGGCCGCGGCTCGGGCCATGCTGCGGCCCGGCGCTCCCTCCTCGCCTCGCCGGCGCCGGCTCGATCTGCCCGGGCCGCGCAGTAGGAACGGGCTGAGCTCCGCCCGCACAGGGGCGGGGAGGGGAAGTCCCGATCCGACCCGACCGCGGGGCAGGGGTGGAGGCGGAGCTGCGCGCGGTCCGGCCGCAGCCCGCAGGGTGCGCGCGGGTTCCCGGGGGGCGCCTCAGGCACAGGAGCTCCGCTTTGCAGGGGAGGACACGGAGGCGCAAGTGAACGCTATTACTCTCGCTTTACCCTTGTCACTGAGCACTGTTCAGGAGGCTGGTGATTCATGTCTCATCCGACACGCATTTCTGGGGGCGGGCAGGATTCTAGGCACCGGGGAGACAGCCGCGAATAGCACAGACAGGAGCCTCTGCCTTGGAAGGAGCTGACGCTGTGGTGCAGTGAGTTTAGCCCTCAGGCGGTAGGGTGGAGGAGCTGCGATCCCGTGGCAGGTGCAAGCCCCGGCTGCTCCACTTCGGATCCAGCTCCCTGCTCATGGGCCTGGGAAGGCAGTGGAAGACGGCTCCAGTGCCTAAGCCCCTGCCACCTACATGGGACTGTGGATGGAGTTTCAGGCTCCTGGCTTCGTCGTGGTGATTTGGGGAATGGACCAGTAGATGGAAGATTCTCTCTCTCTCTGTTTTTATTTTTAATTTATCTTAATCATTTTAAAAATGATTTATTTATATTTATTTGAAAGGCAGAATTACAGAGCAGCGGAGGCAGAGAGAGAGAGAGAGAGAGAGAGAGAGAGAGAGAAGTCTTCTATCTGCTTGTTCACTCTCCAGTTGGCTGCAACAGGTGGAGCTGCACCAATCAGAAGCCAGGAGCCAGGAGCTTCTTCCGGGTCTCCCATGTGGATGCAGGTGCCCAAGCACTTGGGCCATCTTCTACTGCATTCCCAGGCCACAGCAGAAAGCTGGATCGGAAGTGGAGCAGCCAGGACTCACACTGGTGCCACATGGAATGCCTTAACCAACTACACCACAGCACCAGCCCCTTAATCATTCTTTTATATAAAAAAATTATTTTATGTGAAAAGCAGAATGACACACACACACACACACACAGATCTTCTATCCACTGCTTCACTCCCCTGATGGCCACAACAGTGGGGGCTGGGCCAGGCCAGAGCCAGGAGCCAGGAGCTCCATCCAGGTGTCCCAAGTGGGCCGCAGAGGCCCAAGCCCTTGGGCCAATCCTCTGCTGCTTTCCAGGCCATTAGCAGGGAGCTGGATCGGAAGGGGAGCAGCCAGGACTCACACTGGATGCTGGCATTGTAGGTAGCAGCTTAACCCATTGCACTACAACACTGAACTCGTAACTTTGCCTTTCAAATAAAGAAAGAGCAAAAAAAAAAAAAAAAAAAAAAAAAATCCCTGCCTTTGTGCAGGCTGGGTTCCAGTGGAGGGAAACAGACGGTTAATAGAGCAATGCACGGGAGAGGAAGAGAGAGAACGAGGGAAACGCCCCTGTAAGGATAGGAGCAGAGGCTGACCGTGGGAGGGGGAGAGAGAGACCCTGGGCCATCGTCCAGAGAGCCTCTGAGAAGCAGAGGTGGGGCCCCCGCTGGCCAGGGTCCCCGGGAGACCCCCTCCCTGTGGCTCTGCCCCCCCCCAGTCTCCCTGTGGGTTTCACCTGCTTCTGGGCGGCTCTGTCCCTGGTGGCCACGCCTGGCGCACCTCACCCTGGATGTGTGTCTGGGATTTCTGAGTGGGACGCGGGTTGTTCTCTCGGAAATCTCCGAATTTTCCTGCATCCCAGTTCGGCCGTTATTTCCCGGCTGGGCACCCGTGACCCTCGAGGTGCGCTTCCTCTGGACGCTGACGTCACCGCCCGGGCTTCCCCCACTTCCCAGGCTTCCCTCAAGCTTCTGGCTGCTGGGGGGCCGCCCCTCCCACCCCCCGGGGGTCTGGGCTGCGCGTCTGGGGGCCCTTCACCCCCTACTCCCTGAGCCCATGAATCCTGGGTGACAAGGAGGTGCCTTGAGCCTGAAAATGCCATCCAGTCCTTGATCCTGGACGGTGCCACGTAACCACGCAGGCTGTGGGTCCAGGCGGGGTCGAGGGTCAAGGGTCAAGGGTCAAGGTGGATAAGAGGATGGGGTCTGAGCTGGGAGTCAGGAAATGGGAGGGCTTCAGGGAGGGGCCAGGTGGGGGTGGGGGCCTCCGGGGTTGAGAGGCTTCGATGGCCAATACTCTTGCCCACCCCCCAAAAAAAGGCCATCAATACAGAGGGAGGTCACAAGTTCCGCGCCGTGGTTGGCTGAATTAAGCCCAGAGTTTGCTGCCTGCTTGATGGTGGGCGAGGGGTGTGGAGCAGGGGACCCGGCCACCAGCTCGCGGCGCGTGGGTTGAGCCAAAGGGCAGTATAGCCCCCTGCCTGGCCACCCCCTCTTCCAGAAAAAACCTGGTGTGGGCGAAGTGGCCATAAGGTCTAAAGGGGACAAATAAAGGGGACAAATCCGAGCCCCCACCACCACCACGAGGGGTGGTTCGGTGGGCGCTGAGGACGGAAGGTGACCTGCGGGGTCTCTGGTGTCTGGGGCAGCCGCAGCGGAAAAGATGCGCCTGCTTCGAGGCCGGAGGAAGAGGACTTGGTAGACAGGCTGGGCTGCGGCTGACCCGCTTGACCCTTCCTAAGAAACCCCGCGGCTCTGTAGGCGCCACTTCCCTGCAGCCCCTGGCCACGCCCCTCCTCTCCGCCGCACGGCAGGGGGCTCCGAGGCTGTGGGGGCTGGGGTAGGGGGAGGGTGTGGTTTCCAGGGTTCCTCTTTCACCACCGATGCTGGGTTTCTGTGTCAGGGAGGGGATTTTATCAGTCAGAGTGGCGCTGGCGGTGCCGGTTCCTCCGTGGGGAGACATTTGGGGGTGAGGTCCAGGCATCTTGCTCGTGGCATTGGATGCCCAGGCTGCCAGCAGGTGGTCTTTCGCGGTGGAGGGGACACGGATCCCATGGTCATGGAGAAGACCACCCCTGTCCACCACAGCTGCCTCCTACACACTCCACTGTCATTCACTCTTTTGTTATTATTATTTTTAAATATCTACTTTGTTTATTTGAAAGGCAGAATTAGAGAGAGGGAGAGACAGAAAGAGAGATCTTCAATCTGCTGGTTCATTCCCCAGGTGGCTGCCCCAGCCAAGGTTGAACCAGGCAGAAGCCAGGAGCCAGGAGCTTTTCCCAGGTCTCCCACGTGGGTGCGGGGGCCCAAGCACGTGGGCCATCCTCCACTACTTTCCCAGGTGCATTAGCAGGGAGCTGGATCAGAAGTGGAGCAGCTGGGACTCAAACCGGTGCCCATATGGGATGCCGGCGCTGCAGACGCCACAGTGCTGGCCCTGAGTTTAATCTCAACCACTAGGCCATTCTTGGTGTAGCTCCAGGGAGTCTCCACCCTCCTGCTCTCCGCGCCCGGTGACCTTTGCACTCTCACTGGGGTTCTTTCGGCTCGTGTTTTCCTTATCCTCTTCCAGTGCTAGCTGCATTTCAGGGTTCAGTTTATGGTTATGAATTACCAAAGGGGCAAAGAAGCGTGAACGTCCAAGGGGCAGGTGAGGGGCATTCCGGCGTTGGCCCGGCAACGGAAGCCTGGCAGCTTATCTTAATGACTGTTGATCCCATGAGCTTTGGGGTGAGTGCCATGGTTCGCAAGATGGCAGCCATCCCGGGGGCCGCTGCCTGCAATGCTGGCGTCCCAACTGAGTGCTGGTTCGAGTTCTGGCTGCTCCACTTCCGATCCAGCTCCCTGCTAATGCACCTGGGAAAGCAGCGGAAGATGGCTCAAGTGCAGGGGCCCCTGCACCCACGTGGGAGACCCGGAAGCAGCTCCTGGCTCCTGGCTTCGGCTTGGCTTAGCACTGGGTGTTGCGGCCTCCTGGGGAGTGAACCAGCAGATGGGAGATCTGTCTGTCTGTGTTTCTCCTTCTCTCCCCTGTAACTCTGCCTTTCAAATAAATTTTTAAAAGAATCACTTAAAACCCCCCAAAAACAGACAAAAAGAATCCTTACACGTCCCTGCCCCTGAGCCCCAGCGGTTCTCTTTGCAACATCCCAGCTCTGGCCCCCATCCCTTGCTGACCGCCCCAACACGGGCCCTTTGTCCCCTACAGTCACTTAATCCCTGCGTGTTCACTGAGCACCAGCTAAGGGCTGGGCCCTGTCCTGGGTTCTGAAGATGCAGCATGAGTCACAGGCAAAATCCGAGCTCCCAGGCTGGCGTGGGGGGTGGGGACGCGGCGGCGGGGCGGAAGATGATACAAAGGGACGGGTGCTGGGCGGCAGCAGGGCGAAGGCCAGGACGAGGAAGGAGGCCTGGGAGGGGCGAGGAGGCCTGGTTCTCAGTGCCCCTTTGTGGCTGCTTCTGTCCCTCCCTCCACTCTCTCCTCTGTGCCCCTCCTTCTCTAGGCAGATCCCAGACGCTCACAGCTAGAGTGCGGCTCTGTGACTCAGGTGTCGCTGGTGGACTTTCGCTTGTAGGTGATGGGGCAGGCGGCGGCCCCGGGCAGGAGGCAGGGGTGCCGCCGCACTGAATTCACCGGGACCTCCAGGCGGGCGAGACAGACATAGTTCTGGAATAGCACAGGGGGTCCTGCACCTGCTCCTGGGGGGTGAGGTCTTGCAGTCCAGTCAGGGCCACCCTCGCGGGAGTTGGTGCTCTTTCTCTAGGTCAGAGTCGCTCTGGGCCTCCCTGAGGCTGTGCGAGCCGCCGCGAGCCCACCTGCCACCGCTGAGAGCGGCACCTCTGTTGTCCACGGCAGATGGCGGTGGGGCACGGGACGTGGCAGTGTGGCCAGCAGAGGCCTGGTTGACTGTATTATTATTGTTAAAAGAGTTATTTTATTTATTTGAAAGGCAGAGTAATGGGGGTGGGGGAGAGGTCTTCCATCTGCTGGTTCAATCCCCAAGTGGCCACCACAGCTGGGGCTGGGCCAGACCAAAGCCAGGAGCCACGAGCTCCATCCAGGTCCTCCCATGTGGGCCATCCTCTGCTGCTTTCCCAGGCACATCAGCAGGGAGCTGGATTGGAAATGGAGCAGCTGGGACTTGAACGGGCGCCCATATGGGATGCTGGCATCACAGGTGTTGGCTTTGCCCACTGCGCCACAGTGCCAGCCCCTGGTGGACTCTAGTATTGCCCCCAAGTATTAGTTGCCCTCTCTGCAGGAGGATTCTACTGCCCCCCCACCCCCAACAACAACAACAAAAGCAGGCCAAGTCATGTGACTTGCTTTGACCAATGAGAGGGCAGCGGAAGCGAAGTGGGCGGACTTGGTGCAGAAGTAGTGAAGCTGTGGCCTGGTTCATCGATTGCTCTTCTTCCAAGGTTTTATTGGTTTATTTAATTCAGTGGAAAGAGAGAGACGGCGAGCTCCTACGTGGTCACTCCCCAGATACAGGCAACAGCTGGGGCTGGGCCAGGCTGAAGCTGGGAGCCCTGGGCTCCATCCACGTCTCCCGTGTGAGTGCAGGGGCCCAGGCACTTGGGCCATCTCTGCTGCTTACCCAGGTGCATTAGCGGAGAGGTGGAGCAGAAGTGGAGAAGCTGGGACTCGAACCTGCGCCATGTGGGATGCCGGCATGGCAGGAAGTAGCTTAACCTGCTCTGCCACAGTGGGTGAGGTGGCAGCATTGTTTTGTCTCTCCCTGATCTCATGCAGGGAGCTTTCCATAGGCGGACATTGTAAGGCCAGCACAAAACACCAAACACCGGAGTTAGAGAACAGGTTTAGGAAACCTGGCGGGCTGGGGGGAGAGGGCGAGAGGGTAAGAGAAAGGAGAGATGAGAGAGAGCACATGTCCAGGAACAGGTCCCTCTTAAATCTTTGCCAGGAGCTGGGCCATCTGGTCACCCGGCTTCCAGCAATGGCAGGGGGCCACAGCCCAAGATGGCTGTGGGTGTCTGGGGGTGGTGCGCAAGGCTCAGCGCTGGGCGCCCCCCCCCCCGATCTCGCGCTGTTTCCGTGGGCAGGCGGAGAGTCTTCTGCAGGGCGGGGACCTCACGTTCCCCACGTGGACAAGGGCAGCGGCCACCCGGGCCTGCTCCCCAGTGGGATGCACCGGCTAGGCATCGGGGGCTGGAAGGAAAGCCCTGGAAACAGCCCCTGCCTCAGGCTCACACCACCGCCTTCTGGGGGCGGGCGCAGTGAGGGCTTCAACGTGGCAGCTCCCCTCACTCCTTCCTCTCCCTTCCTCTCAGACAGGAAGTGCTTCAGTCCGGTGGCTAGCAGGAGCCACACCCGCGGTGGGGCCACCCCTGGAAGCCCTGGCCGCCCCTTGGCCCCCACTGTGGTTTCTCAGGGTCCTGCCCAAGCCCCAGCCCTGCCGGCTCTGAGCTGTCGCTGTGGGGTGCTGTCTCTGGCCCACGCCAACACACACCCAGGGTGTCAGTTTCAGGTTGCAGGGCTCAGGGCTGGGAGTTGTTTCCTGCTTCATGAAAGGGAGCCGGTAACAGCACCCACTTTTCAGGGTTTGGGGAAGCAAAGGGAAATGATTCATGGGAGCAAACCTCATCTCTAGAGACCTTGCTGTGTGTGTGTGTGTGTGTGTGTGTGTGTTCTCTGGTATGGCCGACTCCTCCTCCAGAAAGCCCTCCAGGAAATTCTCTCTTGGGTCCTGTAGCCCAGCCCCGACAATTCCGAGCCATCAGTATCTGGGTACAGGAGTGTCTCCCACACTGGGCTGTGGGTACCAGGAGGGCAGAGCCGGTGCTGCTGTGGTCACCGCTCAGTCCCCAGAAGTGCCCAGCGCAGGGTCCCGCCCACCCGCACCAGGCACGAGGGGAGGGCGTATCGATTGAATGAATGACTGAGTGCATCAGTGACTGGCAGTTGTTGAGCTCTGGCTGTCCTGTGTCCACTCTGACATCCACAGTCATGTCCCTGTTACGCTGTTAATGCCAGGACTTTGCTCACGCCATGGTGTGTGTGTGTGTGTGTGTGTGTGTGTGTGTGTCAAAGAGAGACAGAGAGAGAGAGATGGAGAGAGAGAGAGAAAGAGAGAGAGAGAGAGAGAGGAAAACAAATGAACTTGGAGGAAGATTTCAGGTAATTTGAAGGAAAGAAGAGGCTGGGAGTGGGGGGCTGGGATTCGGCGCTGGGAGGGCGGGCCCACACCTGCAGAGCACGGAGTCTGCGGGGGGGGGGGGGGGCTCTGGGAGCACCTGTTGGGAGAAGGGCTGACCCAGATGTGGTTAAGCTGCCCAAACGGCCGCAATGGCCAGAGTTGTGCCGATCTGAAGCCAGGAGCCAGGAGCTTCCTCTGGGTCTCCCACGTGGGTGCAGGGCCCCAAGGACTTGGGCCATCTTCTACTGCTTTCCCAGGCCATAGCAGAGAGCTGGATGGGAAGTGGAGCAGCCGGGTCTCAAACCAGCGCCCATAGGGGATGCCAGCACTCCAGACAGCAGCTTCACCTGCTGTGCCACAGCTCCTGCCCCACAACTCGATGTGCGGCACAGAGCTGACGTCCGATCTGAGTGCCGTGTGATGAGTGAGAGGAACTTTGGCGCAACCAGAGAGGTCACGGAAGGCTTTCTGGAGGAGGTAGTGCCTGTGCTAACCTTGAAGGAGGAGAAAGAGCCTGCCGGCTGCGGAAACAAGAGTCAAGGTGACAGCCGCCTGGGGTGGGGTCCCCCTGGGGGCCGAGCGTCATTTGAAGCACACCGCTGGCACGTGGCTGCTGCGCTGTGGGGGGGGAGCCACATGTGGGTGACAGGACCGTGGAGTAGGCTTGCCCAGCACCCACAGCCCGGGAAGAAACAGTGCAGAACGCGGCCGAGGGCGTGACTCGTGGCGTGGCCGTGGTCTGTGGCGTCGACTTCTCCGTGAGTTGCAGGCTCTTCCGGGCCGTTTCTCAGGAAAGCCCCTAGATTTTACTCACGTCATATTCACAGGAACCCTGGGAGGTCGGGGTTGTGATCGTCGCGGTCTGGATGGGGAAAGGAAGCTCACAGGGCACCGAGTCCCTGGACGTGAGAGGGGCCGGCATTCGCTGCCGCTCAGTGAGCACCACTCACTCTGTCCTCACACCCCAGCAGGTGACGGCGTCAGCCGTGGCTCCATCTCCCAGATGCCGACACCGAGGCTCACGGCTGAAGTCACTTTGGCAAGCCCGCGAGGGTCCCTAGGTGATGGGGCAGAGGTTCAAATCTAGGGAGTTCCGGCTTCAGGACCTGGCCGAGGTCCTACTCGCCCTTTGTCTCTGTCTGGGAAGGACACTCTGGGCTGAGAATGTTCTAGGCAAAGGCATGGAGCTGGACCTTTAAAAGAAGAATTAGGGGCCAGTGCTGTGGTGTAGTGGGTAAAGCCACTGCCTGCGATGCTGCCATCCCATATGGATGCCGGTTCTAGTCCTGGCTGCTCCTCTTCCAATCCAGCTCTCTGCCATGGCCTGGGAAAGCAGTAGAAGATGGCCCAAGTCCTTGGGCCGCTGCACCCACGTGGGAGACCCGATGTATTGTGGTTGATTTCTTCTGAGAGGATTCGTTCCTGAGAGGAGGAGCGTGGTGGGGGCAAGAGGCGCGGAACCACCACACAGACCTTGGGAGTCGGATGAAAGCAGGCCAGAGGCGAACAGCCTGCAGACTCGTTTATTTCAGTTGGTACAGCGGCTTATATAGCCAAGACAGCCAGTCCGGTCCAGGGGCGGTCTATGCCCCAACCAATCACAGCCTGTTGCCAGCCAGTTTCCAAAGCCATCCAATCACAGCCTGTTGCCAGGCAGGCTCCGTTTACCATGTGGGTTTCAAAGCCATTCCTGAGTAACTGACACTCGCTTGCCAGCGGCCATCTTGGCATGGCCTTCTCATTCTACCACATTTCCCCCTTTTCGTTTATTTTTGAGCAACGGGAGGCATGATTCTTGGCTATACCATTGTTGACCCCGTTTCCATGTGGTCTCTGTACGCAGCTGTGCCTGTCTTAGGTTGTCCCCCAGGGGATCTTACCCGTCATTGACTAACCAGTGCTCAAATCGAGAGACCACAGGAGTGCTTGCTCAGATGGGGGTAGGAATGAGGAACAATGGTAATCAGGAATGGCGTGACCACACACAGACTGTGGGCTGTCTGAGTGGCTGACGAGAGCTAGTGGGGTATAAAGCAGTAATGGATGTGGCTATGGGCAGTTTCTCAGGGTAGGATGATAGGGCAGGTGCATCTGCTAATAAGGCGGAGTCTCAGTCTTGTTCAGCTGGTTCTGGTTGGCTGTCAGTTGCAGGCTTGATGTTTCTGGCTGGTACCCAAATGGGCTGTTCCGCATTCTCTGGAAAGACACAAGCATATCCTCGACCCTTGGTTAGCAGAGGGTGTGGTCCCTTCCATTCTCCTGTCAGGGGTCTTTCCTCCTAACCATAGGGGCTGGGGTCTGGGATGGAAAGGATCCCCAGTGATTCCCTTGGGAATCAAAAGTAAGAAAATCGATAGTGAAAAGGACCTCAGTCAAAGCAAGCTGTGGGTCTGGGGGCATAAGATGGTTTTTCTGTCTTTGTAAGAGATCTTTAATTGTCCTATGAGTTCTTTCACTGATGGCCTGTCCCTGTGGGTTGTATGGGATACCTGTGGCAGACTGTATGTTCCAGGATTTCAGGAAGGAATTAACCCCTGGGAGATCAGTACAGTTGGGAGAAATAAGGGCACTAGTCAAGGTTCTACTCCTTAGCCAGGATGGGCTGGTAAATATATTTTTGGACAGCAAATACTCAGTACAGGTAGCAAAGACGATCCCTTTGCAGTCTTTAACCTGACCAATAAGCCAATTGACCAGATGTTCACAACACTTAGAGAGCTAACTGAGAACAGAACACACCCATGGTATATCTCACACGTAAGATCACTTACTGGGTTGCCTGGCTTTATTTTCCAAGGCAACAGAAAGGTTGATCATCTTATCTCTTGCAACACAGCTTCCATTGGACACTTAGAACAAGCCCGTATTTTACACCAAAAATTTCATATGGCAGCAAGCAACATAAAATTGCTTTTCCCAGAGCTAACAGTGAGCCAATGCAAACACCTAGTGCACTCTTGCAAGAATTGTGCACCCCTCGCCCCGTTAGGCCCACTGCAACAAGCAGGAGTGAACCCACGAGGCCTTGCTCCTAATAAGCTCTGGCAAGTGGACGTCACCCACATGAACTCCTTTGGTAAACTTAAGTGTGTCCATGTGGTGGTAGATACCTAGTCAAAGGCTGTATTTGCAACAGCCCAATCCTGAGAAAAGGCTAGTAATGCGATAAAGGCGGTTAAGTCAGCCATGCTGGTCCTTGGTGTCCCCTGGACCATAAAGACTGATAACTGGCCAGCGTATACACCACAAGAATTTAATTCCTTCCTGACATCCTGGAACATACAGCCTGCCACAGGTATCCCATACAACCCACAGGGACAGGCCATCAGTGAAAGAACTCATAGGACAATTAAAGATCTCTTACAAAGACAGAAAAACCATCATATGCCCCCAGACCCATAGCTTGCTTTGACTGAGGTCCTTTTCACTATCGATTTTCTTACTTTTGATTCCCAGGGGGTCAGTCCAGCTTATAAACACTGGGGATCCTTTCCATCCCAGACCCCAGCCCCTATGGTTAGGTGGAAAGACCCCTGACAGGAGAATGGAAGGGACCACACCCTCTGCTAACCAAGGGTCGAGGATATGCTTGTGTCTTTCCAGAGAATGCGGAATAGCCCATTTGGGTACCAGCCAGAAACATCAAGCCTGCAACTGACAGCCAACCAGAACCAGCTGAACAAGACTGAGACTCCGCCTTGTTAGCAGATGCACCTGCCTTATCATCCTACCCTGAGAAACTGCCCATAGCCACATCCATTACTGCTTTATACCCCACTAGCTCTCATCAGCCACTCAGACAGCCCACAGCCTGTGTGTGGTCACGCCATTCCTGATTACCATTGTTCCTCATTCCTACCCCCATCTGAGCAAGCACTCCTGTGGTCTCTCGATTTGAGCGCTGGTTAGTCAATGACGGGTAAGATCTCCTGGGGGGGGGGGGCTGGCGCCACGGCTCAATAGGCTAATCCTTCGCCTAGCGGCGCCGGCACACCAGGTTCTAGTCCCGGTCGGGGCGCCAGATTCTGTCCTGGTTGCCCCTCTTCCAGGCCAGCTCTCTGCTGTGGCCCGGGAGTGCAGTGGAGGATGGCCCAAGTGCTTGGGCCCTGCACCCCATGGGAGGCCAGAAGAAGCACCTGGCTCCTGCTTTCAGATCAGCGTGGTGCGCTGGCTGCAGTGCGCCAGCCGTGGCGGCCATTGGAGGGTAAACCAATGGCAAAGGAAGACCTTTTTCTCTGTCTCTCTCACTGTCCACTCTGCCTGTCAAAAAAAAAAAAATCTCCTGGGGTACAACCTAAGACAGGCACGGCTGCGTACAGAGACCACATGGAAATGGGGTCAACAACGGTGTGGTCAACGATCATGCCTCCCGTGTTGCTCAAAAATAAACGAAAAGAGGGAAATGTGGTAGAATGAGAAGGCCATGCCAAGATGGCCGCTGGCAAGTGAGTGTCAGTTACTCAGGAATGGCTTTGAAACCCACATGGTAAACGGAGCCTGCCTGGCAACAGGCTGTGATTGGATGGCTTTGGAAACTGGCTGGCAACAGGCTGTGATTGGTTGGGGCATAGACCGCCCCTTGACCAGACTGGCTGTCTTGGCTATATAAGCTGTTGTACCAACTGAAATAAATGAGTCTGCAGGTTGCTTGCCTCAAGCCCACTTTTACTGGGCTCCTGGGGTCTGTGTGGTGACTCTGTGCATCTTGCCCCCACCATACTCCTCCTCTCAGGAACGAATCCACAGCAACAATTGACCATCAAGGAAGTGTGCAACCAGAAGCACTTTTGCTGTAGGAGATGGCTAAGAGACGGTTGCCCAGCTCACCTCACTGAGACTGCCAGGAGACTGGAAATACCCAGGCTGGAGAGTGATTAAGTCCCGTCTGGCTCATTCCTGCGCGGCGGCACTCCCGTCATGCACGAGGACCAGGAAGAATTCAGTGCCACGAGGGCGGTGACCTGAGCCAGCACCTGCCGCAGCCTTGGCCAGGGTTAAGGATGTGTGGACCGAGAAGACGGCACACAGCAGGAGCACACGCGGGAATGGCGGGGGAGGCGAGGCTGTGTGTGCACACGGCTGGTATCTTCATAAAATAGAGAAGTCTATTTACTTGACTAGCAGAGAGAGAGAGAGAGAGAGAGAATCTTCCCTCCTGCACTAGCCAGGGTCTCCCGCGGGGATCGGAGGGTGCTGGCTCCTGGCCCCCTCCCACGGCTGCGCTAACAGGCAGCAGGGGTCGGCGGTGGAGCTGGGCTGCCTCCCCTGCCCTCCGGGATGGGGTGGGGGATCCCAAATGGCATCTCCAGGATGGAGGCAGACGCCCACCCAAAGCGTCGCTCCAAGCCGAGCCTGGAAGTGTTCAACAATCAGTGTTCAATAATTAATTAATACGTGAATTAAAGAAGGAATAAGCGAGGTTTTTAGGGGTCTCTCGTGCACACACATGCATGTCCCCACACACATGCACATGCCCAAACCAGACTGTCCCTGCAAATCCTAACACCTGTTTACTACCTCTGCTGACTTAGGGAAAGTTACCTAATCGCTCAATTTCCTTATTTATAAAATGGGAACAATGTTTCCTTCATACCTCTTTTCAAACAACATGTATCTGTTTATTTGAAAGGCAGAGTTAGAGAGGGAGAGGCAGACAAACAGGCTGTGGCTTAACCCGCTCCATTCCTGATCCAAGGACCAAGGATTCGCAGCTGCGTATGACTGGCAGTCCCTGTCCCAGGCGGATCTTGCTGCTTCCAGAGGGCGGATGCCTGGAGCCAAGTGTGAACATGATTTCTCCAAGTTCATGTGTTGGACACGGAATCCTAGAATCCAGACGTTGATGGTGTTGGCAAGCAGGGCCTTGGGGGAGGTGAGGAGGGAAGGTGGGCTCCCCCTCAGCCTTGGCCGCCTCACAAGAAGAGGAAGCCGGCAGGATGCTGGACACCGCACCCTCCGGAGGTCTGAGCCGAAGAAACTTCCGTTCTGCAGAAGCCCCCGAGGCTCTGGGGTTTTGTTACAGCAGTGGGACATTGCCTGAGCCCCCCCGCTCCCGCCCCGGGGTGCTACACACCCGCCGTTGCACACGGCCCCGAGTGTCGGCCGTGCTGGGGCTGGGAGGCCTGCGGAGCGGGCCTGTGACCATGTAGGGCAGTGGCCTAACCAGGACACAGGGCTACCGCCTGGCGTTCTTCCCATCAGGAGTCTGACCACTGCTTTGATCCGCCCCCATGCTAAGTCCCCAGAGCAGCCTTAACAATGTCTTAAAAAAAATCCCTTGGGGAGGCTTTTAAGGCTCAGGATGTTGACCGGATGTTCAAATGCTAACTTAGGTAGAAGAATGAGGAGGACTGGCCGCTGCGTGAACCCCTCCTGGCCACCTCATTGGGTCCCGCTGTGCAGGCGGGTGGTGGTGGTGGTGGCGGGGGTGGGGCCTCAGACGGCAGCACCAGGACCCAGCTGGCACTGGAGCCCTGGCTGTGCTCCAGGGCCCACACTCCACCCTCCCAAGCGCTACCTTGTGGACCCCTGCAACAGCTCTGAAGTTGGCTCAGGTCCATTTTCCAGGCAGGGAAACTGAGGCACAGTCAGCCCGAGTCTCAGACTCTAGGTCAGAAGTGGAGGTCCAGGAGTTGTAGGGGGGCCTTGACCTCTGCCCGAGGTCCAGCCAGGCCACGGCTGTTCAGGCCTGAGGGTCTTCCGACTTTGCCAGCAGCGCTTCCAGCTCGTCCCAACACGAGGCCACCTGGCCTCCCACCCTAACCTGTCTCTGATCCGCATTCCCAGGGCCCGAGCACCTCCCCGCAGCTGTGAATAGTGAAGCCCTGGTTCCCCCCGAGCAGTGTCTGCAGCATTCCTCTGCTCTTCCACACACAGGGCTGTAACCAAGGCCTTTAGGGATATAGATATAGGTATAGGTATAGGTATAGATATAGGTATAGGTATAGGTATAGATATAGATATAGGTACAGGTATAGATATAGGTATAGGTATAGGTATAGATATAGGTATAGGTATAGATATAGATATAGATATAGGTACAGGTATAGATATAGGTACAGGTATAGATATAGATATAGATATAGGTATAGATATAGATATAGATATAGGTATAGATTAGGTATAGATATAAATATAGGTATAGGTATAGATATATAGATATAGGTATAGGTATAGATATAGGTATAGATATACGTACAGGTATAGATATAGGTATAGGTATAGATATACGTACAGCTATAGATATAGGTACAGGTATAGATATAGGTATAGGTATAGATATAGGTATAGGTACAGGTATAGATTAGGTATAGATATAGGTATAGGTATAGATATAGGTATAGGTACAGGTATAGATTAGGTATAGATATAGGTATAGGTATAGGTATAGATATAGGTATAGGTATAGATATAGATATAGGTATAGATATAGATATGAATATAGATATAGGTATAGGTATAGATATAGATACAGGTATAGATATAGGTATAGATATAGATATAGGTATAGGTATAGATATAAATATAGGTATAGATATAGATATGAATATAGATATAGATATAGGTATAGATTAGGTATAGATATAAATATAGGTATAGATATAGATATAGGTATAGGTATAGATATAGGTTTAGATATAGATATAGGTATAGGTATAGATATAGATTAGATATAGGTATAGGTATAGATATAGATATAGGTACAGTTATAGATATAGATATAGGTATATAGATATAGGTATAGGTATAGATACAGATATAGGTATAGATTAGGTATAGATACAGGTATAGGTATAGGTATGGATTTATTATTTTTTTGAAAGGCAGAGTTACGCAGAATCAGAGAGAGGTCTTCCATCCGCTGGTTCACTCCCCAGATGGCCACACAATGCCCAGAATTGGGCTTATCTGAAGCCAGGAGCTTCTTTCAGGTCTTCCATGCGGGTGCAGGGGCCCAAGCACTTGGGCCATCTTCCACTGCTTTCCCAGGCCACAGCAGAGAGCTGGATGGGAAGTGGAGCAGCCAGGTCTCAAACTGGCGCCCATATGGGATGCCGGCACTGCAAGCGGCAGTTTTCCTATCATGTTACAGTTCCAGTCCCTAGGGACGTATTTGAGGCGTCTTCAAAAAGTTTCTGAAAATGCTTATTAAGAAAAACCTTCATGGATTAAAAATATTTTTGCACCAAAATAAATTTATTTTTAAAAAATATTTATTTATTTGAAAGGCAGAGTTACGGAGAGGTAGAGGGAGAGAGAAAGAGAGAGAGAGAGAGAATGAATCTTCCATCCGCTGGTTCACTCCCAAATGGCTGCAACAGCAAGAGCTGCCGACCCAAAGCCAGGAGCCAGGAGCTTCCTGTGGGTCTCCCACGCGGGTGCAGGGGCCCCAGCACCCGGGCCATCCTCCACAGCAGAGAGCTGGATCAGATGTAGAGCAGGCAGGACTTGAACCGGTGCCCATATGGGATACCTACACAGTGCTGGCCCCTAAAATAAAGTTATCTTTAAAACATATTGATTTTCCTTTTAATTGAAAGGGGGAGGAGAGAGAGAGAGAGAGAGAGAGAGAGAGAGAGAGAGAGGATCATCCATTGGGCTGGGCCAAGCCAAAGCCAGGAGCTGGTAACTGAGTCTCCCCCATGGGTGCTTGGGCCATCACCTGCTGCTCTGCGGAGACTCGGAGATGTGTCCCCTGGAGTCTGGAGATGGGGGGACCTACAGCGGTAGCTCTCCAAGTGAGAGCTGGGCAGAAGCGGCCTGAACCTCCAGGGTGTGGGGTGGACCAGGGAGGCCATGGCTTTCCCGCAAGGGGGTGGCAGAGGCCCGGGAAAGCCGCCTGCTGGAGCCCATGCCCACTGAGGGGCTCCTGTCTAATTGATTCCTCATAGCGACCCCGGGGGAAGGTGTGGCCACTCTCACTTTCCATGGACTCCTCTATGTCACACAGCCATTCATGGGGCTTCCTCAGGGCCTTTGCACCTGCTGTTTCCTCTTCCTGTTCCCCCAGATTTATTTATCTGGAAGGCAGAGAGAAACTGAGAGAGACCTTCCATCCACTGGTTCATGCCGCAAATGGCTGCAATGGCCAGCCCATACCCAGGAGCCAGGAGCCAGGAATTCCATCTTCCGGGTCTCCCACGCGGGCACAGGAGCCCAATCACTTGGGCCACCTTCTACTGCTTTCCCGGGCCATAGCAGAGAGCTGGAGCGGAAGTGGAGTAGCCGGGACTAGAACCGGCGGCACTGCAGGCCGCGGCTTTACCCGCTGCGCCACAGCGCCGGCCCGGCTTGTTCCCCTTCCTGGCATTAGCCGCCCTGCCTTTTGGCCAGTTTGTCTGAGGCCTCTGCTGGGCGTTCGGCCGGTCGGAAGAAGACCGCTGGCGGGCGGAAGGCACCCCTCGGCGAATCTGTTCACAACGTCACGTGCACGGGCACGCTGGTTCCCACGCGCTGCCACTCACTCTTTCACCCAGGCAACGGCACCTGGATAAACCAATCAGCTCCTGGCGCAGCGGGTGAGGGGCTCCGATCTGGCCAATCAGAACACGCCATCCCCTGGCTACAGTGATTGGTGGAGGGCTGCACATGTGACCAAGCCCAGCCCGGAAGCCGGGCCCCGCGGAGCCCCGCGTGCGGGGAGATCGCTGGAGCTGGAGGGGCCGAGCCCCCGCGTTCCCAGCCCGCGGTTCTGAAGGGCGTCGCCATTCCTGGCCGTTGGGCTGTAGGGTGTACGTGGGTGACCTGGGACACAGGGGCAGCAAGGCCGCGTAGGAACGGGCCTCTGGCCAGTGCGGGCCACTCCGAAGGGCGTGAGTCGCACAAAACCCTCCTGGCCTCGCCATTGTGGAGTTTGGAGACCCCCGGGATGAGCTGGATGGAAGAAGCGGCGGTGGCGGCCGCTCGCTGCTGGCGCCGGCGCCCTCGAGGTGACCGGCGTGGGAGGAGAAGCCCAGGCCCCTCTCTGGAGACAGGAGCAGAGAAAGGTCGCCGTCCCGGGACAGAAGCCCCCAGCCCCGTCCCGCGCCCTCTCTAGGTCTCATGGCCCCTCGGGGTCGAAGGAGAGAACATGGGAGAGCCCTTGGCAAGAGGGCGGCCCGCAGGGACACATCGCTCACAGGAGCGGGCGCAGGGGATTCAGGTTTTGTTGGAGACGCCACGTGTTTGGTGCATTTCTAGGACGTTCTGCCTGTTTGGATTTGTCTCTTGGACAGCGACGCACGGAAAGACGGAATTCCCTGTGGTGTGCAGTGGGTCGCGTGGGGCTGGAACACCAAGGGTTGCTTTACCGCGGTCCCGCAGGCAAGGCTGGATTCACGGTTGAGCCTTAGGCTTGCAGAGGCCGGTGACCGCTACGTCCTGCCCAGCTGAGAGAGCGTGGTGTTTAACACTGTAGGAACAGCACTGTCAAAACCTGAACTAAGATGGGCTTTTTTCCTTAGCTGTAGGTAAACCAGCTGTCTTTAAAAGCCACTGTGGGGCCGGCGCTGTGGCGCGGTGGGTTAACGCCCTGGCCGGAAGCACCAGCATCCCATATGGGTGCCAGTTCTAGTCCCGGCTGCTCCTCTTCTGATCCAGCTCTCTGCTGTGGCCTGGGAAAGCAGTGGAAGATGGCCCAAGTGCTTGGGCCCCTGCACCTGCGTGGGAGACCTGGAAGAAGCTCCTGGCTCCTGGCTTCAGATCGGCACAGCGCTGGCCATTGAGGCCTTTGGGGAGTGAATCAGCGGATGGAAGACCTCTCTCTCCCTCTCTCCCTCTCCCCCCACCCCCGCCTTTACCTCTCCTTCTGGTGTCCTGGGAAAGAGATTTCTGATGTCATCAAGACGCCTTGATTCAGCTGTGCTTGAAGTCAATCCCGATCCTGCAGGCTTTGTGTTAGGCTGGTCTATATGATTGTGGTGTTTCTCCTGAGCCAGCTGGCATGGGACTCAGCCTCCTGCCTTCGAAAGAACACGCGCTGAGGGGACAGAGTGGAGTTTTGGAGGGTGTGGCGCTCGACCGAGAGATAGAGGCTGGATGGGGGCGGGAGCAGGGAGTTACGGGTGCAGTTGATCCTGGAGGGTACAGGAGGATTTAGCAGGCCAGTGTTTCTGAGAGTGGCAGAGCCCCCTCCAAACCTCTGCCCTGGGGGACCAAACTCTAGCAGGCTTTTGGGTAACGTGGCCCCAGCTGGTTAACATGGCGGAGAACTCAGTGCTGCCGGGAGAATTCTGCCTGCTGCGGTGAGAGGCGGCGTGCCCCCTGCCGCCCTTTCTCAGAGCAGTTCCTGCCGCGGGCCGGACGTGCTGTTCTTCACTGACCCTCCAGCAGGGGGTTTCAAAGCCAGTCCTTGGCCTGCGCTGCGGCTCACTAAGCTAATCCTCCGCCTTGCGGCGCCGGTACACCGGGTTCTAGTCCCGGTCGGGGCGCCGGATTCTGTCCTGGTTGCTCCTCTTCCAGGCCAGCTCTCTGCTGTGGCCCAGGAGGGCAGTGGAGGATGGCCCAAGTGCTTGGGCCCTGCACCCCATGGGAGACCAGGAGAAGCACCTGGCTCCTGCCTTCGGATCAGCGCGGTGCACCGGCCGTAGCGGCCATTGGAGGGTGAACCAACGGAAGGAAGACCTTTCTCTCTGTCTCTCTCTCTCACTGTCCACTCTGCCTGTCAAAACAAAACAAAACAAAACAAAAACAAAAACCAACCAACCAACCAGCCAGTCCTTGGCCATGGAATCATCCGGAAGGGTTGGCCTCATCTTGCATTCTTTGTGGGAGGAGGGACTCCTGCGTGGGACCCCTGGCAGCTGGCAGAGGCCCCCACTGGTCCGTCCACCCTCCCTACCTGCACCTGTGCCCCACCCACCCCGTGCCCTCACACTCCCACTGAAACGCGCAGCTCAGACTGGAACCGGGCCGGTGCTGAGCAGCCACGTGTTGTGGCTTTCGGTAGCTCCTGGCTTTGTGGACCTTGACTGGTCCCGGGACCTGAGCCTTCTCCCACCGCACTCACCATCCCCTCCACTTGCACCTCCCACCTGCATTTTAATTGGCTCAGTGTTTTTCTTTAAGACCCAGCTAAAATAAACAACTCAGCAACAGCCACAAAATCCCATATAAATATGCAACTTAGAAGTAAGTGCAGATGAAATCAAAAGGAGGGTGAAAATAAAATATATTGGGCCCGGCGCTGTGGTGTAGCAGGTAAAGTCGCCGCCTGCAGTGCCAGTATCCCATATGGGCACCAGTTTGTGTCCTGGCTGCTCCACTTCTGATCCAGCTCTCTGCTGTGGCCTGGGAAAGCAGTAGAAGATGGCCCAAGTGCTTGGGCCCCTGCACCCGCGTGGGAGACCTGGAAGAAGCTCCTGGCTCCTGTTCAAAGACAACTTTAAAAATATCTGCCTCTGGCTGATTGGCAAGCGCTGCTAAGGTTAAGGTCAGCTGTGGGGATTACATAAGGAAAGGATATAAAAGTAAGAAGAAAAACAAATGAAGGGGGTACTGATGGCTTCCCAAATGCTACATGTGTTGCCCGTGATGTCTTATTGCGGTGCTGTGGTTTTAAGTTTCTAATGGACGGGAGTCTTTGTAAATAAATCTTATCTTTCTTCCTTTTTTTTGACAGGCAGAGTTAGAGAGAGAGAGAGAGAGAGAAAGGTCTTCCTTTTCCGTTGGTTCACCCCACAGTGGCCGTTGCGGCCGGTGCACCGCGCTGATCTGAAGCCAGGAGGCAGGTGCTTCCTCCTGGTCTCCCATGCGGGTGCAGGGCCCAAGCACTTGGGCCATCCTCCACTGCCCTCCTGGGCCACAGCAGAGAGCTGGACTGGAAGAGGAGCAACCGGGACAGAACCGGCACCCCAACCAGGACTAGAACCCAGTGTGCCGGCGCTGCAGGTGGAGGATTAGCCTAGTGAGCCGCGGCGCCGGCCATAAATCTTATCTTTCAACTTTCATGGGTATGTGGATGTTTATTCGTGAATCGAGCCTGTCGTATTTATTTTATTTTATTTATTTATTTATTTATTTTTTGACAGGGAGAGTGGACAGTGAGAGAGAGACAGAGAGAAAGGTCTTCCTTTGCCGTTGGTTCACCCTCCAATGGCCGCCGCACCGCGCTGATCTGAAGCCAGGAGGCAGGTGCTTCCTCCTGGTCTCCCATGCGGGTGCAGGGCCCAAGCACTTGGGCCATCCTCCACTGTACTCCTGGGCCACAGCAGAGAGCTTGGCTGGAAGAGGAGCAACCGGGACAGAACCGGCACCCCAACCAGGACTAGAACCCGGTGTGCCGGCGCTGCAGGTGGAGGATTAGCCTAGTGAGCCGCGGCGCCGGCCATAAATCTTATCTTTCAACTTTTATGGGTATGTGGATGTTTATTCGTGAATCGAGCCTGTAATATTAAAGTCTGTGCACAGCTCTCGGCCGTATCACTATCTGGTCAAAACAGGCTAGCCCTGGCCGTTGCAGCCATCTGTGGAGTGAACCAGCGGATGATGACCTCCCTGTCTCTTCTCTCTGTAACTCTGCCTTTCAAATAAATAAAAAAATTTTGAAAATGAGATGTATTTGTGACATAGTCTGTGAAAGTTTTTTGTTACCATGGAACATGGGCTCCACTTGGAGGAAGTAAGCGTGGCATTGGCTAACACCCAGAACTTCACTTTGAACTTGGTACTGCTCCAGCGTAGTCTGAATTCTACCTGTACCTGTAAATGTATCCATTGGCTTGTGTATCCCTTCAACAACCCAGGAGGCAGGTGCCACCCTTTTCTCTTTGCACAGATGGAAACTTGGGCACAGAGAGGTTAAGTGACTTTCCTCAGGCCACCTGCCCAGTGGCTGCGCAGACCCAGGTTTCAGGCTCCAGAGTCGGGTCTTAACTTTGCACATAACCACCTCTTTTTTTAAAAAATATTTATTTGAGAGGTAAAGTTACAGAGAGAGAGAAGGAGAGACAGAGAGAGAGGTCTTCCATCTGCTGGTTCACTCCTCAAATGGCCACAATGGCCAGAGCTGAGCTGATCTGTAACCAGGAGCCAGGAGCTTCCTCCAGGTCTCCCACGCGGGTGCAGGGGCCCAAGGACTTGGGCCATCTTCTACTGCTTTCCCAGGCCATCAGCATGGAGCTGGATCGGAAGTGGAGCAGCCAGTGACACAAACCGGTGCCTATATGGGATGCTGGCACTGTGGCTTTACCCACTACGCCACGGAGCCGGCCCCATAACCACCTTTTCTCCTCATTTAGACCTCTGCCACCCCCAGCCGGCAGATATTATCATAGCCATTTTTTCACGGAGTTGAAAGAAATTGTCCACTGTCCCAGGCTGGTACATGGCAGGGCCAGGATTTGTCCCTAGGGAATCTGGCTCCTGACTGTGGCCCCGGGATGCGTGCAGAAAGGGGAGAACCTTCCAGCTGAAAGACAGCTGGGCTGACCCTGCGCTTCCCTCCTGACGTCACTTGGAACCCACTTCCCCAATTGCAAGGGGACTCCCTGCAGCCTGTGATGTTGGCTTTATTTCCCCTTGGTTAACTGTAACAAACCCACACCACTGTCCCCAACGCGTGCTGGTGTGCCCGGCTGCCTCCTGGGAGAACTGGCTTCGTCTCTCCCAGTCAAAGTTTACCCGATTGGCACCCTTGCCCTTCATTCCCCCCACCCCACCCCTGCACTTAGCTCCATCCCAAGCACCCTCACTTTCTGCCTCCTGTTCTCACCGTGCATTTCCTGATGGTCAAGAGCAAGTGCGGGCCTCCTGACTCCTCGGGTCCCCGCGGGATCCGGCATCTGAGAACCTGCTCTGTGTGTGGGTAGCGTGGTGAGCCGGCAGGAAAGCAGCAATTAGTTAATAGCAGGGCAAACACCGGTGGCAGGGTGTCTTGGAGAGGCTGTATCGCAAAAAGCAGTGTAAGGTAAAGCGGGCTAAGAGACACATCCTCTTCCCTGCCTTGTAAATGATTTATTTGAATGGCAGAGTGACAGGAAGCGAGAGGGAGAGGGATCTTCCATCCACTGGTTCACTCCCCAAATGGCTGCCACACCAGGAGCCAGGAACACCATCCGGGTCTCCCACATGGGTGGCAGAGGCCCAAGCACTAGGACCATCGTTTGCTGCTTTCCCAGGCGCATTAGCAGGGAGCTGCATCGGAAGTGGAGCAGCCGGGACTCGAACCCGTGGCGGCAGCTTAACCCACTGTGCCACAACACGCAGCCCTCTCCTCCCTGTCTCACTGGGACTAAGTCTAGGGGGCAAATCTTATCCTGTGTGTCTCATGCTTTTATGGCGAGGCTGTCCCTGTCACTCCCAGTCAAAGCCCTGCTCTGCCCGGCCCAGGAGTTTGGGAAATCCCGGGCAGGACCGTGAAACGGAAGTGACGCACACTCGGCGCCCCTGTGTCTGGTGGCGGAAGAGAGGACTTGCTCCGCCTAGTTCTCTTCAAGAGCCAATCAAATCTTTCCCATCAACCCCGGCAGAGTTGCTCTTGCTTGGTATTGGTCAGAATTAGGTCACATGCCCATCGCTGAGACTGGGGGCATCGTGATTGGCGCTGGCGTTGACCAATCAGGGTGTGTCCTGCAGGGGCGGGGCACACGGAGGCCGCCTGCATGAAGCAGATTCGGTGAGGTATAAGTATCCTTTGCCGGAAACGTCTGGGGCCGGAAGTGCGTCTGGGGCCGGAAGTGCTTCAGGCTTCAATTTGTTTGGATTTTAGAATCTTGGCGTCTGTGTTTCCCATACACCTTGGACACATAACCCAAAGGAAATGTCCGCGGTATTTTTGGAGCGCGTGTGTGTAGGTCGGGAGCCGCCGCGTGAGGCCCGGTGTGGAGCTGCCACTTGTCGCGCTGTCACGTGGCACCAGGAGTTTCGGGTTCTGGAGCTGGGGTGGCGGCGCCCCCGGGAAGCACCCGTGCCCGGCCCTCGGTGCGCACCGGCAGGCGCTGTGTGTGGGCCGTGGCTCACTCAGGTCGTCCAGCGCCCCCCCCCGCCCCCCCCCCGCCCCGCCCCGCCCCGCCCCCTACCCCCGCCCCGCCCCGCCCCGCCCCCTACCCCCGCCCCCCTCTGACCCCAGCCCCTCCGCCCCGCCCCGCCCCCACCCCCGCCCCCGCCCCCTCTTACCCAGCCCCATTCACCTGGTGCTTGGGCCGCGCTGGGCCTGGCACCTGCCCTTGGAGGTGGGCGCGCAGAGACTGCCCAGGAGAGAGTCACCTGCAGCCGCAGGCGTGTTGTCCGATTTCCCAGGGGGCAGGTGTTCGTGCAGGGGTTCAGCCCCCGCTCGGGACGCCCGCATCCCACACGGAAATGCTGGGGTCTGGGGTCCAGGCTGCTCTGCTTCTGCTGCCGGGCGGCCTGGAGACAGCCGGGGGTGGCTCCACTAGGGGGGCCCTGGGTAGAGAGCCAGACTCCCGGCTTCAGGCTCCCCCAGCCCTGGCTGTGGTGGGCGTTTGGGAAGTGAACCAGTGCATAGGAAATTTCTGATTGTCCTCTGGCACTTGCTCTCCCTGCCTTTCTTTCCTTCTTTTTTTTTTGGACAGGCAGAGTGGACAGTGAGAGAGAGAGAGAGAGAGAGAGAGAGAGAAAGGTCTTCCTTTGCCGTTGGTTCACCCTCCAATGGCCGCCGCAGCTGGCGCACCGTGCTGATCTGATGGCAGGAGCCAGGTACTTCTCCTGGTCTCCCATGGGGTGCAGGGCCCAAGCACCTGGGCCATCCTCCACTGCACTCCTGGGCCATAGCAGAGAGCTGGCCTGGAAGAGGGGCAACCGGGACAGAATCCGGCACCCCGACCGGGACTAGAACCTGGTGTGCCGGCGCCACAAGGCGGAGGATTAGCCTAGTGAGCCGCGGCGCCAGCCCATGTGGTTAATATTTACAATTGCTAATGAGAAGCTTTGTGTTTTCTCCCCAGTCATTCATGCCCAGTGTGCAATCGCCCCGACACACGCACGCCAGGCCCCGCCCATTTCAGCCACCCAGCTGTCCTGTGGGGCCAGAGGCCACCGCCATGGACAGCTCTGGAAGCAGGATCAGAGAGGTGTGGGGACTGGCTCAGGGCGCACAGCAGGGCCCAGGTCTGTCTGAGTACTCGGTGAAGCCTGGGCGTGAGGCCTACCCACGCGTGCTCACGCCAGGGGTTCTCCAGTGCTACGGCATCCAGGAATCACCTGTGGAGCTAAAAAGACATGTGGACCCCAGCCCCACCCACACCTACAGCGTGAGGACCTCAGGGGTGTGGGCCCCGGGAAGGTGCACTACAGGCGCCCGAGCTTGCGTGCTGTGTCTGCGGGGGCACCTGGGGCGCCCCTGATCCCCGACCGTGCAGACCCCGGGGGCTCATCAAGATCCCTGTGCTGGCCAGGAGCCCACCCGGAGCAAGTCACTCTTCCTTCGTGTTTTAGGTTTACTTTATGTATTTGAAAGGCAGAGTTACAGAGAGAGAGAGAGGTCTTCCATCTGATGGTTCACTCCCCAGTTGGCCGCAACGGCCGGAGCTGCGCCGATCCGAAGCCAGGAGCCAGGAGCTTCTTCCTGTCTCCCACGTGGGCTCAGGGGCCCAAGGACTGGGGCCATTTACTGCTTTCCCAGGCCAGAGCAGAGAGCTGCCAGGACTAGAACAGGTGCACATATGGGATGGCGGCACTGCAGGCGGCGGCTTTACCCGCTACACCACAGCGCCAACCCCTTAGTCATTTCTCTTAAAACAACTTAGTTATTTTCTTTTATTCACTTGAAAAGCAGAGGCAGAAGTAGGGGAGGGAAAGGAAGAGAGAGAGAGAGAGAGAGAGAGAGAGAGAGAGAGAGAGAGAGAGAGGTCTCATTTGCTGGTTCACCCCTCAAATGTCCACAACAGCTGGGACTGGACCAGGTCAGAACCAGGAGCCAGCGGCTCCGCCCAGGTCGCCCACACGGGTGGCAGGGGGTGAGCTTCTGGGGCCGTCAGCCACAGGTTACGCTGGAGCAGGCAGCTGGGCTGGAGGACAGGGCCGGGGCTTGACCCAGGCGCTCTGGCCGGGAGGCACCGCACCAAGCCCCTGCCCCCTCTTAGTCGCTGGCTCCGCCGGGCTCGGGGGTTTTAAAGGCAGGCATCCACCCACCTGCGTCACCTCTCTTCTTGGAAACAAGTCTGCGGGCATTTCTGAAAGCCACAACGCCCCCCTCCCAGCCCCGCGCAACCCCCACTCCGTCTTGGGGCTCTGGGAGCGCCCCCTGGCTGCACAGGCCCACGCGGCCGGCGGCCGGCCCTCTGCGGCTGGCTTGTTTCAGGGTTGGTCTGACCTCCTCGCGTCTGCGGTGTTTCCTTCTGCTTTGAGGCCGAGCATCCCCCCTCCCCTCCGCGTGCGAGGACCGCACCTGGCTTACCCGGCCGTCCCTTGATGGGCCCTTGGGTTGCTTCCGTGTCTGGCCGTTGTGAGTACAATTCCCTGTCTGAGACCTCGCCCCGCAGTCTTCTGGGTCTGTACCCGGAGGTGGAATTACTGCGTCGTGTAGGGATTCACCGTAAAAAAACATTTATTCATTTGAAAGACAGAGACAGGGATCTTGCATTCACTGGCTCACCCCTCACAACAGCTGAGGCTGGGCCAGGCCGAAACCTGGAGCTCCAGCCAGGGACTCCCACGTGGGTGCCGTGGTCCAAGCCCTTGGGCCAGCCTCCGCAGCTTTCCCAAGTGTCAGCAGGGAGCTGGATCGGAAGTGGAGCAGCCGGGACTTGAACCCGTGCACTGCACCACACTGCCCCCCAGTGGCTATGGCGTGTATTACACCCCTCCCTGGCAGTGCACCTGCGCTGTGGCTCCTCCAGGTCCAGGGCCCGAGGCTTCGGTTCTGCCTGGTTTTCTTGGGGGGGGGGGGGTCCGATCAAGGAGAGAGGTGTATTCAGCTTGCGGGGCCAGGATCCCGCCGCACCTCCCCCTCCCTCCACCCTCGGCCTCCAGCGAGGGACCCTGGCAGGGGCGGGCGCACCTGCGAAAGGCAGGGACCATGCTGGCTGTTTGGACATCTCTCTTCCGTGGGGTCTTTGGAGGGTGCTGCCCACCAGGACCTCAGCGCCCCCTGCTGGCCATCAGATCTCTCTCTTTTAAGTTTTTTTTTTTTTTTTTTTTTTTTTTTTTTTTTTTTTTTTACAGGCAGAGTAGACAATGAGAGAGAGAGAGACAGAGAGAAAGGTCTTCCTTTGCTGTTGGTTCACCCTCCAATGGCTGCCACGGCTGGCGCACTGCAGCCGGTACACCGCGCTGATGCGAAGGCAGGAGCCAGGTGCTTCTCCTGGTCTCCCATGCGGGTGCAGGGTCCAAGCACTTGGGCCATCCTCCACTGCCTTCCCGGGCCACAGCAGAGAGCTGGCCTGGAAGAGGGGCAACCGGGACAGAATCCGGCGCCCCGACCGGGACTAGAACCCGGTGTGCCGGCGCCGCAAGGTGGAGGATTAGCCTAGTGAGCCGCGGCGCCAGCTAAGATTTTTAAAAATGTATTTATTTGACCCCCTCTGCAAAACTGGCCAACACCTACACACCATTAAGGTCTCAACTTAGACATTGTGTCCCATAGGAAAACTTATCTGATTCCTTGAAACCCAGTTTTGGTACCTGATTGCTTGGCTCCTTATTATGTGGCATTCTGTACTCCTATGGGAACTTCTCAGGCTGTGTTGTAGTAGTTACTTATCAGCTCCTTCCGTTAGAATATGCCCTGACAAGAGCAGGGACCACGCCTCTCATGTCCATAATCGCACTGCCAGTGCCTGCCACGAGACCCGGCACATAGTAGGCGCTCAAATATTTGTCAAGTGAATCAACCAAGTTCATTTATTAATGTTCTCTCTATATTAACAAAGATCTACAGTTGATTGTACTTTAGGGTTCGTTGACTCCAAAAAGATACGCATTGTGCATAAAGAGAATGAATCAATGTATACATTGTGATTTGTATCGTCTGTTCACTTTTGGTGGGGGGATATTGCTGTTATTTGCATATGCATCTAGTATTTCTGCAATACACTGCACTTCTAAGAGGAACTGTATCTTGTGTTGTGCTTGGTTGATTCACTGTCTCTCCAGGAAAAAAATATTTTGCAATACACTTGGTCACTGATGCTACAAAAAAAAAATGTATTTATTTGAAAGGCAGAATTAGACAAAGTCCGACCTCTGCCCCGGCACTTTCTCCGCCTCCACGCCCTTCCCCCAGGTCTCCCTGACCTCCTCACGTGTTCGCGGCTCGTCCCCTCCTCGTGCCCCACTTTCTTCCTCTGGGCGGCTCTGGTCACTTACCCCTGGACCTTGGTGCGTGGATGGCTGCCCACCCCACGTGGGCTCCAGCGGGCAGGGGCTTTGTCGCGGTCACTGACGCACCCCCAGCACCCCGCCCCGTGACCGCCACTTGTGGGGCTGGCTTACCAGCTGCTGGGGCAGGAGGGGCCCGGTCCTCAGCCTCCTCCCCTCCCTGTGGCCCCCTCCTCCCGCCCCCACGGCCTCGCTCCTGCGCAGGTCCCTCCTGTCTTCCGCCTCTGCCCTGCCTCGGGTTGGCTTGTAGTTGGGGGCGGGGTCTGCCACAAGCCCCCGCAGCACTCGGACAGTGGGCACTTCATCCGAGGACGGAGTAGGGGCGGGGCCTCGGGAGGTGGTTAGTGGGATCAGCTCATTGGACTGGATCCCCGTGACCGCCTCAGGTGGCTTTGTCAGGACGCCAGGACAGAGTGCGCCCCGGGGGCCCTGCTGGGGGCCTGAGGGATGGGGCTGCCCAGGCTGGGTCTGTGCACCCCCAACACCATGAGCCGGCACGACTCCGTCCTCCTTAAGTAGGTTGTGTTGTGGTCACAAGAAGCTGACCAGAGCCGCCCTCGCTGTCTCTGGGGACCGCTGTCTCCCGTGTCCCCTCCCGTGGCCCTCCGGGGTGCAGGTGCAGACAGGGTGCGCGGCTGACCCTGAGCCCGGGCTTTAAAGCTCAGCTGCCTTTGTGTGCCCTCGTCCACGACCGGCCGCCTCCTGAAGTTAATGACGGGGGACATCCCTTCGTTTCCCTCGGAGGGACCTGGGGCGGCGCCAGCTGAGAGACGCAGACTGAAATGGCCACCGGGGTGGGGGTCGGGGTCCTGGGGATGGGCGAGAACGAGTTAGGAGGAGCTGTGGGATGTTGTGTCTCTGTTTCTGTAGGATTTATTCATTTGAGAGCGAGCGAGCGAGCACTTTCATCAGCTGGGTCACTCCCCAGATGGCTGCAGTGGCCAGGGCTGGGCCAGGCTGAAGCCACGAGCCTGACCTCCATCCAGGTCTCCCATGTGGGTGGCAGGGGCCCGGCTACCTGGGCCATCCTCTGGGGCTCCTGCCACCTATGTGGGAGACCTGGAAGAAGCTCCTGGCTCCTGGCTTCAGCCTGGCCCAACCCCAGCTGTTGTGGCCATCTGGGGAGTGAACCAGTGGATGGAAGACCTCTCTCTCTCTCTCTCTCTCTCTCTCTCTCTCTCTCTCTCTCTGTCTCCTCTCTGTGTAACTCTGACTTTCAAATAAATAAATAAATCTTTAAAAGTTTGTCGAAAATACATATTATGAAAAAAACCCTACACGTGGATTTCTAATTTTTTTGTTGCCCCGTAACAAACTCTTTTAATTAGATTTTCCACAAACTTTTTGAAGTACATCCGTAGGTCCGGTCACTTCCTCCTGAAGATACCGTTTTGGAACCAAAAACATTGCAGCGGGAGCCCAGGGCTGTGGCAACTTTGCCCCCTCCCTGGAGCAGGGCTCTCACTGTGGGCAGCCGCGCCACCTGCTGACCAAAGCGAGCCCTGCAGATGCGCGCTCCTGCGTGTGGCGCATCCCTGCACACACACACCCCCCTCCCACGGCTGCTGGGCTGTTCTCACTGCTCATAGAGGAGATCAGAGATAGCCAAGGCCAGTGGGACTACTCAGAATTTCCACTTTTTTTAAAAAAAGATCGACTGAATTGAAAGGCAGAGTGATAGAGCAAGTGAGAGAGAGAGAGAGAGGGATCTTCCACTCACTAGTTCAGTCTCCAATGGCTACAGCAGCCAGGACTGGGCCAGGCCCAAACCAGGAGGCAGGAGCTCCTCTGGGTGTCACACCTGGGCGGCAGGGCCCCGGGGAGTTGGGCCCTCCTGCGCTGTCCTCGCGGGCGCAGTGGCAGGGAGCTGGGTTGGGAGCGGAGTAGCGGGGGCTTGCGCGGGTGCCCGTCTGGGCTGCTGGCGCCGCAGGAGGCAGCGTCGCCCACCGCACCACCACTCCAGCCCCCCCCCACACCTCCTCTCCCCGCCCTCCCAGAGCCTGTTTTGGCCGCTGGATTCGGAACTCTGGAGTGGCGGTTCTTCTCTCCGCGTCGGGAGGTGTTGTGCCACTTCCCGCTGGCCTCCGGGGTTCCCGACGAGCAAGCTGCTGGCTTTTGCAGGCCTGGTTCTGTGCTCGGTGGTTTTTTTCCGGGTGCTTGCAGGAAGTTTCCTCTGCCTTTGGTTTCCTGTTGTGGGGGCGATGTGTCTGGGCACGGACTTCTTTGCACTGTGTGATGAGTGGGGGCTGTGTTCTCGGAGGAGGAAGTCTTCTACTAAATGCCTGGCTCCTTTGAGGACGATGTATTTTGTGAATTACTCACTCACCTAATTCTCCCATTATGTTGTCTTTTTCCTGTTGTTCCCCAGGGACTCTTTTTAGGGATTTTAAGCTCTTTGCCTGTTGTGTTATCCTTAACATTAGCACGCTGGGACAACTGTGGAAGCAATGCCGTGAGCGGCCACCAGGGGGCAGAGCTGCTCTCGCCAAGTGCGGGAGACCTGGAGCAGGGGAGGGGAGGGTGGGCTCAGGACTCGCTCCGGCCCCTGGTACTCTTGCTTCCAGTCTCTGAGAGTTTCCTGCTTAACTGAGGGGACATCAGTAGGGATGGCCACCATCATTTTTTTTTTCTGGGACTCATCAGTAACACCCCTAAGTTGGAGGCAGGGTACCGCTGTGGTTAGAATAGAGGGTTTGGCGTTAGGGGTGGGCCTGATTCCCACCTCCTCTGCTTGCGAGTCGTGGGGCTGGGAAGTGCCTTCACCTCTGTTGCCGCCTGCACGCTCTGGGATGAAAGCCCTCACCTGGGGCCGAGCGTTGGGCACAGGGCTTACGACACTGCCTGGGGGGCCTGCACCCCGTGCCCGAGCAACCGCGTTGAAGTCCTGCCTCTGCTCGCATTCCGGCTTCCTGCCAACTGGGGGAGGCAGCAGGCCGTGCTCGAGGACCTGGGCCCCTGTACCCACACGGGAGACCCCGGCCCAGTTCCCAGCTCCCGGCTTCAGCTTGGCCCAGCCCGGCTGTTGTGGACATCTGGGGAGTGGACCGTGGGCAGAAGACCTCTGTCTGTCTCTGTCTCAAGGAATAAAAAAGAGGGGCCAGGCTGGCGCCGTGGCTCACTAGGCTAATCCTCCGCCTTGCGGCGCCGGCACACCGGGTTCAAGTCCCGGCCAGGGCGCCAGATTCTGTCCCGGTTGCCCCTCTTCCAGGCCAGCTCTCTGCTGTGGCCAGGGAGTGCAGTGGAGGATGGCCCAAGTGCTTGGGCCCTGCACCCACATGGGAGACCAGGAGAAGCACCTGGCTCTTGCCGTCGGATCAGCACAGTGCGCTGGCCGCGGCGGCCATTGGAGGGTGAGCCAACGGCAAAAGGAAGACCTTTCTCTCTGTCTCTCTCTCTCTCACTGTCCACTCTGCCTGTAAAAAAATCTCTGTCTCTCTCTCTCACTGTCCACTCTGCCTGTAAAAAAAAAAAAAAAGAGGGGCCGGTGCTGTGGCGTAGTGGGCTAAGCCTCCACCTGTGGCGCTTGGCCTCTCGTATGGGCACTAGTTGGAATCCCAGCTGCTCCTCTTCCAACCCAGCTCTGTGCTACAGCCTGGGAAAGCAGTGGGGGATGGCCCAAGTCCTTGGGCCCCCGCACCCGCGTGGGAGACCCGGAAGACGCTCCTGGCTTTGTTCTGGCCCAGTTCCGAGTGTTGCGGCCATTTGGGGAGTGACCCAGCAGATGGAAGACCTCTCTCTGTCTCTTTCTCTCTGTATCTGTAACTCTACCTGTCAAACAAATACATTCTTAAACAAAGACCAAGAAAGAAAAATTAAAAAAGAAAAGCATCGCTTGATTTGGGCGGAGCTGGCTGCTCGGCGTGGGTCTCTCACATTCATTCACAGAACGTTTATTGAGCACCTGTTGTGTCGCTCACTGTCCCTGCCCACAGGAGCCCACAGGCACCAGGGGGCATCCGAGGCGCTGGGTGCCTTAGAGAGAAATAAGCTAGCAATGCGGGCTGAGCTCCGGGCCGTTCGCAGGACGAGGGGCCGCCTGGACAGCAGCCCGAGTGAGGGCAGCGGCAGACCGCGGGGATGTCTCTGAAGAGTGAGGCGGGGACAAGAGCAAGTGCAAAGGGCCTGAGGCACGGCCGTGCCCTGAGTGTTGCAGAACACAAGGCCAGCGAGGCTGGAGCGGAGGGCGGAGACTGTGCCCGGGATTCAGTGAGACCACGGCTGTCCAGCGCGAGGGGACTCCTGCTTTAGGTTTTCTTTCTTTCTGTTTCTTTTTCTAAGATGTATTTACTTTGAAAGGCAAAGTTATACAGAGAGGGAGAGGGAAAGAGATCGGTTTTCCATCCGCTGCTTCACTCCCCAGATGGCCACCAGGGCTGGGCCAGGCCCAAGCCAGGAGCCAGGAGCCTCATCCAGGTCTCCCACGTGGGTGAAAGGGCCCAAGCGCTTGGGCCATCTTCTCTCGCAGGTGTGTTAGTGGGGAGCTGGGTCAAAGCAGAGCAGTGGGGGCTTGAACCAGATGCTGACGTCACAGGTGGTGGCTTAGCCCACGGAGCCCCAGGGCCTGGCCCTGGGCACTTCCTCCGTCGGCTGCAGACGGTCTGGGTGTGCACGCCGTAGTCACCGGCGACCCTGGCTTCAGAGCGGGGTTCAGTGTCAGCCTCACCTACCCCACGTGTCTCACCCTGCAGCCACCAGTGGGAACCCGGGGCCCTCTGGCCAGCAGCTCCTCCTGTCCACTGTCCACCGCTGGAGTCCACACCCATGAGGCTGCCAGGCGCCACGAGCACGCTGGCTGTCCTTGTGGGGACCTGAGCTGACCAGAAGGAGATGGAGGAGCCCTGGGCATGTGTCCGCCCCAAGCCCAGGCCCTGGTCCTCGGGCATCAGTGCCGCCTCCCAGGGTCTGCCCCAGCGGGAGCCGGAGCCGGGCATCCATGTGGGGTGTGGGCATCTCACCCCTGGCTGAATGCCCGCCCTTAAGCCAGCTCTGGACTTCTCTTACTGGCTGCTACAGTGTACGTGTTGTAGGGACGAGGAACGAAGCCCGGATGTGCTCGGGGCAGACGCAGGTCAGCGTGAGGGGCGCTGTGGGGGAACCGAGGCGGGTGTGGGTGACGCCAGGCTGTGGCGGGCGGGCGGCTTTGCCCCGGCCCGGGGAGGTGCCAGGCGGCTCTGGCTGTGTGACAGCCGCGGGATCTTGGTGACCTGCAGCCAGTGGGCTGGTGTTGTCCAGGCCCGCTCACGGTGCAGCCGGACGGGGAGCTGTGTCTGCCAGCTTCCCATTGGGCAAAGCGGGCCTCGTGACAAAGACCGCTGTCAAGGGCATGGGCACGGTCTGCCCGGTGCGTGGGGACTGCAGTTACTTGACAAGGAATGTGAGGTCCACCGTGGGGGCGGGGGTGGGGGAGAATTGCAGCTGATGGTTTAGGCTTCCACCTGAAAGATGAGCAGGAGTCGGGTTATTGAAGAGTAGCTGGAATAGAGAAAGGGGTTGGTATGTGCAAAGGTCCTGGGGCACCGAGGCACCAGCAAGAAGGCCGCATGGGGGCATCACAAACAAAGAGAAGGGGAGCAGCATGTGGGGCTGGAGCCCACATTCAGAGCCCGTATCCTGAGGGCAAGGACAGCTCTTGACCAGGAGAGACACAGCCCAGTCTCTCCGTGGCAGTCGACTGGGGAGGGGAAGACACGAGGAGTTTAGGAGGCTGGTCCGGAAGCTGGGCGGCGGCGGGGGGGGGGGGGTCATTGCAGTGTCTGTGCCTGGCGTCTCTGTGGAGGAGGCGGGAAGGCCCCTGCAGCGTGGTCTAGCCGGAGCAGGAGTCAGGGTTAGCGCGCAGGGCCCCGGCCCCTCTGCACACGCGGCCACCGCAGCAGCCCTGAGCATGCGCGGGTTTGAAGGAGAAGGAAGAGACGCGGGTGGAGTGCGCCTGGAGGAGGTGTGGCCCCGCGTGCTCAGTGCTGTTAGCGGCAGTGACTGTCAGGAGTGGGCGCCCGGGGCTACACTGTCTGCGCCTGCCGGGCGCTGAGTGGAGGAGGGTAAGGCGCGGGGTCCGGCTCGCGCCTGGAACCCCGCCGTCTTCCGCCGTCCCTGACGGAGCCCACGCCTCCTGGCTGCCGTCACCTGACGTGAGTCCCCCTCCCCTCCCACAGAGCCTCGCAGCCATCGGGCGGCTCAGAGACAGCCCTGCCCCCTCCGATGAGGACCGAGGGGCGCTGCGCCCAGAACGCAGGGTCCTCGCCCCCTCCTAGGACGCGACCCTGGAACTACACGGGGCCCCAGCAGGGTGAGGCCGGCCGTTCGGCCACCTCCAGCCTCAGCAGCCCTTCCCCGAGAACATGAGTGGGCAGTTCCCAATGCCCTCTGCCCGTCTTGTGGGTCCCTTGGCAAGTTCGAGTAACAATAACAACAACAGTCAACACCAGTTACTACTTCCCGAGCCCGTTCCTTACTACTTACTGCGCCCTGTTCCTGCCTCAGCTTCTTCACTCCTCACCCACAACCTGTAGGGTGAGCACTGTGACTATCCCCATTTCACAGATGCCAAAACGGAGGCTCAGCAGAGGTAAAATCAGCTTCCCAGAGCTGCCCGTGGCAGTGACGGATCGGATCTGAGCAGCCAGCTCCCAAGCCGTACCCCTGACCCCTTGCTAGTCCTCCGTCCCCTCTTGTCTGCTGACCCGTGTGGGAAACTTCCAGGCCATGTCCTCAACGTCCCTCGATTCTGAGTGGGGAGACTGAGGTGGGGAGGGGTTTGGAAACCAAATAAGGCAGGGAGGAGGAGGAGAGGGCGCGTCAGCCGGCCACAGAGCCGCCTTCTGGGCGCGCGGGGTCCTGGCTTGGCTTGTTCTCTGGTGGTTTCATTGTTTGGAATGAATGAAAGACAGGATCTTGGTACACAGTCCCCTGAATGAGTGACGGGCAGGATCCCGGTACACAGGTTCCTCGGTCCAGGCACTCAGTGCAGACTCGCTGGGCACCCGCACTGTGGCAGGCGTGCGTCTGCCCCGTGGTGGCTTTACCTGCTACACCATGGCGCCAGCCCCAGAGAGGTTCGGTGGATGACCACGGTCACACAGCTGAGATCTGAGCCCAAGGTATCTGGCTCCAGAAACGGTGCTACTAAACCCACATGCTTGCTTTCCCACGACTGGAAAACAACCGCACACGAGACACCAGTCGTGTGAAGTCGTGGGGCTGGCACTGAGGCATAGTGGGTTAAACCCTTGCCTGTGGTGCCGGCATCCCATATGGGTGCTGGTGCGAGTCCCGGCTGCTCCACTTCCATTCCAGCTCCCTGCTAATGCACCTGGGAGTGCAGTGGAAGATGGCCCAAGTGCTTGGGCGCCTGCACTCACATGGGAAACCCAGAAGAAGCTCCTGGCTTTGAATTGGCTCAGCTCCAGCCGTTGTGGCCGTTTGGGGAGTGAACCAGTAGATGGATGACCTCTCTCTCTGTCTCTCGCTCCCTCTGTCTGTAACTTTGCCTCCGACATAAATAAATAAATCTTTTTTTTTTAAAGATAAAACCCCAAGCTTGGGACTGGGGCTGGGAGTCAAGGCTGATGGTGCCAGGCGTGTCAGACCTCGATCTCAATTCTGTCTCCTCACCCAGGTCCCTGGTCCTTCTCCCCGTCTGCAGGGGTCATCGCAGCATTGCCATCAGGATCCTGGCTATCCTTGCTCTGGTCACAGGCCTGGTCTGTTTCTTCTACATCGGGAGTGCCAGGCGGCAAGGCCGGGGTGGGGCCAGCTCCAGGCCTTGCCTGGGACGTGTTGCTGTCCATGGTGCTGAGCCTGTCCCTGACTCCTGGGGCATACAGTGGTTTGGCAGCTTTGTTCAAGAATGGACGTGGGACCTGGGCAGAGTTTGTGAAGACTGGCAAATACTGGAGGCACAGAAGAGTGGGGGCTTTGGGGCTTCAGACCCTCACTGCAGACAAGAGACAACTCCGTCCAGGAGGCTACACAAGCCACCGTGGAGGATGAGCATGCTACAGAGCCCAGTTCCAGTCAGTGATGCCATGCTGATTCCTGGGGCAGCAGTGAGGGCGGGGAACAGACCGACTCCGGGAGCCCAGGCCTCCCTCCGCAGCCCTGCCCCCGGGCTGCTGTGTGTTATGGGCAACCCCGGTCCTACAGGAGCCTCAGTGTCTCCAGCTGGAACACTGATGAGGGTGGAATCAGGAACTCCGGAGGGTCACGCTCGTTCCAGCAGCCGTGGAGAAAGTGGGGCGACATGCCAGCACTCTGTGTTTCCCGGTGAACTGACTGTTGCAGCCAGCCACAGCATTCCTTCCTGCCGCATCCAAAACCCAGTCTCATATCCATCCCAACACAGAGCCCCAAACGCTCTCTGCTGATGGATAGGCGTTGGCCAAGGGCACAATGAGAGTCCTGACTGTCGCTCCCCCTCTTCGTGGAGGAACGACACTAGACCCTGCGTTGTTCTTTTGTCTGCTCGGCCCTCCCCGGGTTTGCTGCTAGTTCTTCCCGGGTGGGTTACCGATCCTTCCACCTCCATGGAAGGGCGGTTCCCCCTGCCACTTTCCCCACTTCCGTGGGGGAGCGGCACGCCGCCGGCCGGCTCTCTTGGGGGCTGCACAGGTGTTCCTGCAGATAGATGTTCCTGGTGCATGTTGTCTCTCTCCTCCTTTATAGTCCTCTTCCGCCAATCCCAACTCTGCTACCCACACGCCGAGTACGCTGCTCTCCTCCAATCAGGAGCAGGATCAGCTCCTGCAGGTTATTGGTCGAACTGGAGGCAGCTGTGTAAAAGTTGTTTTTACTCCTCTCCCAGCGCCATATTGTGGGAGAGCAGATGCATAGAATAAGTCTTAATTCCAGTAACTTAGTCTAGTCCGAGTTGCTCCCCACACCTGACCATCTCCCAAGCTAGGATTCTAGGAGGATGGGCCTCGTGATCTGGGAGGCCCTCTAGAGCCTGTCCAGTCCTGCTGCATTTCACAGAGAGGAAAACCAAGGCCAAGGAGGGGAAAGGGCTGCACTCAGGCTTCAGAGGGCCCGGGCACAGCTGGGGCCAGGGCCTGGGTCTCTCTCTCAAGCCGAGCCTCCAAACGGCCTTGTCTAACCCAGAGCTTGATTCCCAGGATGCTCCCAGGCCAAGCCCACTGGGGACAGCTGGGGGGCCCTAGTGAGGGGGCAGGTTGTACCATGTCTTTCCTGGGGATGGGGTTCTGGAAAAACAGCCCCTTTCCCCATCTCCCTCCCCAACTCCAGCTCTGGACTGGGATTTACTTTGTCTGGATAGACTGAGGCCCATGTGTTGCCAACACACACATGTCCCAGGGTCAGACTGGAGTCAGAAAGGTGGGTGAGCTCCTGGGGGTCCCTCCCTGCCCCCCTGGCCCCCGGCACCCTTCATACCCAGCCGTCCTACCTCTGCGGGTGGGGTGGTCTAATCCCTCGAGGATACCAGGGGCCAGGCTGGGCCTCTGCAATCTGCCCCCTCCTGCCCCCTCCTCCTCTGGGCCTCCCAGGACCCTCGCTGGCACTGCCCCCGCTCTTCCTTGGATGTCTTCTTGCTTGGAAGTGAGAGTGCCTGGCCTTGAGCCCGCTGGGGGTTGCCTCTGAGGCCAGAAGCAATTCCTGGGGGTTTCTGGGAGGGGCCCCCCTCCAAAGGCCCCTGAGCGCCTCAGATTCTGCCCCCAGGCCCCCAGAGCAGTTTTATGAGGCAGGTCGACTAAGGCAGCTGCAGGGAAAGTGCATTCTGGGGAATTTATATTTGGCAGCACTGAGACGCCATTTTGGGTGAACCTCTCCTCGGGCATTGCAGGGTCAGGGATGGGGAGAAGGTGGCTCAGGGCCCCCCAGGGAGCTGGGGCAAATTCCTGAATATGGGCTCCTGGTTTCTTCCTTCTACCTCCAGGGCTTGGCATTGGATTGCCGATGAGGTTGTACTGGCCCAACATGTGGTGGGGTGAAAGGGGGTTGGAATTGAGGGTGCAGACTCCTGGGACCCAACCCTGCTTCTGATGACTGTGAGAATCCGGGTGCGTTTCTTCCTCTCTGGGCTCCGAGGAGTGCAAGTCATCACCTCCCAGGCAGTCTGGCAGGGGCACCCACGGGGTTTCTCTGCTCATTTGCAGAGTGAGCTGCCTGGAGGCCGTCTCCCCAGCCCAGGAACGCACCACCCACACTTGGTCCAAAAGGAGTCAAACTATGAGGCATTTTTATGCCATACGCAATCTTTTTCTTTTTTAAGATTTATTTTACTTGAAAGTCAGAGTTACAGAGAGAGGAGAAAAGACAGTGAGAGAGAGAGAGAGAGAGGTAGAGAGATCTCACATTTGCTGGTTCACTCCCCAAATGGCCACAACAGCCAGGGCTGGGCCAGGCTGAAGCCAGGAGCCAGGGACTCCATCCGGGTCTCCCACGTGGGTACAGGAACCCAAGCCCTTGGGCCATTTTCCACTGCTTTCCCAGGTGCATTAGCAGCGAGCTGGATTGAAAGTGGAGCAGCTGGGACTTGAGCCAGAGCCATATGGGATGCTGCTGTCACAGGCTGTGCATTAACCTGCTGCACCACAGTGTAGGTCCCGCCATGCTCAGTTTTTGGACAGGTGGAAAGCTGTCACTGACGCACTTTTCCTCACGTCTGGAGTCTTTTTTTTTTTTTAATTTTATTTGACAGGTAGAGTTATAGACAGTGAGAAAGAGAGACAGAGAGAAAAGTCTTCGTTCCGTTGGTTCACTCCCTAAATGGCCGCTATGGCCGGCGCTGCACTGATCCGAAGCCAGGAGCTGGGTGCTTCCTCCTGGTCTCCCATGCGGGTGCAGGGCCCAAGCACCTGGGCCATCCTCCACTGCACTCCCGGGCCACAGCAGAGAGCTGGCCTGGAAGAGGGGCAACCAGGACTAGAACCCGGCGCCCATATGGGCTGCCGGTGCCACAGGCGGAGGATTAACCCAGTGAGCCATGGCACTGGCCCCCCATGTCTGGAGCCTTAGGCTGAACCGTCAAGAGTTCCCTGCAGAGGTGTTTTCGGCTGCCTGCCTTGCATTTTCATGCCCTCACTTTGTGTTTCATTCCCCCCCACCCCGCCTTCCCAGAGTGTTCCCTTACCTGTTCTTACCCTCACCACTGCACTCACTCCCTTAAAAAAGAAACAAATAGGAGAAGACACAGAGTGAAGCAAGGGATTGAGGCTCCTGGGGAGGGGTAAGCATGGAACGTTTGGACTCTCAAGGGGTGCAGGGGTGGAGAGGGTGAGAATGAGATTTTCTGAAGGTCAAGAGTGTGAGGAGTCAGGATGACAGATGATTGGCAGATCCATGAACCAATTGGAGCAGCAGGTAGACAGCTGTTTGTAAAAGTCTGGGTAGATCAGGGCTGGAGATAGACACTGGAATTATCATTGGGGCCAGATGAGCTGCTGTGCGGGGGTCCCAAGGTCACCTCACACCCAGTGACGTGCTGGGATTCACAGACCCATCGCTTAGGCCCACGGCTGTGGCTTGTTTCAGCAGGACAGGGTGAGGGGAAAGGCGCCTGGGTGGAGCCCAGGGGATGCCGGGGTGAAGCACTGCCAGCCGGGGAAGCCTGCCCAAGTGCGGGTGCCCAGGGCTTTTCTAGTGGGGCAGTCACTCCAGCGTACACCACCTGCCTGTGTGGTGACCTCAGGAACTGAAGCTGCCCCAGCCCCACCCCCACCCCGGGGTTAGTAACACTGGACGAGCAGGCGCAGGTCTGCAGACGGCCACGGCACAGTTCGGTTCTCAGGAGCCTGCCGAGGCTCGGCCATGAAAGTAGACTTTGCTGGGAGCGTGCAGAGTTGGAGCAATGGTGCCCTGCTCCAGGAACTCCAGAGACGGAGTGCAGACAGTTGGGGCTGACGGCTGAGCCCTGGGTCCCTCTGACGCTGACGGCAGGGGTCAAGTAAAGGAGCAGGCAGGATGGCAAGACTGTGTCCTTACAGCTGGAAGACTGTAGTGATGACACTAACTCAGATTTTTAAAAAGTATTTATTTATATATTTGAAAAGTTACACAGAGAGAGAAGGAGAGGCAGAGATTGAGAGAGAGCGAGAGAGAGAGAGAGAGGTCTTCCATCCACTGGGTCACTCTCCAATTGACCGCAACGGCCGGAGCTGCGCTGATCTGAAGCCAGGAGCAAGGATTCTTTTCCAGGTCTCCCACGTGGGTGCAGGGGCCCAAGGACTTGGGCCATCTTCCACTGCTTTCCCAGGTCACAACAGAGAGCTGGATCGGAAGTGGAGCAGCCGGGACTCGAACTGGCACTCATGGGATGTCGGCACTGCAGGCGGTGGCTTTACCTGCTACGCCACAGTGCCGGCTCCCTAACTCAGATTTAAAGAAAGCAATCCGTATGTACGGTGTAGGAGACCAGTGTAAAAATACTTTCTTTTCTCCCCAAACGTGGATTTATTTATAAAGAGTTACAGAGAGAGATCTGCAATCCACTGGTTCATTCCCCACATATGGCTGCATTGGCCAGCGCTGGGCCAGGTTGAAGCCAAGAGCTTCATCCGGGTCTCCCAGGTGGGTGCAGGGGCCCAAACACTTGGGCCATCTCCTGCTGTTTTTCCCAGGCCATTAGCAGGGAGCTGGATGAGAAGTGGAGCTGCCAGGACACAAGCCGGTGCCCATCTGGGATGCCGGCACTGTAGGCAGCGACAGTACCCGTAAGCCACAACGCCGGCCCCAGTGTTAAGACTTTTTTTTTTTTTTTTTTTGACAGGCAGAGTGGACAGTGAGAGAGAGAGACAGAGAGAAAGGTCTTCCTTTTGCCGTTGGTTCACCCTCCAATGGCCGCCGCGGCCGGCGCGCTGCGGCTGGCGCACCACGCTGATCTGATGGCAGGAGCCAGGAGCCAGGTGCTTTTCCTGGTCTCCCATGGGGTGCAGGGCCCAAGCACTTGGGCCATCCTCCACTGCACTCCCTGGCCACAGCAGAGAGCTGGCCTGGAAGAGGGGCAACCGGGACAGAATCCGGCGCCCCAACCGGGACTAGAACCCGGTGTGCCGGCGCCGCAGGCGGAGGATTAGCCTAGTGAGCCGCAGCGCCGGCCTCAGTGTTAAGATCTTAAATGCTGTATTCAACAATGCCCTGAGTCACCACAGTTTATTACCCAATTGCACTTTGACCTTGACACAGACTATTTCTGAGCTGGGACCAGTGTGGGGTGGGGGTTGGAGGAAACAGGTGCCCTTTGGGTGCCAGGACCCCTGGGCCAGCAGGGCAGGGCAGGGAGCAGGGAGCGTTAGGCTGTGCACTCTTCACATGGTTGAGCACAGCGAGCCAGCAGGGGTGCTCCTTACAAAACAGTGTTATCACCTTCACAAGGGATACAAGGCAATCTCAACTACGCCCAGCATGGGACCCCCGGGGAGAGACCCCTGTAGGGCTCCTGGCCGCGGTTGGGGTACAGATCTGCCTGCCCAGGCAGCCCTAGCCCCTCAGCCAGGCCCACCCCGGCCCGTGCACTTGGCTCTTTACTGCCCTTCCTTCTCCAGGTGGGCAACCTTGGGGCTCCCACAGCTGCCTGCAGGAAATGAGGCCGCTGAGGCCACAAGCAAGTAGACCGCTGCTCCTGTCTTGGGTCCAGCTGGTCCCGGGAGCCAGGGGAGGGGAGGGGAGGGCCTCCCTCTGTCTGGGAGTGCAGCTCCAGCTCCCCCCTGCCTGGTGGGGGGGCTCTTAGCCTTGGTTCTCTCTCCCAGGCAGCCTGAATGCCTTGTCCGATGGTTCTGGGGGGCTGGGATGGAAGGAAGGAGGCCCAGGGTCAGGGGAATCAGAAATGGTCAACTCTGACATCACAAGCACCAAAACAAGCAGTCCAGGGCTGGGCGCCGTGGCGCAGTGGGTTAAAGCCCCCCCTGCAGCACCCGCATCCCATATGGGCACTGGTTTGAGACCCGGCTGCTCCACTTCCAGTCCGGCTCCCTGTTAATGCACCTGGGAAAGCAGTGGAGGATGACCCAAGTCCTTGGGCCCCCAGCACCCACGTGGGAGACCCGGAAGAAGCTCCTGGCTCCTGGCTTCGGATCAGCTCAGCTCGGGCCACTTTAGCTTATTTGGGGAGTGAACCAGCGGATGGAAGACCTCTCTCTCTCTGTAACTCTGCCTTTCAAATAAATAAAATAAATTAAAAAAAAAAAAAAAAAAAAAAGCGCAATCCAGCCTCTCTGGGGCTGAGTTCTGACGTTTCCAGCTCGCTGGCGGAAAAGCTTTCTTAGAGGGGCCAGCACGGCTCTAGCGAGGCGGCAGCGCCCACCCCCACCCCGGCCCAGCCACACCCGCCAGCCTCCACCGCGCCGATTGGGGGGGAAGCTTTATGAATTCCGAGGCCAAGATAGGAAACGCATTGCAGGGGACAGGTCCAGGCTCAACCCTGTGAGGAGGGCGGGGGTGGGAGGTTCTTGTGGCTGCAGAGGGGCAGAGGGGGTGCGAGGTGACAGTGTCTGGTCACTTCCCAGCTGGACAGCGAGCCCAGGAGAGCCACTGCCGGCCACGATCAGGCAGCGGCTGGAGGACTCTCGGCCCTCCCGGCTCCCGGCTGCCGCGTGGTTCCCGCAGACTCCCCCACTTCTACCCCCGCGCAGGTTTCCGATAGCGGTGATTCTCAAACCAAGGTCCGCACCCCTGCCGGTCTGAGCCCTGGGGGCGTCCCTCAGACGATCCACCTGCTCCAGCATCCTGGGGGCCGTTGCCTCCCGGTTCTGCAGCAAACGGGCTCCCCGCTCCTCTCCCCGATTCGCCGGTGTTAAGCCGGCCTGGACTGACCTAGCTCAAGCCGCCAACGCCACGCGTCGCCGCCCCGCCTCAGCCTCCGCTGCTCCTGTCTCCCGGGGCCGGGACACCATCTCTGACAGCTCGCTCCGGCCGGGCGCCCGCCTAAGCGCCGCCGCGCCGCGGAGGCTTCTGGGAATTGTAGTTCTGGCTCGCCGACCACAGGCCCACTTCCGGGTTCGGCCTGAAGCGCCGCCATTGTCCAGCGCGCCGACGCTTGCAGCCGCCCCGACCCGCGGTCCTTCGTAGTTGGTCCGGAGCAGTGTTGCGGATGCAGATGAGGGGAAGGGACCGGACCAGCTTAGCCCGAGCCGGTCGTGCTGCAGAATCCAGGCGGGGCATCTCTTAAGCCGGCTTCGTCCTGCTGCAGAGCCGCGCTGGGCACCGAGGCGGGGATAGGCCCAGCCTGGGCAGCGAGCCCAGGGACGCCCAGGTTGGTGGGGCCGGGGGGCGGGTGCGCGCATGCGCAGCGTCTAGGCGGGAAGCGGGAAGCGGTGGCCAGCGTGGGTGGGTTGCTCGGCTTCTGAGTGGACAGCTTCTTTACCTCCGGTCACCGGGCTCGGTGCACCAGGGAGCTGCAGAGTCCGCGGCTGTGCTTTGCGCGCGTGCGCGGATGTCCGGTCCGGTCCCGTCGCGCGCTTGTCCGGGGCCTGAGGATGCTCCACCTTGGCGGAAGACTGGGCACCTGCACGGAGGTGCGGGAGATCCCAGGAATCCCCCTTCTCCGGGCCCCGTTAGTGGAGGGCTGAGGACGTGCAGGTGGAAGCACACTGGGGGCCGTGCCACTGTCCCTGCACCGTTGAGCGCGTGCTGGGGTGGGACGCACACCGCTCTCCTGCCCCTCGCCGGTGGGGAGACCAGGCTGCAGGTGCAGGGCGTGCCCGAGGAGAGGCGGTTCCCAGTGGAGGCAGGGCGGGCACATCGCTGCTGCCTGGGGAGGAGCGGGTCGCTGTGAACGGCGTGTTTCTAGGGTCTTCGCTTGGGCTGCCGTGATCGCGGGTACGAGAGTGCTCGGGTTGGGAGAGAGACAGAGGCCGGGCCTCAGATCTGGGCCTGAAAGGGGCTAACTCTGGACACCCAGGGCCTCGTGTTTGGGCAGGAGGGTTGGAACAGCCCAGTTCCCCCGGGGGCGTCTCTGCCATGGGCTTGAGGGCCTGCAGGCTGGGCGTGCCCTGTGCTGAACTCCTGTTGAGGGGTTCCCGTGTTCTGGCTGCAGGCAGGCAGTGGGACAAGCGCCCCTCCCCTCCCGGGCCTGGGCGGAGGCTCGCGGGTGCCTGAGGTGTCCCTGGTAGGTTGATGCGTAGAGTGAGGGGTGCAGATTCTTGTCTCAGGAGCAGAGACTGTGCGAGCTCTCCAGACTGGCACAGGGCACAGCCCCTGGGTGCAGCATCTGAGCGTGGACTTGGTCTCTCTATGTGAGCCTGGGCCAGTGGGAGTGGCCAGCCTGGGCAGGTGGCCCCTGGGTAGTGGCTGCTGGCCCAGAGGCCTGGGGGCTCTCATTTGCCCCTACAGGCTCTGGTCTTAGGAAGCACGGGGTATGTTACAGCCGTGCTGTGCACACGCACTGGCATTGAGGGGGTGGAGCGGGCACGGACAGTTCTGTGACCTGGATGCCCGGGTGTGTGGGGGGAGCAGCTGCAGATTCAGGGCTGTGCACACGCCCAGGAGGCTGGGGTGGGCGGGTGTTAGACTGAGGGTGCCAAGGCCTTTGTGTGAGTGTCGCCCAGACCACAGCCTGATGAGGCCCGGGTTGGTGGAGAGACGGGACGCCTTGAGCCACAGGTTTTCCAGGTGGGGGTTAGGCAGGGATAGGGCAGGTGTGGCTCAGGTAGGGGCCTGTGCAGGTTCGTGGTGGAAGCAGGTTTGGTGCAGTTTCAGTGTACAGTTGCCTTGTGAAGCCCCACTGTGCGGCTTGAGTGAGGATCTGGTTGGGGCAGGGCGGGAGGGAAGAGGGAGAGGGGGCCGCAGGGTGGGCTTTGCAGGGCCGCCCTGCTCGGTGCAGTATGCTAAGCGTCGAGGCGCGTGGCAGGCACAGCCTCTGTCTAGCGTCTGCCGGCGTCGTTGGAGGCCCCCAGTCCTGGGCAGCTTCAGGCCTGAGGACAGCCAAGGTGCTCGGCTCCTTGAGCGGGCTGTGGGAGGCCATCCGTGCTGCGTGGCTGCAGGCCCAGACCTGGCTGCTGGGCGGGCAGGGTGTGCTGAGTCCGTTTGTGGGCGTGCGGTGGGGCAGTCGATGGCTGTGATTGGGGCCCCGCTGGCCAGAGTCAGGGAGAGGTCCAGCTTTGGGACTGCAGGTGCAGGTTGGCAGAACGGCCTGTACTGGGGGGCCTCCCTGTGCCGGGTGTTTGTGGGAGTCCCAGGACCCGGTGGAATAGGGCGGGAACTGCTGGGTGCTGCGGATTTTGGTGGTGGGCTGAAGACCTGGTTTGTGGCCCAGGATAGTGGAGGAATCGGGTTGGGGCTGCAGAGGCTCGGCTGGGGTGGTGGTGGGGAGTGTGGGACTCTTGGCGTGTGCACAGGGGTCTGGGCAGGGGTCTGGGCAGGAAGAGGCATACTTGCCGTGGGCGCTGCATGGTAGGAGCAGAGACTCCTGCAGGGGCTGGGGGCGCAGGCTGGTGGCAGGGCCACTGCAGTGCCTATGGACCTGCCCGAGAGCCGTCCTTGGGGCCCGTCCCCTGAGTGCAGCCCGTCCTGCCCGAGAGCTGTCCTCGGGGCCCGTCCCCTCGGTGTAGCCCGTCCTGCCCGAGAGCCGTCCTCGGGGCCTGTCCCCTCAGTGTAGCCCGTCCTGCCCGAGAGCCGTCCTCGGGGCCCGTCCCCTCAGTGTAGCCCATGGCCTGCCCGAGAGCCGTCCTTGGAGCCCGTCCCCTCGGTGCAGCCCGTCCTGCCCGAGAGCCGTCCTCGGGGCCCGTCCCCTCAGTGTAGCCCGTCCTGCCCGAGAGCCGTCCTCGGGGCCCGTCCCCTGAGTGCAGCCCATCCTGCCCGAGAGCCGTCCTCGGGGCCTGTCCCTTGAGTGCGGCGCAGGCCCTCAGCACCTGCGTGCCTGGAGGAGAGCATGGACGAGCCGGATGGGAAGACCCCGGGCCCCCGAGGGCCTCCGCACAGGGGAGTGGAGCCGCCCTCGCCCCTGCTCCCACGCAGCCGCACCGCCCGACCCTGGGACCCTGGGCTTGGCGCCAGGGCTCTCTGGGCCCTGGCCACAGGCTCCGACAGTCTGTGCTGCACATTCCCGGGCCCCGCTGCGTTCCGTCGGGGCTTAGCCCAGAGAGCTCCTTCTGGGAGGAATTCGGCGTCGTGGTTCAGAAGGCCTCTGAGTACCAGCTGGCTTTCGCCAGCGGTCCGCGGCTCTGCTGGAGAACGGACAGTGGGAAGTACTGGCAGTGTGCAGGGAGCTGGGGCTCGGTAGTGTGCACAGTGCGGCTGAGTGAACCGTGGGGAGACCAGGAAGTGGCGTCCGGGACTGATTTGCTAATGCATTCTCACTGACATCAAGGATCTTCAAGGTCCGTGCTGAGGGAGGAGCACTTAGAAATCCTCACCTTTGGAAACAGGGACGCAGTGTGTGTGTGTGTAGAAAATTGTCAGGGGACAGACCGCACAGTTAACGACGGTTACCTGGGAGTCACGTTATAAATGATTTTTAAAAATTACTTTTCCATGGGGCCGCTGCTGTGGCGCAGTGGGTTAACGCCCTGGCCTGAAGTGCCAGTTCGAGTCCCAGCTGCTCCTCTTCCAATCCAGCTCTCTGCTGTGGCCTGGGAAAGCAGTAGAAGATGACCCAAGTCCTTGGGCCCCTGCGCCCATGTGGGAGACAGGAAGAAGCTCCTGGCTCCTGGCTTCAGATCAGTGCAGCTCTGGCCGTTGTGGCCAACTGGGGAGTGAGCCAGTGGATGGAAGACTTCTCTCTCTCTCTACCTCTTTCTGTAACTCTGTTTCTCAAAATGATTAAAATAAATTAAAAAAGGCCGGCGCCGCGGCTCACTAGGCTAATCCTCCGCCTAGCGGCGCCAGCACACCGGGTTCTAGTCCCGGTCTGGGCGCCGGATTCTGTCCCGGTTGCCCCTCTTCCAGGCCAGCTCTCTGCTGTGGCCAGGGAGTGCAGTGGAGGATGGCCCAGGTGCTTGGGCCCTGCACCCCATGGGAGACCAGGAAAAGCACCTGGCTCCTGGCTCCTGCTACTGGATCAGCGCGGTGCGCCGGCCGCAGCGCGCCTCTGCGGCGGCCATTGGAGGGTGAACCAACGGCAAAGGAAGACCTTTCTCTCTGTCTCTCTCTCTCACTGTCCACTCTGCCTGTCAAAAAAAAAATAAATAAATAAATAAAAAATAAATTAAAAAAAAAAAAACTACTTACCCAGGGGCCAGCGCTGTGGCGGGCAGGCCTCACGTGGGCCGTCCAGGAGTCAGCCTGGGCCAGGCGAGGAGGGCCCCTGGGCAGGGGAGGCTTCGCGCAGGGTGGCAGCGCCCACCTGGGCCGGGAGGAGCGTCTGGGAGGGAGCGGGCGTGGCCGCGGCGCTGGGTCAGCTGTGTACAGGAGGGCTGGTGGGGCCAGCCGGTAGGAAAGGGAGTCGCAGAGCCGGCCGGAGCGGCCAGTCCTTCATTGCCGTAATGAAATATCTGAGGCGGCCCAGCTTCCAAAGAAAGGAGGTCTACTGGCGCCGCGGCTCACTAGGCTAATCCTCCACCTTGCGGCGCCGGCACACCGGGTTCTAGTCCCGGTCGGGGCGCCGGATTCTGTCCCGGTTGCCCCTCTTCCAGGCCAGCTCTCTGCTGTGGCCCGGGAGTGCAGTGGAGGATGGCCCAGGTGCTTGGGCCCTGCACCCCATGGGAGACCAGGAGAAGCACCTGGCTCCTGCCATCGGATCAGCGTGGTGCTGAACCAACGGAAAAGGAAGACCTTTCTCTCTGTCTCTCACTGTCCACTCTGCCTGTCAAAAAAAAAAAAAAAAAAAAAAAAGAAGGAAGGAAGTCTAGTTAGCTCACGGTTTCTGAGGCTAACAGCATGGCGCAGGCTCAGGCGGGGGCCTCCTGGACCGGGTCACCTCGTGGTGGGTTGCAGTGGCCGGGGCGCGTGTGGGAGGAGGGGTCACGTCTAGATGCCAGAAGCCAGAGATTGGGTGAGGCCAGGCTCAGGCTTTGTAAAAATTCTCTTGAGAAAGCTCCCCAGGGTCCAGAAAGAAGGTGGCCTTAGGACCTCCCAGGACCTCTTTAAGGCTCCACATCCTCTCCCAACACCACTGCCCTGGGGACCCGGGACCCAGCACAGGAACCGTGGCCGGGGAGGGCCCACGACGCCCCAACCGTAACACCAGGTGTCTCGGGTCAGAGCAGGGCTGGGCTGCGGGTGGGGATCGGGAGAGCACTCGGGTGCAGGCCGGCAGCACAGGGAGTTGGCGGTGTTGATGTGGGCTCGTGGTGTTCACTGTCTGTGGATGTAGAAGTAGGTGAGGTGTGTGCCCGTGTGTGTCTGCTGTGACGGCCGGGAGTGGTGACGTCCCAGCACCACTGCTCACGCCGACGCTCAGTGATGACGACAGCTTCTGCAGGCTTCCTCGGTTTATTGTATTTGTATCTGTGTGCTTGTGGTCACGCAGACCCACGCTGGTACCCTGTGGGCAGAGATCGCACGGGGTACGAATGCTGGCAGGCAGTGCTCACTGGGGGCCATCTTGGAGACTGGCTTAATTTTAATTATTTTCAGAAGATGCGTAGGGACTTGATTTGGGCCTGTGGGTATAGGAGCTCTGGCAGACAGAGAAATCAAGGGAGCCAAGTCTCGGCTTTGAATGGAGACCAGGGGTGTGGTGGGCCTGTCTAGGAAGAAGCCGGGTCAGTGTCGCCTGGGAGGGGCCCGTGGCTCAGACACTTGGGAGCAGCTGGGCAGGGAAGGTCTTGAGCCGACTCTGAGCCCTGCCTCCGGGCCTGAGGCCGAAACTCCTGCCAGGAGGCGGCCGGACCTGGCCTGCGCGTTGCCCGCCTGCACTTGGGGACGGCTTTGGTTTCTTGCCCTGTTGAACCGGTGATTCAGAAGTTCAGGGCCGTCCCTAGGCCGGTGGCTCTCCTGGCCCTCGGGCTCTGCCTCACGCCTCCACGGGTGATGCTATGTGAGGTCTGTGCTTCTGAACCTCCCAGAGAGAGAGGGCTTCCCGCGGGCGCGCCGTGCACAGAGCTGCAGGAAGCAGGGCCCGTGGCGGCTCTGAGGTGTGTTTGGGGACGTGGCTCCGTCGCCCCGAGAATGCCTCCGGTAGGGAAAGGCGTGTTCAGTCACGTTGATTGGTGAGTGAGCCAAGAGCGGACAGCCCTGTTGGAATCAGGTCTGATGGGAGGCCGGCTCAGCCGGCGATGGCTCCGCTCGTCTCTGCTCTGTGCTCCGGGTCCCAAGTGGTCGCACGCATGTCACACAGAGCTCTTCTGACTGTGGAAGGCAGCATCTAATTCCTGATCCTGTTCTGTAAAGTGTGCAAAAAAAAAAAAAAAAGTACTTGTTGATGACGTAGAGAGCTGACTGCTGAACAAAAGGATCATTAAACAAGGTCCCAGGGCTCAGAGAGCGGGGGCAAGGTTTCGCGCCATCCGTGTCCCGTACTCTGCGCTTAGCTCTCGTGCTGTCACTCAGAGCGGTGTTGTGGTCCTGCTCCGTTCTGAGGACAACACACGGATGAGAGATCAGTAATTCTTTTTTTTTTTTTTTTTTTAAGATTTATTTGAAAGGCAGAGTTATATAGAGAGAGGTAGAGACAGAGAGAGTGAGTTGTCATCCGCTGGTTCCATCCCCATACGCTACAGCAGCCTGGCAGGATGAAGCCAGCAGTCCAGAGCTGCATCCAGGTCTCTGACATGGGTGGCAGTGGGCCAAGCACTTGGGCCACCCTCCTCTGCTTTCCCAGGGCATTCGCACGTAGCTGGATCGGAAGTGGAGGAGCCGGGACTTGAACCTGCGTTCATATGGAATACCAGTGTTGCAGGCGGTGGCTTAACCCGCTGTGCGGGGACGCTGGCCCTCAGGAGAATTCAGACCCAGGAGAGAGCTGTGTAGAGATGGGAGTCGTTTGAAAAGAGTCACTTTGCTGGTCCAGTAAAAGTCCAACAAGAGCAGCTAGGAAGTCACAAGGGAAGAAGAGGTGAGGCCGTGTGCTGTCTGGGGACACCTCGCGGCGTCCGTCCGGGCGACAGTGGAAGGGGGAGGAGCTTTGTCAGGTGACCACTGGACCTAAGTGACTTCATTGAAGTTTATTACCAGCAGTTTCCATACTGGTGAAATACAAGTATCACTCCCTTTGCAAAAAGGTTTCCCCGGGTGTATGAGATGAGACTGTCTGGAAATGCTCTCTGTGGGCACTTGGCAGCTGGCGTCCTCGGGGGGAAACTGGAGAAGCTGGGATGAACTCCAGGAGACGTCCCCGGAGCGGCCAGTGGGGCAGCGTGGACGCATGAGTGGGCTGGATGAGGTTTGCTCCCCAGGGCTTCATGCGGGGGAGGCTTGGTCCCCGGGTGCCGTGGGAGGGGTAGACCGTGAAGAGGCAGGGCTGGGCGACAGGCCCTTAGGGCGTCGGGGGCAGTGCCCTCCGAGGGGGGAGTTACTGTAGGAGTGAGCCTGACCCCTGCGTCCCCCTCTGCCTCGCTGGCCCTAGAAGTGGTTTCTTACCTCGCGTCCTCCTGTCGTGGTGCCACCTGCTGTTGACCCGCACCGGAGGCCGAGCTCGTGGTGCTGACCGACCTGGACTCCAGCCGCTGAAACTGCGAGCGAGGTGGACTTTTCTTCCCCAGGAGCCCGCCTCCGTGTCGTGTGACAGCCGTGAAAAAGGGATTTCTGCGGCACCCCTGGGAAGTGCAGGAGCGTGCGCGCTGTCATACTTCTCGGACGAGCCGGAGAGTAAGGCGGGGGTAGGTACTGGAGGCTGGCGCTCAGTTTTCTGTGGGGAGCGGGCCCCCGACAGAGGCTTCCTGTGGCCCGAGGAGGGACTCGCTCAGCAATGATTGGCAGCCGCCAGGGACCACAGAAGCAAACGGGAAGGACAGGAACACGTGCTCTGGCCCTTTGCCCGTGGCCGCACACATGACACACACGTTTTCACAGCACGGATCACACACGTTTCACATGCAGCACACATGACACACGTTTCACAGCACGGATCACACACGTTTCACATGCAGCACACATGACACACACGTTTTCACAGCACGGATCACACACGTTTCACATGCAGCACACATGACACACGTTTCACAGCATGGATCACACACGTTTCACAGGCCGCACACATGACACGTTTCACAGCACGGATCACACACATTTCACAGCACGGATCACACACGTTTCACAGCACGGATCACACACGTTTCACAGCACGGATCACACACATTTCACAGTCAGCACATGTGACACATTTCACAGCACGGATCACACACGTTTCACAGCCAGCACACATGACACACACATTTCACAGCACGGATCACACACATTTCACAGTCAGCACACATGACACATTTTACAGGCAGCACACATCACACACACATTTCACAGGCAGCACACATGACACACATTTCACAGGCAGCACACATGACACATTTCACAGGCAGCACACATGACGCATGTTTCACAGGCAGCGCACATCAGGATATGCCTCCTGTGTGGCAGCTGCAGCCTCCTGCATCCTGATCGCTCACTGCAGTGCCGGCATCCCAAATGGGGGTCGGTTCGAGTCCCGGCTGCTCCACTTCCAGTCCAGCTCTCTGCTGTGGCCTGGGAAAGCAGTGGAAGATGGCCCAAGTCCTTGGGCCCCTGCACCCACGTGGGAGACCTGGAAGAAGCTCCTGGCTCCTGGCTTCGGATCAGCTCAGCTCTGGCCATTGCAGCCATTTGGGGAGTGGAACAATGGTGGAAGACCTCTCTCTCTGCCTCTTTCTGTCTCTCTCTGCCTCTGTGTTACTCTGCATTTCAAATAAATAAATAAATCTTTTTTTTAAAAAAAGTAGAGAGGATAATGGGAGCCAGCGAAAGAAAGATGTATGAAGCAGGAGGTGTAGCATAAAGTGTGTGTTGATTGTGATTGGAGGTATCAGTGTGAATTTGTGGTCTCTAACACACAGATAGTTACCGTAATAGATAAATGACCATATCAATGACTATAAAAGAGGTCCCGTCTCCTTGTGTATTCACTGTTTTATTTCTTCTTGGTTGAGTTGCACATTCATTTTCTTTTGTTTGTTTTTCTACTGAGGCTACTTTTTTTCTTACGGATTTAGAAGTCTTAATGCTGGTTGATCATCTCTAATCTGAAAGTGCAAAAATCTGAAATGTTACAAAAATCTAAAAGTTTTTAGGAGCTGATATACCAGAAGTGGATAATTCTACATTTGACTTCATGTGATAGATTGCAATCAAAATGTACGTCACTGAAAATATTGGATAAAATTGGCTTCAGGTTATGTGTTAAAGATAGATATGAGACATAAGTGAGTTTTGAGTGTGGACTTGGGTCATTGTGTATATGCGGATATTCCAAACTCTGAAAAACATCTGAAACACTTGCAGTCTTGGACAAGGGTCATTTGACATTTCATACAGATGCTGATTAATGGTGCCATTTTATTTGGTTATAATTCTGTGATTTTGGCATGTAGGCGGGACCAGCCTCGCTAGACAGTTCTTTCACTCCACACAGTACCGGGTCGTTTCCTCAGCTGGCAGCAGGGCTAGCGGGGGGCCGCAGGGAAGCCGGCTGCCCAGGAGCAGGTGTGATACAGGTGCTGGTTAGCGTGAGAGGCTCGTTCAGCGTGACCGCTGCTTTACAAGGAAGTCACTGTGGCACAGGGTGCTTTCCCCCACGACGTTCTCTAACTGCTCTCTGTAGGTGGCAGGTTCATAGTCAGAGCAGTTTGTGTTCGTAACGCGCCAGGCAGGTGCGGCGGCTGCTCCATCAGTCAGGGGAATATTTGACAGAATTTTTCGGGTGAGTAACTACTCGAGTGAATGAGTTAGATGGAAATGACAGGAGGGCTCTGAGTAGAAAGGAAAAGAATATGGAGTGGCTGGGAGACATTGCAGCAGCCGGTCGCGGACGAGCGAGAGTGAAGTAGAGTGGAGCAGTGTGATGTGGTCAGAGAGGCCAGAATGGCCCCTGTCGTGTGGAATGTGGGGCTTCCAGGGCCGGGGTGTCCTCGGGGGCTGCTGAGGAGCGGCTCTGAGAGCTGAGGGTCGGGCGGTCCTGGGAACAGGTCACTCAGGACACCAGCCCTGATGCCGTGCACACTTGGGGGTGCGCCCCGGCTACCAGCCCAGGCGTGCGTCTGCAGTTTCTCTCCCTTCGCGTCCTTCGTACAAAAAGGCGTGCTGCTAACGGGAGCCGCTGCGAATTAAACGAGCAGCAACCCGTACGACGCGCTAGCACACTGCTCACTCCTAAGTACTTCCTTTGAGTCAGTTCCTTCGTCTCATCAGAGCCCTAAACGAGCAGTTGCTGTAACCAGAGCTGGGGAACCTTTTCTTCTGCCCAGGGCCGTGCGGGTATTTATAACGTCATTTGTGGGCCTTGCAGAATTGTCAGCTTAGAAATTAGCCTGCTGCAGATTTGTTCCATTTCGAGTCCCGCCCACAGTTGCCTTGGCAGGGAGGGTCATGTATATGGCTCGTGGGTGGGATGTTCCCCATCCCTGCTGTAGACAACGCAAGGAGAGGCCGGCAGGTTCTCATATTAGAGGATGCATCCCAGGCGTTAGGTCCCCTGTGGGTGGGGCTGGTGGCTTCAGGAGGTGTTGCTGTGGATTCGTTCTGAGAGGAAGAGCGTGGTGGGGCAAGAGGCGCAGAGTCACCACACAGACCCCGGGAGTCAGATGAAAGCAGGCCTGAGGCAAGCAGCCCGCAAACTCGTCTATTTCAGTTGGTACAGCAGCTTATATAGCCAAGGCAGCCAATCCGGTCAAGGGGCGGTCTATGCCCTAACCAATCACAGCCTGTTGCCAGGCAGTTTCCAAAACCATCCAATCACAGCCTGTTGCCAGGCAGTTTCCAAAACCATCCAATCACAGCCTGTTGTCAGCCAGACTCCTTTGTCATGTGGTTTCCGAAACCATCCAATCACAGTCTGTTGCCAGGCAGTTTCTGTTGCCAGCGGCCATCTTGGCATGGCCTTCTCACCACCACAAGGAGGTGGGTAGGACAAAGCTCCGGGAAGTGAGTTGGCGAGCATGAGGCTCATTGCTTATGCCGAGATCCCTGGCACGGGGCAGCGTGGCAGTCCCTGCCTCCGTGGGCTTGAGGAGAGGCTGACCCAGGGCCGAGCGGGACCTGTCTAGTGAAGGGCGGGGACGCTGTGGGCCTTCGTCCTTAGGAAAGGCGGCCTGAGGGCACCTTCCTGAGGGGTGGGCAGAAGTGTGAGGAGCGGGCAGTCTGCGACAGAGGGAGGAAGAATGCAGGGTGGGGTGGGGGAGCTCAGGAAAGCCAGCGTCCACACGCCGGAGGACTTCCAGGAAAGCCAGCGTCCATGCTTGCCTGTCCTTGTTCTGTTACTCTCTGGGGAGTTAGAAGGGGATTCCTACATGGGAATTCCATGGTCATCGGGATAAGCTTTTCCTTGAAGGTGGACAGAAAGCTGAGGTCAGGCCTTACCTGGAACTGCCCTTGGTGTCGGACAGAGAGGGCTAGCATCCAGAACCCGAGGGGCTCGCCTGGGAGGCGCCGCGCGCCTTGGCTGGAGGTGTCCGGGTGCTGGCCGTCTTGGGCTGGCTGCCGCGACATCTGCCACGTGTCTCCTCCTCTGTGACGCTGCGGGGAAACGGTGGTCATGCGAGCAGGACTGTGCGTTGTGTTCTAGGGAGGACTGAGCGTCCGAGTCGTGACTGTGGACTTCACCGAGGAGCCCCGGGACACTCGGAATTGTGCTCAGAGGACCCCGGGCAGAGGCCCGGTCCTGGAGGACCGCGGAGACCCGGAGTCTTTGTGTGAGAGCGCAGGTCTGTCTCCTGAAGCGGCTTTGCAGTCTCGTTCGTTACCCACCGGGGCGCCAGCAGCCAGCAGGGCTCGGGGCACACAGAGCTGTGCTTGTGCGTGTTAGTCCCTGGTGAAGATTAGCTTAAGCGTAGGACAAAACCAGTTTGGTTTCTTGGGCTTGAGCTTGCTCAGTCTTCATGGTTCCTAAAGGCCAAAGGCTGGACCACATTCGGCAGGGATTTTCTTGTATCTCAGCCTGAATACTCAAAGTCTGCATCTCTCCCCGTCAGCTTTTCAAACCAGACACATTCCTCTCTTTATTTTTCCAGTGTTCAAAGTTTTTCTTTTTTTTCTGCCTTCCTTCCTTACTTTCACAGAGTAATGCAGAGAGAGAGAGCGAGAGAGAGCGAGAGAGAGAGAGCGTGTGCGAGCGCAAGAGGGGGCATCCAGGTCTCCCACGCGGGTGCAGGGGCCCAAGGACCTGGGCCATCTTCTACTGCTTTCCCAGGCCACAGCAGAGAGCTGGATGGGAAGTGGAGCAGCCAGGACTTGAACTGTAGCTTCTATGGGATGCCGGCACTGTGGTGGTGGCTTTACCCGCTCACTGTGCCACAGCGCCAGCCCCCACATTCCTCTGTTTTGAGCTAGGGGAAAAGCATATAAAGAATTTCCTGTGGCAGGCAGTGTGGCACAGTGGGTTAAGCCGCTGCCTAGGGTGCCCGCCTTCCATATTGGAGTGCAGTTCAAGTCCTGGCATCTCCACTGCTGACCCAGCTTCCTGCTGATGCACCTGGAAGGCCCCGGAGAATGTGGCCAAGTGCTTGGGTTCCTGTCACCTGCGTGGGAGACTCAGGCAGAGTTCCTGGCTCCTGGCCTTGGCCTGCCCCAGCTTGGGCTGGTGCTGGCTTTTGGGTAGTGACCCAGCAAATGGAAGATACCTCTCTCTCTCCCTCCCCTGTTCCTCCCCTCTCCCTGTCTGTCCCTTTCAAAGAAACAGATAAAAAAATTTTTTTTTAACAGGCAGAGTTGACAGAGAGTGAGACAGAGAGAAAGATCTTCCTTTGCCATTGGTTTACCCTCCAATGGCTGCTGCGGCTGGCGCACCGTGCTGATCCGATGGCAGGAGCCAGGTGCTTATCCTGGTCTCCCATGGGGTGCAGGGCCCAAGCACTTGGGCCATCCTCCACTGCACTCCCTGGCCACAGCAGAGAGCTGGCCTGGAAGAGGGGCAACCGGGACAGAATCCGGCACCCCGACCGGGGCTAGAACCCGGCGTGCTGGCGCCGCAAGGCGGAGGATTAGCCTAGTGAGCCGCGGCGCCAGCAAACAGATAAGTATTTTTAAAACTCCCCAATGAACATGGCCTGCTGATGACCAGACATGGAGGGGTCATTTCTAGTATAGGTTTTTTGGAAAGATCTCCATAGAAGTCCTGTCTCACCATCCCCTGTCTCCTGCTGGGCTGTGTACATTACCACTTTCCAGGTGTGCTCTGTGTGGTCTGACTTAGTGGCCATTCAGGCTTCTGCCTCTGAGCAAACCTCCACCGTCCCGAGTTGGAATCACAGGAGTCCGTGGGGCTGTTTTAGCCTGTAAGTACCCGGGTAGTTGGGATACAAGTGCCCCTTTCCTCTGTTCACTAACGTGCGTGCTCACGTCTTCCTGATACAGACTGCCAGTGAGTTTCATTCATCCGGGAACTCCTAGAAATGTAGCCGCTGGTCTCTTTGAGGGAACACAGGTCCAGTGCTGAAGAGGGTGGGAAGGCCCTTGTGTTTCTGTACAGAGGGTTGCAGAACTGGGTTGAAGGTCTGTAGGCTCTGCATAGGTGATCGCTTGTGGAATGTGCAGGTGCCTGGCACTCAGAGTCTCACTCCTCACCCAAGCTAAGGTTGAAATAGCTCCCTGTTAATGCCTGCTGCGCTGTTGAGCTGTCGTAGTTCTGCACCTGCGGCTTCATCCCGTACTTTTGGTTTCTCACACAGACTATAACGCCCATTGGTGAAAACGAGCCAACAGACATTTTGCATAATTTGAGTTTTATCCCACTGTGCCAATTCTATTGCTTTTTTTAAAAAAAAACTTATTTATTTGAAAGGCAGAATTACAGAGAGGCAGAATCAGAGAGAGAGAGAGAGAGAGAGAGAGAGAGAGAGAGAGGTCTTCCATCCACTGGTTCACCCCCAGAGTTAACACAATGGATAGAGCTGCATCAATCCGAAGCCAGAAGCCAGGAGCTTCCTCCAGGCCTCCCACGCAGGTGCAGGGGCCCAAGGACCTGGGCCATCTTCTACTACTTTCCCAGGCCATAGCAGAGAGCTGGATTGGAAGTGGGACAGCCGGGTCTTGAACTGGCGCCCATATGGGATGCCGGCACCACAGGCAGAGGCTTAGCCCACCGCGCCACAGCGCCGGCCCCTCTATTGCTTTCATTGACTAGGACGCCTTCGTTTGCTTTTTTCCAGATTTGGCAGCTGCACTTGGCAGAAGACTCCATGTCAAAGCAGAGCACATCTGACGAAGAGCCGCCCGGTGAAGTGAAGACAGGGAGGCTGACGAGGGAGGATCCCTGGGTGTCTGTGTGTGCAGAGGCCCGTGATGGCACGGCCCCGCTGAAGAAGCGCCGGGAAAAGCAGGATCGACTTTTGCAGGAAGTGGCGCTCACCCAGAGGAAAGCTGTTACCCACGCAGGAGTCTGCGAGCAGGCCGAAGTCGGCGAGAGCGGGCTGGAGTCCCGTCTGCTGCTGCTCCCAGGGCTGCCTGCAGGGAACCATTTCTGTAAACACGGGTCGTGTGACACAGACGTGCATCCTGCTTCTGTTGCAGACGGTTACCAGGAGAGCAATGACAGCGAGACCCTGTGTGAGCAGAGTGAGTGGGGCAGACACGCCGAGGGCGTTCACGTCATTCAGTTTACAAGAACGCCCACAAAAGATAAAGCCCGTGGGCTTAGAGACAGCTTTCAGTCTCTTAGCCACGCTGTGCCCCTGCACAGGCAGGAGAACATCTGCGCAGGAGGGGAAACCTTGGGTTTCCAGGAATGTGGGCAAGTTTTGAACCGCAGCCCGCCCCGCAAGGAACAACAGGGAGTCCCTGGGGAGGGGAGTCGGAGTGCGTGTGCTCAGGTCTCCCCGAGCTCCCCTCCTGCTCAGCACGGGAGGAGTCATTCGGACGAGAAGCCTTTTGAGTGTGGGCAGTGCGGCAAGGCCTTCAGTTGGAGCTCCCACCTGGTGGCGCACCAGCGCACGCACACCGGGGAGAAGCCCTACGCGTGCGGCCAGTGCGGCAAGGCCTTCAGCCGCAGCTCCCACCTCGTGTCCCATCAGAGGACTCACACCGGCGAGAAGCCCTACCGCTGTCCCCAGTGCGGCAAGGCCTTCAGCCAGAGCTACGTGCTGGTCGTGCACCAGAGGACGCACAGCGGGGAGCGGCCCTACGCGTGCGGCCAGTGCGGCAAGGCCTTCCGGCAGAGCTACAAGCTCACGGCGCACCAGAGGACGCACACGGGCGAGAAGCCCTACGAGTGCGCCCAGTGCGGGAAGTCCTTCATCCAGAGCTACAAGCTGATCGCGCATCAGAGAGTGCACACCGGCGAGCGGCCCTACGCGTGCGGCCAGTGCGGCAAGGCCTTCAGCCAGAGCTACAAGCTCGTGGCGCACCAGAGGACGCACACGGGGGAGAGGCCCTTTGAGTGCAACGAGTGCGGCAAGTCCTTCAGCTGGAGCTCCCAGCTCGTGGCGCACCAGCGCACGCACACCGGGGAGAAGCCCTACGCGTGCGGCCAGTGCGGCAAGTCCTTCAACCGCAGCTCCCACCTCGTCATGCACCAGAGGACGCACACCGGCGAGAAGCCCTACGCCTGCGGCCAGTGCGGCAAGGCCTTCAGCCAGAGCTACGTGCTCGTGGTCCATCAGAGGACGCACACGGGGGAGAAGCCCTACGCGTGCGGCCAGTGCGGCAAGGCCTTCAGGCAGAGTTCCTGCCTCACCCAGCATCAGAGGACGCACACCGGCGAGAAGCCCTACGCGTGCGGCCAGTGCGGGAAGACGTTCAGCCTGAGCGCCCGACTCATCGTGCACCAGAGGACGCACACCGGCGAGAAGCCGTTCACCTGCGGTCGGTGCGGGAGGGCGTTCATCAACAGCTCCAAGCTGCTGCGGCACCAGGCGACTCACACGGAAGAGAAAGCGGCCGGCTGACTAGTTTGGGCGGCGTCAGCCCGAGTTCGTTCCTTCCCCTTATTCTTCCTCAACACCTGTTCTAAGGGTGCACCTCGCGGAAAGAAGGGGATAAAAGCAGTGTGTGGAAAACACGCAGTGTCCTGTGACTGGTGTCTGGGAGTTCACGTGAAGGAGGGCAAAGCCTACCAGGTGCAGATTTTAATGCAGCAATTCCACGTAGCGAATCAGACGTGGCCCCGTGACACTTCCCTGCAAGAGCGATGCACAGCGGCACGCCTCCTTGCCGAGAGCCCTCTGCCTGACCCGAGAGAGAACCGGCTGGCGTGCGGTGCTGGCCAGCGGGGCAGGAGTGAGATGCTCACCCTGCCGGGCTCGCTGGGAACCACGGGAGAGTGCTGCGGTCAATAGCACTTAGGCTGGGAAACCGTGTCTCAGTGCGGCGTGCCCATGGCTTCCCCGTCAGGATTCCTACAGCACTTCCTGTCCTAGGTGAAGATGTTGTAAAATGCAAGACAGGGATCTAGAAGTAGTAGTCATTTCAGGAAGCATTATGAGAAATGTTTGTGGACCACAGTTGAAAGCGATTATAGGTGTATGTCTGTGTTTGTTTTATGTCGGGTCTGTCTTTTTGGAATGTATACTCTTTTTGCGAAAATAAATGGTATGGTTAGTAAAAAAAATTAATTTAAAACAAAAAGGAAACAACAAAGGTTTCTGTCTTGCTTGAGGACTTAGTAACGAGATCGCAGAGTTCTGAGACTTCTGTTTGGATGGGTGTGAGCGGCTCACTCTTGTTTTGATTTGATTTAACTTAACCGAGAGGCAGAGGTACAGAGCGGGACGCCCTGGGACTGCTCCCTGATGAAGGGGCCGTCTGGGTGGCAGTGGGACGCGAGGCCCCGCCGTAGTCTCATCCCCTACATTTAGTTGGCGAGAGGACTTTGAGTGAGGCGAGCTGTGTCCCTGTTCTTTGATCACGGCCCGGCTCACTTGTCTGCCTGATCTTTTTCTCTACGTTATGAATTCTGGTTGTGGCTGACCGTGTGCTCGAAGCTGCAGTCCCAGACAGCTGATCGCGGAGAGCTGAGCAGAGAAACCGGAGAACAGAGGTACATTCCCTAGAGGGGAGGACAGCCCCAGGTGACATGGGATCGGGGTTACCCCAGGGGAATTCTGTGCCGGGGAGTGACCCTCGTGGGGCTGTCTCTTTGAAGCCGAAGCCAGAGGCTCTGTTGCTCCCGGCCGTGCCGAAAGCCTGCGGCACGGTTGCTGATGGCTGGAAATTGGCTCCTCCATCCTAGGAGTTCCCACTCGGCTCAAGAATGAGCAGGGGGTCTCCACGTGCTGGCTTTTGGAGAGGCTGTAAAATCGTGAAAAGCGCTAATTTCCCAATGAGACCAACATAGCCTTTGCCTAAGATACCACGAGCGCCAGTGCTAGGTACACTCGCTGGTTTGCACCGAATGCGGTACAGTTCACTGAGACCACGAGGAACCATGGTTGTACGCATGGGTATGAAAGTAACTGGGCTAAAAATGACGGCTCGAGGTTTCAGGTTTCGGAGGTGGCTTGTCACCAAGGATCTCTTTAGTAAGTGTTGAAAACAAGTCACTGACAGCATGAAGCTGGTAAAACTGAATGTGTGTGTGTGTGTGCGTGTGTGTGTGTTTCTGGCTAGGCTGACTGTGTGAGGCGTCTGTAGTGAGTCCTGACTGCATATGTGAATTCCTGGGTGATTATTTAGGATTTAACTGTGTTGAAGTACAATCGATTCAGTACCTAAACAAAAATGTTGATTTCTCTTGGCAGGAAGGTGTTTTAATTAAAAAAAAAAAAAAAGTTCTACCAAAAATAAAAAGTTAAACAGAGGCAACATGCCAAGCGTATGTAAATTAAGTGGCTGAGACTGAGTTTGAGGATTCAAAAAGAAACCACTAGAACAATACTTCATCACTGGTAGCCGCATGCAGTCGGCGGTTGGGATCTAATTCGTTGGCAGGCCCTCCTGGAGACCTAAAATCTGGGTGCTGGAGTCCCTTTATAAACCAGCTTCGTGGCGTAGTGGGTTAATTCACTGCCTGCAGTGCTGGCATCCCATATGGGCATGGGTTCAAGTCTTGGCTGTTCCACTTCTAATTCTTCTTCTTCTTCTTCTTTTTTTTTTTTTTTTTAAAGATTTATTTATTTACTTTGAAAGAGTTACACAGAAAAAGGAGAGGCAGAAAGAGAGAGAGAGAGAGAGAGAGAGAGAGAGAGGTCCTCCATCCGCTGGTTCACTCCCCAACTGGCCACATGGCTGAAGCTGAGTCAACCTGAAGCCAGGAGCCAGGAGCTTCTTCCAGGTCTCCCATGCAGGTGCAGGGGCCCAAGAACCTGGGCCATCTTCTACTGCTTTCCCAGGTCATAGCAGAGAGCTGGACTGGAAATGGAGCAGCCAGGACTTGAATAGGACAATGGCACTGCAGGCGGTAGCTTGAGCCACTATGCCACAGCGCCGGCCCCGGCTGCTCCACTTCTAATCCTGGAGGATGGCCCAGGTGGGACATGCGGAAGCTCCTACTTAGACCTGGCTCAGCCTTGGCTGTAGGGCCACCCAGGAACTGAACCAGCAGATGGAAGATCTGTCTCCCTCTCCGTCTCTCCCTCTCTCTCTGTGTGACTCTGACTTTGACATAAATAACTAAATCTTCTTTAAAAAGTCGTATAGCATGAAGGCACTTTCAAAAGTTCATGAAAACATGAATAAGCTTAAACACTTTCTGCACTGAAATAAACTTATCTGAGTTGTTTTCCTGTACTCTCCTATTTCATGTGGGCTCTGCACGTTCTCCCCTCTTCTTGGAATCCTAAGTTACCTAACACGGTGGCAATGTTGCGTAGATGGGTGGTAGGCTGTCTCTAGGGAATAGTGAGGAGGAGGCGTGCGTAGGTATTCAGGCAGGCACAGCCATCTGAAGCCCGACCCGGCTGTACCCTTCAGTGACGGTGTGGACTTTTCTTTGCACACTGACACAGGATCGCTCTGTTAATCTGCACACACTTCATTCTTGTGGGTTCAGCAGAGTGCTCTGGGGGCAGCACACTCAAGTTCTGCTTTTTGAAACTTTCTGAAGTTTGTTTTCCAAAGACATCTTTAAAGATTTATTTATTAATGTTGAAAGAGTTACAGAGAGAAAGAGATCTTTCTTCCGCTGGTTCACTCCCCAAGTGGTCACAATGCCCAGGGCTGGGCCGGACCAAAGCCAGGAGCAAGGAGCTTCTTCCAGGTCTCCCACGTGGGTGGCAGGGGCTGAAACGTGAGCCATCCTCCGCTGCTTTTCCCAGGCCCTTAGCAGGGAGCCGGATTGGAAGAGGGACAGCTGGGACGTGAACCAGCGCCCATGTGGGATGTTGGCATCTCAGGCAGGGCTTTCCCTGCTGGGTCACAACACTGACCCCTTCTCAGATGTTTCTGATCTGCTGTTGGCTAGCTCCTTGGTTGTGGAACCTGTGGATACAGAGGACGTAGAAATTATTGTGTAAAAATCACAAAACCCAAATTGCATTTTGCAGTATAACATAGGGGTTTTCAAGTTTCCTTCATACTCCAATAAACTTAGAAATAAAGGTGACCAAAATGGTTTTTTAATACCTATAGATTAAGAAATACTCCCTTAGAACCAGGTTTTGAAAAAGCAAATCACAGCTTTATTTATTTATTTTTTTTGACAGGCAGAGTGGACAGTGAGAGAGACAGAGAGAAAGGTCTTCCTTTTTCCGTTGGTTCACCCCCCCCCAATGGCCACCGCGGCCGGTGCACCGCACTGATCCGAAGCCCGGAGCCAGGTGCTTCTCCTGGTCTCCCATGGGGTGCAGGGCCCAAGCACTTGGGCCATCCTCCACTGCCTTTCCTGGCCACAGCAGAGAGCTGGCCTGGAAGAGGGGCAACCAGGACACAATCCAGTGCCCTGACTGGGACTAGAACCCGGGGTGCCGGTGCCGCAGGCAGAGGATTAGCCTAGTGAGCTGCGGCCCTGGCCTCACAGCTTGATTTTTAAAACCATCTAGGAAGCATTACATGAGACAATGTAGTGGCCAAACCCTTGGAACTTGGGAAAGCTATTAGAATAGAGTTTACTGCTCTACGTGATTAGTTTTGAATCAAAGGAGAAAGCGTGAAGACAAATATGGAGGCAGTTGTGGGGGGGGCTCGGGTTAAGCCGCCACCTGTGCCCCCGGCCTCCTGTATCAGAGCATCACTTTGAGTCCTGGTGTCTCTGCTTCGGTCCAGCCCCCTGCTAATGTACCAGGGAAGGCAGCAGAATGCTCAGGTCCCTGCCACCCATGTTGGAAGCCAGGGTGGAGTTCCCGGCTCCTGGCCCTGGCCCGGCCCAGCGCTGGCTGTTGTGACCATTTGGAGAATGAACCAGTGGATGGAAGATTGATCTGTCTGTCTCTCCCTCTCCCTCCACCCCTTTCCTCACTCTGCCTTTCGAATAAATAACCTTAAGAAAGATAAACACGGGGCTGGTGCTTTAGCGTAGTGGGTAAAGCCGCTGCCTGTGGTGCTGGCATCCCGTTGTGGGTGCCAGTCTGAGTCCCAGCTGCTCTGTTTCCAATCCGGCTCCCTGCTAATGTGCCTAGGAAAGCAGTGGAAGATGGGCCAAGTCCTTGGGCCCCCACACTCTCTGCAGGCTGGGGCTTTAACCAGCTGAGACACAGCACCAGCCCCTGCCACACTCTGAGATAGGATGGGGTTTGTAGAGCAGAACTATACCATTCCCATCCCAGCTAAGGACTCGGAATGCACCTTGGCAGGGAGGAGTCTCACACACACACACACACACACACACACACACAGTGGGAGGAAGTGTCCCAGCCTCCATGCCTCTGCCTGTGGCCCAGCTGGGACGGAAGATTGTGCACGTGACACTGACCTCGGCGGGGCTGACGAATTCCAAGTCTGTCTGGCTTGTTTTGCCCCGCCCAGCTCTAAGAGGCACACATGGGCCTTGTTCTGACACAGCAGGGTCAGCCACCCCCGGCCACCCCATGTCAGAGTCCCAGTGCCAGTCCTGCCACTCCACTTCCTTCCAGCTTCCTGCCGCCGAGCCTGGGAGGCAGTGCATGATGGCCCAAACTCTTGAGTTCCTGCCCCCCAGCCCCGTGGGTGGCCAGCAGGGAGTTCCGGGATTGTGGCTTCAGCCTGGCCCAGCCCCCGTCATTGTGGTCGTTTGTAGAGTGAGTCCTCTCACTCTACCTCATAAACAAACTGGACATCCTTCATCAATGCCTACTGACATAAAGAAAGCAATTTACTAAGAAACAGAGACTATTTACAACTCCTTAATGCTTATTCAGGGGCCAGCATGGTGGTGTAGCAGGTAAGTCTGCTGCCTGCAGTGCCGGCATCCCATATGGGCGCCGGTTCTAGTCCCGGCTGCTCCACTTCCGATCCAGCTCTCTGCTGTGGCCTGGGAAAGCAGTAGAAGATGGCCAAGTCCTTGGGCCCTGCACCTGCGTGGGAGACCCGGAAGAAGCTCCAGGCTCCTGGACAGCAACAACCCAGGGCAGCGCCCAGGGCTGACCCCGAATGCACCCGAGCACTCGCGAGTCTCCGTCTAATCAGCATCACGCGCGCGAGCAGAATTTAAAAAGTAATTTCCAAGGTAAGGTCTTAGTAGATGACCCGACCTCACGGCGACCCGCTCACGAGCGCCCACGCACGACCCGTCGCCCCCGGCCTCCGACGCGGGCTGCGGCCTGTCTCCGCCTCCACCGTGCGGGGCGTGAGCATTAGGGGGAGCCACGCTTGGACCCCGGATTGCGGAGCCCCTGGGCTGCCGGCCGCCGGGCCTCAGGAGCACAGCACCGGACGGCTTTGGCCACGGAGAGTCCTAACTTCCCGCCTCGGAGCGAGCAGCTGTCCGTGAGGCGCGGCGGCGGCAGGCCCCGCCCCCCCGAGGGGCAGCTGTCCGTGAGGCGCGGCGGCGGCAGGCCCCGCCCCCCCGAGGGGCAGCTGTCCGTCAGGCGCGGCGGCGGCAGGCCCCGCCCCCCCGAGGGGCAGCTGTCCGTCAGGCGTGGCGGCGGCAGGCCCCGCCCCCCCCGAGGGGCAGTTGTCCGTCAGGCGCGGCGGCGGCAGGCCCCGCCCCCCCGAGGGGCAGCTGTCCGTCAGGCGCGGCGGCGGCAGGCCCCGCCCCCCCGAGGGGCAGCTGTCCGTCAGGCGCGGCGGCGGCAGGCCCCGCCCCTTCCGCGCTCAGGCCCGCCCCCGCGGGTATTTAAGGCGGCGCCCGGGGCGGGGCGCGCCTCAGGAGCGCGGCGTTGGCATCTGTCGGGCCGGGCGGCGTGCGCCGGCCTGGACTCGAGTCCGACGCCGGGAGGACGCTCGCCTGGGTAAGGGGATCCGCCCGTCTGCCGCCTCTGCCAGCTCCCGCCGTGTGGCCAGGGCGCGCCCCCTCCCACCCACACGCAGCCTCGTCCCTGGGGGGCCGCCGGGCCGCCCCTCGTGGCCGCCCTGGAGGAGACGGGGCTGCCCCCCGACCCCGCCGAGGGCCGCTCCCGGCCCCCGGCCCAGCCCTGGTGCGCCGACGTGTGCTCGCTCGGGCTCTTCTCCGAGGCCGCGGCGGCGTCCACCGTCTACCACGTGTTCCTCCTGCCCTCGTCGCCCGGCCTGGCCGCCGCCCCTGCGCGGGGCCCCTGCCCCTCGCCCCCGCCGCTCGGGCCGGCCCCCGCCGCAGCCCGCTACTCCCCGGCCGCCCGCCCGGCTCGGGGCCCCCCTGGCTCCCCGGGGACACCCCGGGGCGCCTTCCCCTCCCGCCCGCCCCGCAGGGCGTCTCCCCTGTCCCCCAGCTACTCCCCACCCGTCCCCAGATTTCCGCAGGTGCAGGCAACACCTCGATACCCACGAACTCCACCAGGGGCCCGCGTCTCCCCTCCCCCGCCCTTCAGGCGCGCCCCCGTGAGGCCCCGCTACGCCCCGGCCACCCCTGGGTACCTGGGGGAGTCCACTCACCTGACCCCGAGGACACCTGAGAACTCGGGGACCTTCCCGTGTTTCACCCCCCCGTCCCGCGTCTCCCCTCCCCCGCCCTTCAGGCGCGCTCCCGCGAGACCCCGCTACGCCCCGGCCACCCCTGGGTACCTGGGGGAGTCAGCTCACCTGACCCCGAGGACACCTGAGAACTCGGGGACCTTCCCGTGTTTCACCCCCCCATCCCGCGTCTCCCCTCCCCCGCCCCTCAGGCGCGCTCCCGCGAGGCCCCGCTATGCCCCGGCCACCCCTGGGTACCTGGGGGAGTCCACTCACCTGACCCCGAGGACACCTGAGAACCCGGGGACCTTCCCGTGTTTCACCCCCCCATCCCGCGTCTCCCCTCCCCCGCCCTCCAGGCGCGCTCCCGTGAGGCCCCGCTACGCCCCGGCCACCCCTGAGTATCTGGGGGAGTCAGCTCACCTGACCCTTGAGAACTCGGGGACCTTCCAGTATTTTACACCCCCGTCACGCGTCTCCCCTCCCCCACCCTTCAGGCGCGCTCCCGTGAGGCCCCGCTACGCCCCGGCTACCCCTGGGTACCTGGGGGAGTCCGCTCACCTGACTCCGAGGACACCTGAGAACCCGCGGACCTTCCCGTGTTTCACCCCCCCATCCCGCATCTCCCCTCCCCCGCCCCTCAGGCGCGCTCCCGTGAGGCCCCGCTACGCCCCGGCCACCCCTGAGTATCTGGGGGAGTCCGCTCACCTGACCCCGAGGACACCTGAGAACTCGGGGACCTTCCGGTATTTCACTCCCACGTCCCGCGTCCCTTCTCCCCCACCCTTAAGGCGCGCTCACTTGAGACGCCGCTATGCCCCGACCACCCCCAGTGGTGGCCAGCAGACACAGTCTACACCGAGTGACTCCCGGCCCTCCTCGTGTACTGGCGGCGTCTCCCCCACTTCTCCAGCCACCCCCAGATCTCTGCGGGAGTCTGCTCAGCAGACACAGGGAAGGCCTTGTAACTTAGAGGGCCCCCCAGGTGCCTCCCCCAGGTCTTCTCCTGCTCCATCCGGAAGCATCAGGACCACTCCTCTGTCTCCCGGCTGCTGCTCAGTCATCCCCAGACTTCGGCGGAAGTTAGCCAGACACACTCGGGCAGCGTGTGGAGACTCACAAACTCCAGCACGGGCCTCTCCTGTGCCCCTCATTTCCACTCCCCCAGGCCCCAGGGATTCTCCTGTGTCTCTCAGCTGCTCCCCAGCCACCCCCAGATCGAGTCGGGAGCCTGACCAAGAGACCCAGGCAACAGCTAGTGGTGACTCACAGGTCTCATATGTTACCGCTGGGTCTCCTTCCTCTCCCGCAGCCCTCGGGGATGCGTCTGTGTCACCTAGTCACTCTCCAGACACCCCCAGGTCTCAGCGAGACTCAGCCCAGCAGACACAGGGAACACCCAGTAGCTCACAGTCTTCACCGGGCGCCTCCAGCGAGTCCTCTGTCTCATTTTATGTGACATTCAACAACTGTCCCATGTCACCCAGTCACTCTCCATCCTCCCCCAGGTTTCAAGAGTCAGCCTGCTATACCCCTGAAAGTCCTGGTAACTCACAGGAGTCTCCACACTCCCCTGTGTCACCAGTCTCCTCACCCTTGGCCCACGGGGACTTTGCTGAGTCACCTAGCTACTCCACCTTCCCTAGATCGCCGGGGGAGACTAGCCGCCTGACACAGGAAACACCTATGTGCCGCTACACCTCACTGAGCCCCTTTCCCATGTCTGATCTCTTGCCCAGAGTCCTCAGGGACTCTCGGGACTCTCCCAGACCACCCGGCTACTCTCACACCACCCGTCGGTTTGTGCCGGAGTCAGCCCATCACCCCGGGGAAGCTCCCCATGACTCTCAGACCACCCCTGATGGTTCCCCTCTGCCTGTCACCTGCATAGTAACAGCTCCCGCATGTGCCCTCGTGGCCATACCCTCATCTTCTGCCTCACTGGGACAACCTCAGGGCGGCCAAGCTACTGCGCCCCATGACCCTGTGTCTTGTTCCTGCAGAAGAGACCCTCTTAGCTTTCATCCTCACCCTCATGCCTGCCCTTCTAGTTGCTACTGTCACTCAGTGGCTCGCAGAAGAAGCACCTGCAATGGCCAGTGTCATCACCCTGGCCGTTGTCCCCCTCAGTGGGGCAGGGTCATGTCCCTGCCTGCCAATGCCAGGATGCACCTGGCTGCCTTCATGCCTACAGACCACACCAGCAGTGACAGGGCAGGCATGACCCGCCCTGCCTGGTGGTGACACTGTTGGTGTGAGCACCCAGTGAAAGATCTCTGGCTTATAAATAAGGCCATTTCCTGTTCTTTATATTTCTGCCATCCACACTGGTTCTGTCTTTCTGCCTTGGTATAGAATTTTTTCCTACTCTCTGCTCCCAACTTAGTGCAGCTGCAGTTCATCGCTGATGCCCTCCATGCAATTAATCGATGCATTTGAAGGGCACGATTCAGTGGCGCTCAGTGTATTCCCACCATTGTGCAACCATAGCCACAGTCAATTTTTGAGTTTTTTTATACCCCCAAAAGAAACCCTGTGTGCATTAGCAGTTGCTACTTACTCTATCTTTAACTACCACCTCTACCCTCAGTCCTAGGTCACAAGGAATCTACTCTCCATTTCTATAGATTGCCTGTTCTTACCAATGGAGTTTATAAATGGAATTCTGAGTTGTGAATTTTTGGGACTGACCCTCTCTCACTTAGCATAGTGTTTTCAAGTTATCCTCATTGGTGTATGGACCACAGCTTCATTCGTTTTTCTGGCAGAATGACATCACATTTTATGAATATGCCACTTGTTATTACCCATTTAGCTACTGGCAGACACTAGGTTGCTTCTGCTTTTTGGCTGCTGTGGGTATTCATGTCCAAGATTTCATGTGGGCGCATATTTTTCTCCTGGTACTTACTGGGGAGTGGAATTGCAAGTCACATGGAAACCCTGCATTTACCTTTTTAAGGAATTTGCAGACTGTTTCACAGAAGGACTGCAGCAACTGGTGTTTCCATCAGCCTGTATGAAGGTTGCAGCTTCTCCATTTCCTAGCCAAGCCGCAATACTATCTTTTTTTTTTGTCGTTGTTATATCCATTCTAGTGAGTTTGAAGTGGTATCAATATTTTTCACTTGTAGTTCCTGATTCTAATGACGCTGAACATCATTTCATGTGCTTGGTGTTCATTTATTTAACTTTGGAAAATGTTTATTCAAATTCATAGCATAATTTAAAAATTGGGTTGTCTTTATTATTGAATTGTAAGAATTTTATATATATATATTCTAAATACAAATTGTATGTCAGATACATGATTTGCAAGTATTTTCTCCCATCCTGTAGTTGTCATGTCACTTTTTTGTTGGTATTGTTTTAAACACATTCTAAGTTTTGATAATATATAATTTGTTTCTTGTTTCTTGGTGTCATATCTTAAAGAGGCTTTAACTCAAGGTTATTAAGATTTATTCCCATATTTTCTTCTAAGATTTTTATCTTTTTAAGTTTTACATTGATTCACAGTTCATTTTGAATTAATTTGGTGTGTGGTTTGAGCGAGGTATCCAATGTTATTCTTTTACATAAAGGTATCCAGTTCTCCCAGTATGATTTGCTAACAAGATAGTCCCTTCTTCCATTTAATTGTCTCAGCACACTCTGAAAATCAATTGAATATAAATGTAAGGACTTAATTTTGAACTCTCAGGTTTATCCCATTAATCTGTGGCTTTTAATCTCGGTACCACATGGTCATGTCTATTGTTTCTTTGACTGCTAGGGTACTTCAAAAATTCATGGAGAGTGGAATTAAACCATATTTATTTTGGTGCAAAATGGAAATCCATGCTTAGTTTCTTCATAGCTGCATTTCCAGGAGCCTTTTGAAGACCTCTCATTTGTTTAAATACAGGAAGTCTGTGCCATCCAGTTCCATTCTTGTTTTGCAAGATTGTTTCAGTTATTTGAGGTCCATTGGATTTCCATATGAACTTTAGGATTAGTTTGTCAATTTCTGCAAAATTGCCAGGTAGGATTTTGATCGGAATGTGTAGATTGCTTGGGGAATTATTACCATCTTAGCAAATTAAGTGTTCTTTTTCATGAACATGGTATGTCTTTCCATTTATTTATGTCATGTATAATTTCACCAATATTTTATAGTTTTCATAGTATACACAGTACATTTTTTTGGTCAAATTTATTTCTAAGTATTTTTTTATTTTTTATTTTATTGTAAACCAGATTGTTCTCTTTTAAAATTTTAATTTAAACATAATAATTATAAATATTTATGGCATATAGTATGATAATTTGATACATGTATACACTGTGCAGTGGTCTCTGTCAAATCAAGGTAATTAGAATTTCCATCTCCTCAAATGTTTATCACTTCCTTGTGTTTAGGAATCTTATTAGAACTTTCTTAATTTCAGTGTTCAGTGTTACTGTATATAAATATGATTTATTTTTGTGTATTATCTTATACCTGGAAACTTTGCGGGACTTGATTTTTAGTTCACATTGTTGTTATAATGGGTTCTTTAAGGTTGTCTCTATGCAGAATATTCGAGACTCACAGCCTTCCCCAGGTTCCTCTCCTGCATCCCCCGGATTCTCTCCAGTGTCTCAGCTACTCTCCAGTCATCCCCTGGTGTCTTTGGGAATCAGCCAGGCAGACACAGAAAACACTTGGTAACTCATTCTTCATGGTTTTCGCCCCCAGGCTCCTCTCAGTGTTTGTGGCACCCAGTTACTCTCCACCTTCCCTGGGGTTTCTTCAAGATTCAGCCCACTATACCCACAAAACCGCTCATTAGCCAGAGGTTAGGGTTAGGGCTGTTGTCAGAGTTCCTACGTGTATTTCCAATTTTCTTCTTTTTCAAGGGAGGGGAGGTGTACCAGGTGACCCCAAGCTGAACACAGGAACATGACTCACACCCACCTCCATCTGGACTCTGGGCTGATCCCAAAGGAGACCTCACACCACAGAGGCCTTTGGGAAATGTAGTCTGAGCCCCTGGGTCTACACTTCTGCTTCTGGCGAGCACAACTCAGTGGTGGTTTCTTAGGAGATGGTGAGGCGCATTGGAGGACCTTAAGAACCAGAGTCATCTTTAGGTCTTGGTGGGGAAGGGTGGCGTGTGGCAGTTGGAGCCAGGGGATTTCAACGTTCTGGGCCTGGCTGAGTTACGGATTCTGGAGGTTGAAGCATCCCAGGTTGATGGGGGCGGGCTTGGGCCCCTGCACCTCACACCTGCAGGCCTGGAGCTATCAGGTTGAGGCCTGCGGCTCCAGCTTTGAGACAGCCTGGCTGTCTTGGATCCATGATACCTTGAATTCTTTCGGGGTAGCCACCCACCCTCCACTATACTAATTCCAGCATTTTCTGTCCCCGAAGTCATTTCTGTAAGCAGCTGCAGAAGTTGATTTTCCTGTTCTCTGTGTATCCCTTTGAAAGGCATTAAGCCCTGTACAAGCTGTAAGATGTTTTGATGTAATGTCGTTGGCTGTGTTGCTGTAGTGTCTTGGGCACACACTGGGTGATGTCCACTCTTCTGTATTTTTTTGAAAGAGAGGAAGAGACAGATCTTCCATCTGCTGTTTCACTCTCCAAATGACCACAATGGCCAGGGCTGAGCCAGACCAAAGCCAGGAGCTTCTTCCGGGTCTCCCACGTGGCTGCAGGGGCCCAAGCACTTGGGCCATCTTCAGCTTTGCCAGATGCATTAGCAGGAAGTTGAGCAGCCGGGACTCAAACCGCTGCCCAGATAGGGTGCCCGTGTTGCAGGCACTGTTCGCTGCACCACAATGCTGGTCTTGATGTCCACACTTCCACGTCATACAGCACATGAGAATCACAGCTCTGAGCTCAAAGTCTGGGAGTGTGTCGTGCTTCCCATGGCTTCCTGGAAGCTGCAGCGAATGTATGCGGGTTTGCAGACAGGTGGCTTTGGGCAGCCGCAGTGGGGTGTGCCTTTCTCTCAGCTCTGTAATGAAGGAGCTCTCTTTGAAGTTGAAGGTATTTGTTGATGAATTGGACATAGTACATGAGAAAGAGAAAAACTAAGGATCACTCCAAAGTATTTAGCTTGTTCATTTGAAAGAAGAGAAGTTCCCCTGGAGGTAAATCTGGAGTTTGGTGTTGCGCTACCAAGTTTGAGATGCTTTTTAGACGTACAAGTGGAGGTGTCAAGTTGGCATTGAGTCATCAGTGTATAGATGCTCCTTGAAGCTGAGACTAGATGTGTTCACCCAGGGGTTGAATGACCACGAAAAAGAACTGCATGGACTGAATCTTGAGGCAGTCCTGACTTACGGAGAGCAGACATATGAGCGCCCCCTGTGCCAGTCCCATGCCCGGTGGAGGAAGTAAATGAGACAAGCCAGCTCAATTGTCATGCTGGTTCCGAGGTCTTAGCAAGGGAGGTGCTGTGGAAGGTGGTAACCAGCAACTTAAACCAACTGTTCCTGGATGCTGGAGTGAATAATTTAGTGAAGGGGTGGCAGGAGAGGTTTCATTTAGAAAATAAGTTCTTGAAATGAGTCCAGGGTCATAATTCAGCAGGTCCATGAACTTGAATGGGAAGAATATTTTTACAGGGTCTAAACTTTAAGTATTTCCTTTAATTATAATGTAGTCAACCAACCACGGTAATATTAGGAGTACTTGTGATTTGTTACCCATATGTATTGTAGACATTTTTATGCCATGTTGTTGTTGAGTGGTATTGCAGACTATTTATATTTTAGACTCTTATTTTTATATGTTTTAAAAGATTTATTTGAAAGGCAGAAATACAGAGAGAGAAGCTGGGGGAGAGAGGAGGAGGAAGAGGGAGAGAGAGTTATCGATCTTGAATTTGCTGGTTCATTCCCATTCCCTAGGTGGCTGTAATGGCTGGGACTGGGCCAGGCCAAAGTCAGGAGTCGGGAGCTTCTTCCAGGTCTCCCACCTGGGTGCAGGGGCCCAAGCACTTGGTTCATCTTCTGCTGCTTTCCCAGGTTCATTAGCAGGGTGCTGGATTGGAAGTGGAGCAGCTGGGATTCAAACCCATGCCCATATGGAATGCCAGCACTGCAGGTGGGGGCTTCACTGTCTAGGCCCCAGCACTGGCCCCTGTTTATATTACAGCAGCTAAATTCATACTTCATATATAAGTGTTGATACAGAAGCACACACTTGGTCCTTTAATTATTCTGAAGATTATATTTTAGTAATTAGCTTTCTGCAAAATCCTGCATGTTTCATTTTTATTTAAAGCATTTATTTTGGAGTAGGCATTTGTCCCAGTGGTTGAGATGCCACTTGGAAAGCCCATGTGCCATATTGGAACCCTTGGGTCTGAGAAGGGCCCTGTGTCTCCCTGAGACGTCAGCTACCAGGCCCTCTGCAGACACTTCTGGGGCCTTCCCCTGCCCTCTGCCTCACTCATGGCTCTCGGGCAGTGGCTGTCCATCACAGCTTCTCAGGAAGTGCCCCCAAAACCACTGAGCGATGGCATTCAGAGGATGTGAAACTTGCGGAGACTGGAGCTCTGGGGCTTGGAGGAAGGGCCTTGGACTTGAGCACTTGAGGTCCTTGGAACACACAAGTGATCGGGCTGCAAACAGTGAAGGTGGACGCAGGGCCTCTGCCCTCCCGTGTCCCTTGGAGTTTGCCCGAGTCTGGAGGCTGTGGAAATGAAGAAGGCCTGCATCTTCTGCCTTGGAGCGTCGGGTGATCAGAATAAAGTGAAGCTGCTCCTGAGCTAGATGGGACGAGGAGGACTTTGACCTCAAGGCATGCCAGAGAGGTAAGAGTTAATGAGGGCCGGCGCTGCGGCTTACTAGGCTAATCCTCCGCCTTGCGGCGCCAGCACACCGGATTCTAGTCCCGGTCGGGGCACCGGATTCTGTCCCGGTTGCCCCTCTTCCAGGCCAGCTCTCTGCTGTGGCCCGGGAGTGCAGTGGAGGATGGCCCAAGTGCTTGGGCCCTGCACCCCATGGGAGACCAGGAGAAGCACCTGGCTCCTGCCTTCGGATCAGCGCGGTTCGCCGGCCGCGGTGGCCACTGGAGGGTGAACCAACGGCAAAGGAAGACCTTTCTCTCTCTCTCTCTCTCTCTCTCTCTCTCTCTCTCACTCACTGTCCACTCTGCCTGTCAAAAAAAAAAAAAAAGTTAATGAGGTGGAGAATCCAAGGTGAGTGTGGAGAGAGAAAAAGCTGGGTGGGTGAGGAGAAACCAGTGGGTAAAGGGGCATAGCTTCCCGCGGTCCAGGCAGGGGGTCTGAGCGAGCCAGGCCGGCACCACCACCTCCTCGTCATGGCTGTGTTCTCCTCTCCCAGCTCTCATTCTCAGGCCTCCGCCCCTTGCCAAGACAGGACAAGACCGGGTTTCAGGCGGATCAAGCTTTCTTGTCTCCCCGTAAGTACTGCCTCATGCTTCAGGGAGGAAACACGTCCTCCTCCTCGGGGAAAGGGAGAGGAGAAGGCGGTGTGTTCTGTGAGGACAGCACAGTTCTCTTCTCTTTATCCACGCAAGAGCTCGGAGACACAGAGGGTGTGGTCCGCTTTTAGAGAGGGTGAAGTGAGTGAGTGCGGATTTGAAGTCAGGTCAGGAGGGTTCTGTGTTCTGTCCGCCATTCCGCTTGCACACGCTGCCTGGCAATAATGCCATTCTGTGGGAGCTCGAGTGGGACCCTGAGCCCCGGCCATGGGACAGGGCCTCTCCACCTGAGGGACCCTCCTTCTCTCCCTGGGATGTTCTACTCCATGGGACAATGCACTTACTCATTTATAGATGTAATATTCTCCGTGTCCAAAGTACAGCATGAACAGTTCAGAGTTAACACATTGGAGGCCAAGTGTCATCTGCAGCACATTTTTAATATCCTTATTTTAAACAAAGGAGTACAAATAAAGACCTAAGCATTTTTGTTTAGAAAGGGAAACAAGAAAACCCAGTGGATGGCTGGCGCCGCGGCTCACTAGGCTAATCCTCCGCCTTGTGGCGCCGGCACACCGGGTTCTAGTCCCGGTTGGGGTGCCGGATTCTGTCCCGGTTGCCCCTCTTCCAGGCCAGCTCTCTGCTGTGGCCCGGGAGTGCAGTGGAGGATGGCCCAAGTGCTTGGGCCCTGCATCCCATGGGAGACCAGGATAAATACCTGGCTCCTGCCATCAGATCAGCGTGGTGTGCCAGCCGCGGCAGCCATTGGAGGGTGAACCAACGGCAAAGGAAGACCTTTCTCTCTGTCTATCTCTCTCACTGTCCACTCTGCCTGTCAAAAAAAAAAAAAAGAAAGAAAACCCAGTGGTTGATAATCACGTGAAAAGATGATCAGCCTCTATGATCAAAGCAATGGAGACTGAAACAAGGTTAAGTGGGATTCTCTCTCTAGCACAGGGACAAAGAGCTGGAAGACTAGGGTTTCCTGTTGGCCAGGGTGTGGGGAAATGCTCTGCATGCCTGGTCCAGTATTTCCTACTCCAAGAATTTATTCTTAGAACAAGTGTTCAAAGGGTAGTCGGGGGCCGGCGCCGTGGCTCACTAGGCTAATCCTCCACCTTGCGGCGCCAGCACACCGGGTTCTAGTCCCGGTCGGGGCACCGGATTCTGTCCCAGTTGCCCCTCTTCCAGGCCAGCTCTCTGCTGTGGCCAGGGAGTGCAGTGGAGGATGGCCCAAGTGCTTGGGCCCTGCACCCCATGGGAGACCAGGATAAGCACCTGGCTCCTGCCATCGGATCAGCGCGGTGCGCCGGCCTCAGCGGGCCAGCCGTGGCGGCCATTGGAGTGAACCAATGGCAAAGGAAGACCTTTCTCTCTGTCTCTCTCACTGTCCACTCTGCCTGTCAAAAAAAAAAAAAAAAAAAGAGTAGTTGGTGCAGCCTCATTTAGAATGGCTGCAGTGGCTAGCACTGGGCCAGGCGGAAGCCGGGAGCCAAGAGCTTCAAGCAGATCTCCCATGTGGCTGGCAGCGGTCCAAACACTTGGGCCATCTTCTGTTGCTTTCCCCAGGCCGTGAGCAGGGAGCTGGATCAGAAGTGAAGCAGCCAGGACCCAACCAGCACTCATTTGGGATGCTGGCATCACAGGTGGTGGATTTACCCACTGTGCCACAGCACTGGCCTCATCTTTATTTTATTTTATTTTATTTATATGAAAGGCAGCATGACAGAGGGAAAGAAAGAAAAAGAGTTCTTCCATCTGCTGGATCACTCCCCAAATAGCCCCAGTGCCGGTGCTGGGCCAGACCAAAGCCGGGAGCCTGGAACCCCATCTTTGTCTCCCACGTGGGTGCAGGGGCCCGAGCACTTGGGCCATCTCCTGCTGCTTTCTGGGTGCATTAGCAGGGAGCTGGATTGGAAGGGGAGTGGCTGGGACCAGAACTGGCCCATTACACCACAACGCTGGTCCTTGCTTGCCTGTCTAGTTTTCTTAATGATACAATTTATCTTTTGTGGAGTGGATTTCAGGCTGATGCTTTTCATTTTAGGAGCCACTGACCTTCCAGGACGTGGCTGTGGTCCTCACTGAGGCAGAGCTGGGGCTGCTGGACTTTGCCCAGAGGAGGCTGTGCCAGGCTGTGATGCCGGAGAACTGGAACCTGCTCTCCGTGAGTGAGGGAAACCTCTACAGGGAAGAGTACAGATCGGTGCCGCCTCACATGGGGCACCGGAATGTAAGGGAAAGAGGTGCAGACAGAGGCGGCAGGGCACAGATCTATAGCCAGACCGAATTTATTCAGAGAAAATAAGTCCTCAGAGGTGACCAAGTCCCCATGTGCACATTTGATAGTAAAATGGCACAGTCTTATCTGTGCAGCACCCCATGCCCCGGACGCCATCTTAGGCTCTAGCCATTGCTAGAAGCCAGGTGACCAGATGGCCAACCTCAGGTGTCAGCTTCACCCCCAGCCTAAAGGGGTTTGCTGCTCCTACTTCCCTGCCCGTCCCCCGGCAAAGGTTTAACAGAACCTGTTCCCAAACACCCGCCCTCTCTCACTGTCTTGCCCTCCACCCCTGGCCCATCGGGCTTCCCCCACCCAACAGTAAATCTTCCCGCTAACTCCAGTGTTTTGTGGCAGCCTTACAACATTGACAGAATGTGCGGCAGGAGACCCAAACCCCAGGGGCTGCTGGGCCTTTTTATATCTTATGTGGGCTAGGGGTGGGGTGAGTTCTTCCATACTGGTCTTTCAAATGGCCACCTAAGGGCGTGAGTCCCATTCAAGACCTAGTGACCTCCCAGAGACCCACCTCCTGTACCACCATAAGGGGGCAGGATTGTGAACTTTGAGGGCACTCTGAAATTCAGACTTGCATTGTTAGAAAGTGGCTGCGTTGGGCTGGTCCTGAGTGTTTGCCTCGTATGTCTTCAGACCTTACTGCTCCTGACTTTCAGAGGTATGACGGTCAGGGGATTGGGACTGCATTTCAGATGATTTTTTTTTGCATCTTCTCGCATTTTCAGGGCAACGCCCCTTCAAGCTTAGTAAGCTGCTGTGTTCGAAACAGGACAGTGAGCGGATGAGCAGGACGTGCCTCCGCAGCCTGGTTTCTGGTAAGTGCCTGCCTTCTCCACAGTGCCTCCATGCTTTTAGAGAGTGATACGCCAGAGGGAGTGAGGCGTCTCTGACCTTTCCTTGGGCAATGTAAGGCAAGCCAATAGTAGAGAGAATGTTCCAGAATATTTGGAGTCCTGCGGTGAATTTCCCACTTCAGTATCTTACAAGTGCTTAGTGATAAACAGATTATGCTTACTTGAGTCCTGAAAAGAAAAATGTTTAATAAAAAAGACCAGCAAACATGGGCAGATTTTTGAAGTCATCTGGAACTGTATGGTAAATAGGACAATTAGGTTGCAACCAGGCAAGCTGAATATATATATTTTAAAGATGTATTTATTTATTTGAAAGGCAGAGATAGAAAAACCACTGGTTCACTTCCCAGATGGCCGCCATTTCTGGGGCCGGGCCAAGCTGAAGCCAGGAGCCAGGAGTTCCATCCTGGTCTCCCGTACGTGTGGCAGGGACCCAAGCACTTGGGCCATCCTCCGCTGAACCATTAGGGAGCTGGATCAGATAATGGGGTGCCAGTTCTGATCCTGACTGCTCTACTTCTGACCCAGCTCCCTGCTAATGTGGGAAAGCAGTGGCAGGTGGACCAAGTACCTGGGCCCCTGACACATGCTGGAGACCCAGATGGAGTTCCTGGCTCTGACTTTAGCTGAGACTGCTGGCCATTGCAGCCATCTGGGGAGTGGACCGATGGATGGAGGTTCTCTGTTTCCCCTCCCCGCCTTTCCTTCACAATAAACCTGAAAAAGCAATGCCTGTGTCCTGTATCCGGGAGCCTGTGTTTGAGCCCTAGCTCCAGCCTCCTGCTGAGCAGACCCTGGGAGGCCTGGCCGGGGTTTCTCTCCTCTGACTTCGACCTGGCCCAGCCCCGCTACTGCAGGCCTCTGGGCAGTGAACCAGCGGATGGGAGCCGCCTTTTTCTCTGTCTTCTGTCTCTGAAATAAGTCAACAAAAACCTGCCCCCCACCCACAAAACGTTCCTGATAGCTAAGATACAGGAAACTCATTTTTCCTCTAGGCTGTTATTATTTGTCCAACTGTAAAAGATGCCTCCTGAGCATCTCTGAATTGCCTTTAACCCCGTAGGAGACATGGATGCATAGGATATGAAGTGCCTTCATGACAGAATCAGGGCCGGCGCTGTAGCGTGGCGGGCAAAACCGCCGCTTGCAGTGCCGCCATCCCGTTTGGGCACTGGTTTGAGACCCGGCAGCTCAACTTCCGATGCAGCTCTCTGCTGTGGCCTGGGAAAGCAGTGGAGGATGGCCCAAGTCCTTCAGTCCCTGCACCCGTGTGGGAGACCTGGAAGAAGCTCCTGGCTCCTGGCTTCGGATTGGTGCAGCTCCAGCGGTTGCGGCCAACTGGGGAGTGAAGCAGTGGAACCAGTGGATGGAAGACCTCTCTCTCTCTCTCTCTGTAACTCTGCCTTTCAAATAAATATAAATATTAAAAAAAGAATCAAGGTTCCTTTCACACAGAGCCCTGAGAGATGGCTTTAGAAGTCCTGAGTGTGCAGATGGCCTCAGGGACAGTTCCAACCTTCCCGCTCGTCCACGAGTGCCCGTGAACAAGAAACCCCGGCAGTATCACGGGTCTGCCAGGGGCTGAGGCCTGGCACCTGTCTCGATGGAACCCCCTCCCCTAGAAGTCCCATGACAAATCCTTTAGGGATCTGGAACGGGGCCAGGGCTTCAGGCAGGGCACACACAGGCAGCCTTGTCCCAGAGTCCTGGAGGCAGAGGGCCTACTGCTGCGACCCCTGTGGGAAGGGGTCAGGTATGAATCAGTTCTTAGTCATCCAGGGGTGCCCGTGGGAAGAAAACGTACATGTGAGGCGTGTGGGCAGGCCCATTAGAGGGCGCACCTGGTGAGAGGCCCTGGGAATGCGGTGAGTGGTCAGGGCTTCAGGTCCGCCAGAGGCTACAGGTGGGCCAGGAGCCCACAGGTGCAGGGAGTGTGGCCGGGGCATCAGCGGGTCCTCTCGGGAGAGAAGCCCCCCGCTGTGGCCAGTGTGGAACGGGGTTCAGCTGCAGCTCCCACCGCGGTGGCCATCAGGACACACAGGCCTAAGAGGCCCTCCCGGTGCGACGGGTATGGGAGAGGTTTCGGTCACCGCTTGTTCCTGCAGTCCATCAGCACGCTCACGCCAGGCAGCGCCGCTACGGGTCCCACGGCTCCTCCCACACCGGACTGCACATGGCGGGACGCCCTGCAAATGCCGCTGCAGGAAGGACTTGAGCGCAGCGCTCCGCGTCCAGCAGGTGCACGCCGGCAGCGAGTGTGGGAAAGGCTTCTGGCGGGACTGCGCTTCGCGGTCACAGATGCTGCACCCTGAGCCTTCGTCAGCAAGTGCACTCGGACAGAAGCCCGAGGCCTGTGATGAGTGTGGCAGGGGATTCGGTTGCCACTCCAACCTTCGCACCCCCCCGAGGCTGCCCGCAGGAGGAAAACCCTACACGCGCCCGGAATGTGGAAAGGGCGTCTCACAGGGCTCCGGTCTCCTTAGTCAGGAGTCCACGGTGGCGGGACCCCACTCAGAGGGGCTGTGTGCGGGAAGGCCCACAGGCGAGGGCCCACCCTCAAGGTCAGCAGAGGGTCCACACTGGGGAGGAGCCCAGTAGGCGAGGGGCACGTGGCCAGGGCCTCAGTTGCAGCTCCTGGGAGCGCAGGCGGGCAGTTTGAGGAACTGGGTCAGCACCCAGTCACTAGGATGCGTCTGCAAGTCTCGCCCAGCAGGACGGTCCTCAAAGGAATGACCCCCTCGCTTGCGGTGGTGGCCCAGGCCGCTGGGGCCCTGCCACCCGTGTGGGAGACCTGGATTGAGTTCCCGGCTCTCGGTACTGGGAGGTGGGCTGCAGATGGGGGCTGAGACAAGTAAAACATAATACATTCATACATGAATACTTAACAGACGGGGGAGGGGCACAGGGTGTCAATCAAAACACACGAACAGTAAGCTCACTGAGGCGCTAAGACTGAATGTTTCCTCCCGTTTCCATCAAGAAGCTTCCCCTTGCTCCTCTTCCTCTGCCCTGCTCAGGCCGGGGCTGCCGATGGGCAAAGACCCCCAAGGCCAGGGCGCAGGCTGGGCCGGGCGCAGCGGGGCGGATGTGGAGTGCCAGCCACGGGCCGCACAGCTCGCCCACAGAGGCTCTCCGGTCCCCACGCAGACCCACTCGCTCTCCTGAAGAACGTCAAGAGTTGTTTTACTGCCATGGCGACTGTCGTTGGAGGAGCACTTCACAGCCCCGAGGCCTCACCGGAGGCCGGCCATGCCGCGCAGAGGCTCCTGGGAGTTGTAGTCCCAGGCTTTCTTGCGCATGCGTCTTAGTTCCAGGCGCGCTCTGGGCGAAATCGGGCCGCGAAGGTGAGTGAGCTGTCTACCTGTCCTGTGCACGCACAGTTTTTTTTTTTTTTTTTTTTTTTTTTTTTTTTTTTTTTTTTTATGATTTTGATCCACCGTTGGTTAACTCTGGATGTGGAATCCAGGACACCGAGAGCCAGCCGTGCGTAATGCTGGTCACGCACGTCCGTCTCCAAATTGACTACATGTTTGCAACTCGCCCCCAAGTGTTCCCGCTCATCTCTTCTAAGAATAAGGGCGTCGTCCGGTATTCACACATTGCTGTCATCACACTCAGGAGACTGCACATCCATACCCCGATGTTTAAACACTTGGGATCCAAATGTTCCCACTCGTCCCAATAATTTCCATTTTACCTTTAAAAAAACAAACCCAGGAGCCCACGTCTTCAGTTACCTTCAGTTTAAAGGTACCTTCAGTACCTTTAAAAATTTTTTTCTTAATTTGAAAGAGTGACAGAGACAGAAAGAGAGAATCTTCCGTCTGCTGGCTCACTCCCCAGATGGCCACAATGGCCAGGGCTGGGCCAGGCTGAAGCCAGGAGCCAGGAGCTCCATCGGGTCTCCCATGTGAGTGGCAGGGGCACAAGCACTTAGGCCATCTGCTGTTGCTTTCCCAATCATATTGGCAGGGTGCGGCACTGGAAGTGGAGCAGCTGGGACTCGAACCTGTGGTCAAATGCGACGCTGACATTGTAGGTGGCAGCTTAATGCGCTGCACAAGTCCAGCCCATCTTAGTTCCTTTAAATGTGATTGCAGGAAATCAGTGTGCCATGAAAAAGTGACAAGGCTGAGTCTTGGTGGGTGATGGGAAAAGAATTCCCAGACAGCAGTGGGCTTGTGAATTGGCAGCGTCTACAGGGGGCATTTTGGACAATCCTCGGGTTATAAAATATGCATATACAAGCAACAGCAGGCTTGTCTGTGCGAGGGATTCCTTCTGTAGAAAGCTTCCCGCCAGCACTCAGCGGGTGTTCACGGACGGGGACTGGGAGGTGCTTTGTGTGACCACGGGTGTTGCACCGGGTGGGTGGTGCACCGGGTGGGTGGTGCACCGAGTGGCACAGACCCCACCGGGAATGTCCTCCGTGCTTCTCCTTTCTTCTGTACCAGGTAGGATCTGTCTGGGAGAAGGCAAGGCAAAGCCAGCTGTTTGAACAGGGAGAATGCAGTACACAGAACTGCTAACCAGGGAAAGCTGTTAGCCGCATACTGAAGGGGTAGAGAACTCCGGGGCATGGTGGAAGTAGCTCCCAGCCTGGTGGAGACCGAATTCTGTGAGGAGGGCTCCATGGACGTGGAGCTGAGAGCCCCAGGAGGAGCGGCGTGCTGGCCGGCTGGGGTGGCTGGGGTCGGAGAGGAGCCCCGGGGGCTGCTGCGTGCTGAGGGGCCCCTCCCTGGCTGGTGCGGGCTGTGCGAGGTGGGCTCTGTGAGAATGCGGCTGCAAGGATCGCAGTGGAAGGAGCTGTGGCTGCTGCCGCCGGGGGGGGGGGACCTTAGGGTCCTGGGGGGATGAGAGGACAGGGAGCAAGCCCCAAGGAGGAAGCCCCTCCTCCGTTCCCCAGCCTAGCAGAGAGCCCCCTGGCGCCCAGGGGTCGGAGCCGCCTGGCAAAGCAGACACGCGGCTTGCAAAACCCGGGGTTCCGGCACTACAAGCGTGGCTTCACCTGGAGGTTTGGAGCCGAGAGACAGGCTCATCTCCCAGCAGTCAGATTACAGGCAGGAGGTTGCCCCCGCAACCCCCAAAGTGCCTGCATTTGGAGTGGAGCCTTCGAGGAAGGAAATGAGGTTCAATAAGGGTGCATCCGTGATCTGTGGGGTTAGTGTCCTCACAGAGAGAGACGCACGGGCAGGCAACAGGCTGCAGCCCATGAGGTTGTACAGGGAAGGGCGAGTGTGTGGCCCTTGGGGGCTCCCGCAGCCCCTGGCCAGCGGGCATCCGATGCAGCCAGTGAGCCCCCCCCCCTTCCCCTTCCCTTCTCTAACATTCTGGCCCTCACTCTTCCCTCCTGTTTGTCGGCGTGAGATTATGACGTTCACTTGATCCCTTGATTGCTTCTTGAGAAAATTCACTGTTTCGGATAAACTAGAGCGAAAGGAATCAAGCAGCGCTATCTAGAGGACTCTGTGAAGTCAGTCTCAGAACTTCCGCCCCAAGGGGGCTTGGCCTGCCTGCCCCCAGGGGAGACTCCAGTCCCAGAGGCCTCTGTGTCCCTTCAGCCTGGAGGCGGGACCAATGAAAGCCCCGCCCTTCGCCTCGAGGAGAAGTGGGAGCTGTAGTGTTTGCTGTTCCCTCCGGCTTTGCGGCTGTGCGGGTCCCTGGTAGAGGGAGGGCCCCGGGGGTGAGGATTCTTGGGTTCCCCTGGCCCTTTAGTTGGGTCCGTGAGTCAGCACTGCCCTTCTTAGCTGCGTAGTGTTGGACGAGTTACTTAATCTCTGTCAATCAGTTGTTTCCAGGGTGCACGTGTATGGCTGGCCTAGGGCAGTTGTGAGTTAAATGAAGTCGTGACTTTTAAAATGCTTAGGATGGCGATGACCCAGGGAAACACTGGTTGTTTTTGTGGGTGCACAGGGCCGCAGCCAAGGCGACAGCGGTAATGAGCGAGTCTAGAAAAACGCCAATTGCCCTACACTGAAGTCACCGTAATAAAGATAGAGAGGACACACAGCAAACTGGGCTGAAAGCGCTATGCTTAAAGTATGAATCCTGGAAGATCATGGATAATGAAACCCCGATAGGAATGAGGGTGTGAATGCAACAAGGAATAAGAGCAGGTACAAAAAGAAGCAATAGGTATAGCAAGCAAGTATATGGAAATATGATTACGAATTATCAAGTAAATGATATGTTGGGGCCAGTGTTGTGGTGTAGTGGGCAAAGGGGCTTTGAGTCCCAGCTGCTCCACTTCCAATCCAGCTCCCTGCTAGTGTGCCTGGGAAAGCAGTGGAGGATGGCTGCCCAAGTGCTTGGGCCTCTGCACCCATGTGAGGTAGACCTGGAAGAAGCTCCTGGCTTCAGCCTGGCCCATTCCTGGCTGTTGGGACCATCTGGGGAGTGAACCAGTCATGGAAAATCACTCTCTCTCTGCCTCTTCCTCTCTCTGTAACTCTGTTTTAAAAAAAAAAAAAACCTTACAAATAAATGACATGTAATCTTAAAAAATTTTACTGGAAATATATGGTGTTCATCCTGGTGTAGAGAAAGGACTACTTTGTATAGTCATTTTTTTTTTTTTGACAGGCAGAGTGGACAGTGAGAGAGAGAGAGACAGAGAGAAAGGTCTTCCTTTGCCGTTGGTTCACCCTCCAATGGCCACCGCGGCTGGCACACCGCGCTGATCCGATGGCAGGAGCCAGGTGCTTCTCCTGGTCTCCCATGGGGTGCAGGGCCCAAGCACTTGGGCCATCCTCCATTGCACTCCCTGGCCACAGCAGAGAGCTGGCCTGGAAGAGGGGCAACCGGGACAGAATCCGGCGCCCCGACCGGGACTAGAACCCCGTGTGCCGGCACCACAAGGCGGAGGATTAGCCTAGTGAGCCGCGGCACCGGCTTGTATAGTCTTGATAGAAGAGCAAATAGGAAACTCTTGGTAAGGAAATTATAAACTCGGTGATATTTAGAGGCATCAATCAGGGTAAGGAGTGGAAACGACAGGGTTGAAAGGGGGTCCGGAAGGGTTTGCTAAATTATATCGAATGCACGATGTGTCTGAGCAGAGCCCTGGAGGAGATGGCAGAGTAGGAAGAGTAGTTTCCTGAAGAAACTTCTTCTTCTTTAAGGTTTACTCGTGTATCTGAAAGAGTTAGAGAGAGAGAGGGAGACAGACCTTCCATCTGCTGGTTCACTCCCCAGATGGACTCAGCAGCCCGGGATGGGCCGGGGCCAATGCCAGGAGCGAGGAGCTTCTAACAGGTCTCCCGTGGGGGTGCAGGGCTTTCCCAGAACATAGCAAGGAGCTGGATGGGAAGTAGAGCAGCCGGGACACAAACTGGCGCCCGTACGGGATGTCCCGCTGTGTTGTGTCAGCACTGGCCCGTTTGTTCCTTTTCATTGTTGGCAGTATTCCCTGTAGCTGTCTGGAGGAGAAACAGCTTGGGAAGGGAAAAATGGACAGAGCACGATGCAAAGTTTTGACGCCAGTCCTGGAAACGGAGGGCTGTATTCTGCCTTTAAAAAGGCTCTGGCTGGCGCGGGGCTTAGCAGAACCAGTTACCTCTGTGAGTGTGGAATGGGGCAAGTAGCTTTTTTTTTTTTTTTTTTTTTTTTAATATTTATTTATTTGAAAGGCAGTTACAGAGAGGCAGAGGTAGAGACAGAGAGAGAGAGTGGTCTTCCATCCACTGGTTCACTCCCCAACTGGCCACAATGGCTGGAGCTGTGCCGATCTGAAGCCAGGAGCCAGGAGCTTCTTCCGGGTCTCCGTGTGGATGCAGGGGCCCAAGGACTTGGGCCATCTTCTACTGCTTTCCCAGGTCATAGCAGAGAGCTGGATGGGAAGTGGAGCAGCTGGGACTCGAACCAGCACCCAGTTGGGATGCCCGCACTGCAGCCGAGGGCTTTACCCACTATGCCACAGCACTGGCCCCGCCTATTGTATCTTTACATTTTCTGTCATTTCTGTCCAAAAGTTTCACCTATTGTCAGACTGATCCTCTTTTAATAATATATAAACTGTAAGATAATTATTGAAAACTCCACAGTGTTGTTAGCATGGTTTTTTCTCAGAATTATCGAGAATTTTCACATAGTGGCTGCTGAACCTTTTTCTTTTACCCCGTGGCGAGAGTACCTGCCCAGAACTTGAGAGGACCCCAGGCGGAGCTTTCGCGTGACCTTGCCCAGCCATTTCCAGCCTCGGATGTGCCGTATTTGTGGCAAACGTTTATTCAGCCTCTAGACCGAGCCTCCCGTTTGCAGGAAGTATTGAGGTTTCAGTACAACATGGACACCATCAGACCAATCCAGAACCCGAGAAAGCCGGCCCGACAGTGGCCTGGCTGCTTCGGCAGGGCACGGCGGGCTGGTGAGAGCCGCAGACAACACCCAGCACGGCTAACCGGTCAGTGTGACGGGCACGGTGCATCCGGGTATTTGGCGCCCAGCAGAGAAGTGGGCACTTCGACTTCCCCTTTCCCTTTCTCCCTGCTGAAGGCTGCTGGGTTGAGCCGTCAGCTTTCCCACTTTCCTCTCTGCAGGACAGAGCCGCATGGACACCGGGGATGCCACAGCAGCTCGGGGATTCCACGCAGGTCGCCGCTCCCCACACTGGGACTCTGTCTCCGGTCAATGCTGTCCCCCCCTCGGCCGCAGGGCCCACATTCACGTTCAGCAGCGAAAGCCACGGAGAGGCGGGCACACCGGCTGCTCCCCTCGGCGCCGGCTCCGGCGTCGCGGCCGCGGTGGCCGACTCTTGGCGTCGGCGTCCATTCACTGGCGGCCCCGGCAGGAATCCCCCCTGGTAGGTAGAGGTGGCGCTAGTCAGAGTTCTAGAAGCATCCGCACCCTAGGAGAATAGAGCCAGAGCCGAGGTGTGCCGTCAGCGCACGTTCGGCTGGGAAAGACGCGGGAATGCCGCCAATTCCTGCGCGCCCTGCCGCACGAAAGCGGAGTTTCGGACCTCGTTTCCAGCGGGAATGTTGAGAAACACAACCCAGGCGCGCAGCATGGTGGCCGGCACTTCCGCCCTAGGCAGGGCTGGGAATTCTGGGAAATGTAGTCCGGGCACCTGGCGCCCTAGGCTCACTTCCGCCACGGGAGCCCAAGGAGGGCTGGGAATTCTGGGAAATGTAGTCCGGGAAGCTGGCGCCCTAGGCTCACTTCCGCCACGGGAGCCCCCAGGCCCGGTGCCCACTGCCGTCGGGAATTCTGGGAAGCGGAGTCCCGGCGGCCGCTGTGGGCAGAGTCACTTCCGCCGCAGGTGTGCGAGGCCGCGGCCTCGGTTGCTCTCAGAAAGGTGAGCCCTGCACTGCCGGGTCTCGGTGTCCGCGCGCCAACGCCGCTCCTTCCTCGTCTTGCTGTGAGCCCGGGGCAGCCCGGCCGGCGACCTGGGGGAAGAGAAGCCGCCCAGGGCGAAGGGCGGGCTCGGGTGCCATTGACTGAGCCCCCGCAGGTGTGGCGCATCCCTGGCCGGGCCGGGGTCCCGCGGGGGTCCCGCGGCGCGGGCGGTGAGGCGCTCCTGGGTTCTGTCTCCCGCCGGCCCGCCCCTGCCCGGCCGCTGGAAGCCGTGCATCCTGGTCTGGTTTGGGCTTGGTTCGGGTTGAAGAAGAGGGGTGCGCCAGCGATGGGCTGGGGTTGCCGTTATAGTTAGTTCCATTTCTCCCAGCCTCCTTGGGGAGTTTTGGGCCTGAGCCATAAAGTATTTAAACACGCAGTGCTGTGACTCGAATCGGGTAGTTTCATTGGGTTGCGTTAGTTCTTAATGTGTTTGCGATCAGGTAGAGAAGCCGTTATTTGCATCTTCGTAGAGGGCCACGAAAGCTGTGAATACGCTTTGACGCCTTGAAAAATGTTTGTAGACATTGCGGTTTTTAAAAATATATTTATTTATTTGAAAAAAGTTATTGGGGCGTGGATATATATATATATATATATATAGAGAGAGAGAGAGAGAGAGAGAGGTCTTCCACCCGCTGTTTCACTCCCCAGATGGCTGCAATGGCCGGGGCTGTGCCAGGCTGAAGCCAGGAGCCAGCAGCTGCCTGCGGGCCTCCCGTGTGGGTCGGCAGGGGCCCGAACACTTGGTCTGTCTTCCGCTGCTTTTCCCGCATGCGTTGGTAGGGAGCTGGGCCAGGCGGTGGAGCAGCCCGGACACCAGTTGGCGCCCGGATGGGACGCCGGCGCCACAGGTGCACCTTGGCCCGCTGCTCCACCGCGCGGCCCCGTCGTCTGCAGCGTGGCTGCATTCTGTCTGAAACACTTACAGTCCATGTTTGGGCTTTAGAAATGATTGCGGATTATAGAGTATATAGAAAGCCTATAAAGAAAAAGCATCCGGATCACAGGACGTGGCAGTGACGTTGTTATTTTTGTTTTCTTTTGTTTATTTTTACCTGAGCTTTAAAGCCGAGGTTTCATTGGTTTTGTTTCTCCTTTGTGTTTTTTTTTTTTTTTTTCCTAAGATTGATTTATTTATTTGAAAGTCCGGGTCTCCCACGTGGGTGCAGGGGCCCAAGGACCTGGGCCATCTTCCACTGCTTTCCCAGGCCACAGCAGAGAGCTGGATCAGAAGTGGAGCAGCCGGGACTAGAACCGGCGCCCATGTGGGATGCCGGCGCCGCAGGCCCTGCCTCACCCACAGTTCCCGCTGAGCTTTTCCCTCTCTCCCTTCCCAGTCCCTTCCCTTCCACAGCTGGCCTGGGGGTTTCCCAGGAGCAGTGGATAAGGGACCCAGCCTGGAGGATGAGCCCTCAAAGAGAAACTGCAGGTTTCCGAGTCTCCCCAGGCGGTGGGGGCGCATTCAGCCCCGCCGGAGCCCTGCCAGGCAGGCGTCCATCACCAGGGAGATCCCGGCGGGCCGCGGCCCCACGGGGAGGAGAGCAGAGCCTTGTCCGGGGTTCCCCAGTGGGCCCCGGCCGCGCCGCTGCCCAGAGCTGTGCCTGTGAGTGTGCGTGAGTGTGTGTGAGTGTGCCTGTGAGTGTGTGTGTGTGTGTGCGTGTGTGAGCCCTCCTGGGGCCAGGGCATCGTGAGTAACAGGGCCGACGTGGTAGTCCAGGAGGCAGGACTCGCTGCAGGGTGCGGAGTGCGGGCAGCAGGTGGCCACTGGAAGAGCGGCCCTGGGGTGGGGGTGGAATTAGCGTCCCGGGAGTGAGCTGGCGGCGGCGGCAGCCGGCTTCCCGCCCTGCGTCTCGTGCTTGCTGTCCTAGGCGATGGTGACCTTCCAGGACGTGGCCGTGGTCTTCAGCGAGGAGGAGCTGCGGCTGCTGGACGCGGCGCAGAGGGCGCTGTACCGGGCTGTGATGCTGGAGAACTTCCGGAACCTGCTGTCCGTGGGTGAGGACGGGCGCCCTTCGCGTCTCCGCGGCAGCCCCGGGGCGGGGTGTGTGTGCTCGCTGTTGGGGGTCGCTCTCTGAGGGTGGGGGCCTGAGAGCCTCGTGATCGTGTGCGGCACAGGGCGGAGGTGGGCGTATTGGGGCCCGCCCCCTTCGCGATTTGTCTCGAAGCAGGTTTAGTAAAGTCACTGCCATTTCCTTACAGCGTTAATAGTTATTAACTTGAGTTTTGGGAGGCATTTTTTTTAAAGATTTATTTTATTTATTTGAAAGGCAGAGTTAGAAGAAGTAGAGAGAGAGAGAGAGAGAGAGAGAGAGATCTTCCATCTGCTGATAAACTCCCCAAATGGCTGCATATAGCCAGGGCAGGGTCAGGCAGGAGCCAGGAGCTTCCTCTGGGTCTCCCACGTGGGTGCAGGGGCCCAAGCACTTGGGCCATCCTCCACTGCTTTCCCAGGCACGTCAACAGGAAGTTGGATTGGAAGTGGAGCAGCTGAGACTCGAACCGACGCCCAGTGCTGGCGCTGCAGATGGCAGCTTTACCCATTAAGCCACAGCGCTGGCCCCTTGTTTTGTTGCTTTAACAGTGTCTTTGTAAGTAACGTGAAACTCACAGAAAGCTGCAGAAGTAAAAGAACTTATAGACTTGGCCATGTGGATGAAGATGTGTCTTTAGGAAGATGTTTTTCCAACCACTGCAGGGTCATTTGCATAAGCCAGGCCCTTTCTTTCTGACAGTCTCCGGAGGCATTGCCAGCCAGGCGGGCTCACCTGGGCCTTGGCGTCCAGAGCTTTGACTGAGACTCAGCGGTGCAGGGTGGGTGACACCTGTGTGGCTGACCGGACATGCCGGCCCCTCTAGAGGGGGAGGCGATAACACGAGGCCCCAGGCCCCCACCGGAAATCCCGTCGTTCAGTGTCTGCCCTGGACTGAGGCCTTGGGGGGAACAAGGAGCCCTCCTGTCCGAGCCGGGCTTAGGATCACCTCCCAGGAGCCGAGGCGAAGGCCAGAGCTGCCTTTGCGTGTGGTTAGTCTGTTTTGTGGAAACGCGAATGTTCTCTCTCTCTCTCTCTCTTTTTTTTTTTTTTTTTTGACAGGCAGTGTGGTCAGTGAGAGAGAGAGACAGAGAGAAAGGTCTTCCTTTGCCGTTGGTTCACCCTCCAATGGCCGCCGCGGCCGGCACACCGCGCTGATCCGATGGCAGGAGCCAGGTGCTTCTCCTGGTCTCCCATGGGGTGCAGGGCCCAAGCACTTGGGCCATCCTCCACTGCACTCCCTGGCCACAGCAGAGAGCTGGACAGGAAGAGGGGCAACCGGGACAGAATCCGGCGCCCCGACCGGGACTAGAACCCGGTGTGCCGGCGCGGCAAGGCGGAGGATTAGCCTAGTGAGCCGCGGCGCTGGCCGCGAATGTTCTCTTAGATACCCCTGGTACAGGTAACAATACTTCTGTCTGATCCATGAGTTGCGCTCTAATTTTATCCATAAAGCCAATTGCGAGGCACTCAGAAAGTCCAGCGAAGGTGTGCGTTATCTTTAAATTCCATTTCCATGAACTTTTTGAAATCTGTTTATACGTTCCTTAAAGCACATTTTCTCACTTGAGAACACCCTGTAGCCTGGAGTCTAGGCCAGTTGTCCTGTCTCTTTAGCCTCCCTTAATCTGGAACATTTCCATAGCATTTGTCTTTTATAGCAGTGACGTGTTCTGAATACTAGTACCCTTTCCTCTATTTAAAAATTTTTAAATTTATTTTCCTTATTTGAAAGGCAGAGAGAGGGGCCAGGATTGTGGTTAAGCCACCGCCTGCGATGCCAGCATCCCATGTGGGTGCTGGATCGAGACCTGGCTGCTCCACTTCCGATCCAGCTCCCTGCTAATGCACCTGGGAAAACAGTGGAACATGGTCCAACTCCTTGGGCCCCTGTACTCACGTGGGAGACCCTGAAGAAGCTCCTGGCTCCCGGCTTCAGCCTGGCCCAGTCATGGCTTATTGCGGCCATCTGGGGGGTGAGCCAGTGGATGGAAGATTTCTCTCCTTGTATCTCCTTCTCTCTGTCTAACTCTGCCTTTCAAATAAATAAAATCTTAAAACAAAAAAATGCAGAGAGAGAGGTCTTCCTTCTTCTGGTTAACTCGTCTAATGTCCGCAGCAGCCACAGTGCCAGGCTGAAGCCAGGAGCTGGAAACCGAGGGTCTCTCCCGTTGGTAGCCAGGACCCCAGTACTTGAGCCATCACCCACTGCCTCCCAGGGTGCGTGTTAGCAGGAAGCTGGAATCGGGAGTGGAGCCAGGACTTGAACCCAGGCCCTCAGAAATGGGGTTTAGGGGTCTCAGGCTGCATCCTAACTTTTATGCACCCCCCCAATTTTAATTGGGTTCCTAATGTTTCTCCGTAATTAGAACCGCGCAGCCATTCAGATGGGCACTTCAGAGGTGCAGTGCATCCCTTGAGGGTGCTGTGTCTGGACACACGGGGTGGCCGTTGCTGCTTCCCAGGCCACGTGAATTTTGATCACCCAGTCAAGAGGCCCAGTTTCTCTTCTGTGTCATTACTGCGTCTCCCTCCTGCAGCGGCCGGGGCATCCCAAGTGTCCCCCTGTAGATCCAGTATCCAAGGATGAGCCAGCTGCCGGGGTCTCTTCCGGGTAGTTACAAAATGATGGGTTTTGGAGCTAGCGCCTCCTTCCTGTTTAGCCGTCAGTGTTTGGCATTTTGTGGTAAGAGGGACTTGTGGATTCTCTTTTAAATAAACTGGGTAGGATTTATTGCTGCAATTATTTCGGTGTTAAAGTCGTCCCAGTTTGGCTCCTTCGAGCCGGCCCCTGTGCCCTCGTGCCTCGTGGTGTGCCCCCAACATTCTGAGCGCGCCCTTCCTTTGCGGCCCGGCCCGTGTGCTGCGCCTTCGCCCAGCCCTGGCCTCAGCCATTTGTCTTCTTGGGGGGTCGTGTCTTCACGGTGAAGTCTGGCTGCTGGGCGTGGGCGTGGCCAGGGTGGCGGCTTTGCTCGTTGGTCTCGGGGAGTGGAGCTGGCCGTGTGGGGGTGTGCGTGTGTGTGCATATGCAAATGCGCATGCATATGAATGTGTGTGCACCTGAAGAAATGATCAGCTTCATGGAAAATGAAGTCTTAATTAAAGCTGTCCTGAAATTCCATTTCTCACCCACGAGACTGGCAGAGAATTCAAAAGCTGGACGAGGCCGTGAGGAATAACGCACTCTCGGTCGCCGCAGCTAAGAGTGCGAAATGACGGCACCGCTCGGGGGCGGGGTCTGACCATGGCTCAGAGAACTCCTCCGCCGTGTCCGTCTCCAGCCTGCCCCCTACAGGCAGCCGTGTGCAGGAGCGTGGACGGTGCCCTGCGGCCTGCTCGCGTGGGGGAGCGGGAGGAGAGGCCCGAGTGTGTGTGCAGAGCTGCTGGTGCTGCGAGGAGAAATCGTGAAGGCGGGGGAGGGGAGGGCTGGGAGGGGGGTGTCTGTGTCTGGTTACGACGGATTGCTCCGAAGCTTGCATGTCGCCAAACTGCAAACCCTTCGCCCTCACCTTTTGCCCAGCGCGCCAGCCCTTCAAACCCGACCTGATAGCCCAGCTGGAGCGGGAGGAGACGGTCTTGCTGGTGGCGACAGGAGCCCAGCGCGACGGGCGCTCAGGTGGGTAACCAAGGCTGACCCTGGGCAGAAAAAAAGAGAATTTTGAAAGAAATCCGTTCACTTTTGTAAGTTTTCGGCTCCATCTCGGTGGAGATGGAGGGTCGCGCCGGGTCTGGCACCCTCGGGAGAGCAGGAGTGAACACACTGCTCCAAGGAGGAGGCCGGAAGCGGCGCCTCTCGGCCTCCGAGAGTGGGGGGCAGTCCAGGCGAGCGTCCAGCTCCGTGGTTCTGCTTCTGTGGCCCCCTTTAGGCTGCCTTCTCTGAGGGGCGGAGCCGCTGCGTGCTGCCCGTTCAGCCCCGTGGAAGCAGGCGCCCCAGGGAGCGCGTGAGTAGCTGTCCTCCAGCCTCTGCTGGGCATTAATGCCCAGGCGACAGGGGGCCAGTGTTGTGGCGCAGCAAGGTCTGAGCCACCACTGGGGGTGCCGGCCTGCTCGGCTTCCGACCCAGCTCCCCACTGCTGCACGCGGGAGAACAGCAAATGACGGCCCAGTGTTTGGTCCCTACCACCCACGTGGGAGACCCCGGTGGAGCTCCTGGCTCCCTGCGTCAGCCCACCCAGCCCTGGCTGGTGTGGCCACTGGGGAGTGAACTAGCAGAGGGAAGGCTTCTCTCTCACTCGCTCACTTTGCCTTTTAAACAGATCTTTTAAAAAAAGAATAATTGGGAGACAGGCCAGTTTATGAAGATCTGCCCGTCTTGAAGTCTTCTGGCAGCCCCAGTTCCCTGCACGCGGCCGGAATGTCCCCATGCAGTGATGGAAGCCAGAGCCGGGGTTCCGGGAGCTTTGTTCGTGGGCCATGAGCCGCTTCGCACGTCTGCAGCTGCCATGAGACTTGACGTGGTCACCCCCTCGGCTCTATTGCTGAGATCCTTGGAGTTAAATCTGTCCAAGCGTCTCCCACGTGCACCGCGGCCCGCAGAGACGTGAAATAGCTTTAGAAACGAGTCAAGGCTCGTGCAGCGCGTGCACACAGGGGTGCTTTCCGTTCTCGTGAAAAGAGGCCGCCCTTGAGAGCGGCCGGCAGGTGTCGCACGTGCAGGTTAGAGGTCTGCGTTTACCCCAGCGCAGCGTTCACCCCGCAGGCTTACGATGCAGCCATGACCGAGCCCGGTGCTAGAGAGCAGGGGTGTGTGTGCGTGTGTGTATGTGCGTGAGTGTGTGTATGTGTGTGTGTATGTGTGTGTGTGCGTGCACGTGTGTGTGCGTGTGTGTGCATGTGTGTATGTGCGTGATGTGCGTGTATGCATGCACATGTGTGTGTGTGCGTGCATGAGTGTGCGTGTGTAACATTAGGACAGAAGCCCGTGTGTGTGCGTGCATGTGTGTGTGTGTGTGTATGTCCGTGTATGTGTGTGTGTGCGTGAGTGTGCTTGTGTGTGCGTGTGTAACATTAGGACAGAAGCCCGTGTGTGTGCGTGCATGTGTGTGTGTGTGTATGTCCGTGTATGTGTGTGCGTGCGTGAGTGTGCGTGTGTAACATTAGGACAGAAGCCCGTGTGTGTGCGTGCATGTGTGTGTGTGTGTGTATGTCCGTGTATGTGTGTGTGTGCGTGAGTGTGCGTGCGTGAGTGTGCGTGTGTAACATTAGGACAGAAGCCCGTGTGTGTGCGTGCATGTGTGTGTGTGTGTATGTCCGTGTATGTGTGTGTGTGCGTGAGTGTGCGTGCGTGAGTGTGCGTGTGTAACATTAGGACAGAAGCCCGTGTGTGTGAGTGTGTGTGCATGTGTGTATGTGTGTGTGTATGTGCATGTATGTGTGAGTGTGTGTGAGTGTGCGTGTGTAACATTAGGACAGAAGCCCGTGTGTGTGCGTGCATGTGTGTGTGTGTGTGTATGTCCGTGTATGTGTGTGTGTGCGCGTGTGTAACATTAGGACAGAAGCCCGTGTGTGTGAGTGTGTGTGCATGTGTGTGTGTGTGTGTATGTCCGTGTATGTGTGTGTGTGCGTGTGTGTGTGTGTGTAACATTAGGACAGAAGCCCGTGCCCACTGCAGCCGTGATCTTTGTGAAGTGAGGGCTCCCATTTGCCTTTCCCCCGGGGGGCTGCAGTGGCCCAGTGAGAAAGCCCTGAGAAACCGTGTGAACGGCCCCTTCCTTGTCCAGGCTGAGTGAGGCGCACTTGCACGGGCGGCCTTCCTTAGGAGGCGCCTGCGAAAGCTGGTGGGGCCGAAGCGAGGGATTCTGTCGGGATCCTTAGAACCAGTGCCACGATGCTTCCCCTGTGGGCCCGCGGCGCGCGCCGTGATCTAGGTGTAAAGTCGGAAATGGCCGAGTCGGGCAGTCACTGGGGCTCGTTTCTGAATCCTTCTCATCCTTACAGGAGGCGCGGAGCAGCGAACGCTGGGTCGGACCCAAGAGCTGGGACTTAGCTCTCTCCCTCCCACGGGGCTCTCCCGCCAGACCTGGCGAGCGGCTGCGGGCGACTTACCCAAGTGCCTGGAGTCCGTGGAAAGTTTTCAAGGGAAGAATTCCCAGTCCCAGGAACAAAGTGACTGCGTCCGCCGGGCCTGGGCGGGAGCACCGATCCAGATCTCTGAAGATGGGAGCTACGTATTGACTCACACAGGGCCTGGTTCCTGCGGTACCAAAAATCAAGGGTTTTTACCTTCACAGTCCCAGCATCCGTGGAGGGAAATAGGTCTGGCAGGGTCACACGACCACGGGTGTAAGTGTCAGCGGATTCCCACGAAGAAGAATTTGGGCGAGTGTCCCAGCGCCCCTTGGACGCCGCATCACAGTGATCGTCTGGGCGCGTGCAGAAATGGGGAAAGCCACGGGTGCCGTGACCGTGGAGGAGACATCCTGATGGCATCGCTACTGGACCGGGGCTCAGGTCGCACAGGACAGAAGCCCTGCGTGTGCACGGAGCGTGCGCAAGGCCTCGGTGAGAACGGGGGCTCTGCAGCTCAGCCGCAGCCCCACACGTGCAGGTCGTGTGGGGAGGACTGCAGGTGTCGCTCCGTTCCCGCTCACCCACGCATTCAGAGGGGAGACGAGGGGGGTGGGGAGAGTCCCTGTCTGCCACCTCCACGGAGCACGTGTCCCGAGGACAAGTCCTGCAGGCGTGCTGAGTGTGGAGGCGGCCTCGGTCAGGACCCCTCTCGGAGTGCTTGGCCATGTCTCCACGCGGGAGGCGCATCCTGTAGGTGCCGCGTGTCTGAGAAGGCCTGCGGCCACGACTTCTGCAGCAGTAGTGTTTTTAGGGTCCCCACGGCAGAGGGACCCCACGAACATGAGGAGAGCGGGAGCATGTTTAGTCAGAGGTCACATCCTCGCGTCCATCAGCAAATTGACAGTGAAGCGAAGGCGTCCCCAGCTGTGGAGTGTGGACGGGGTTGCTCGCGTGGCTCAGACGTTTGTGTGCAGCGTCTCGGGCACGTGGGGGCGGATCCCTGTCGCCCCGAGGAGCGTGGCGCAGACGTGGGGCTGGCCTCGCCCTTGCAGGGTCTTCAGGTGGCCTGCCCTAGGGACCCGCTGTGCCCGTACTGTGTGTGCAGTTGCAGCCTCGGCTGGAATTCCTATTCGCAAGGCCGTGAGAAAGGTCCCACTGGAGTGACGCCTTCCAAGGAGTGTGGCAATGGCTTCCGCTGGCGTGCAGAGCCCGGAGATCGGCCGGGAGTGCACGCCGGCCAGAAGCCCTACAGCTGCTCGGCGTGTGGCAAAGGCTTCAGCCACCGGTCTGTGCTGAGCGTCCATCAGAGAGTGCACACCGGGGAGAAGCCGTACAAGTGTGCCGCGTGTGCGAAGGAGTTCAGCCGGAGCTCGTACCTGCAGGCGCATCAGAGGGTGCACACCGGGGAGAAGCCCTACAAATGCGGGGAGTGCGGGAAGGGCTTCAGCCGGAACGCCTACCTGCAGGGCCACCGGCGCGTGCACACCGGGGAGAAGCCGTACACGTGCGCCGAGTGCGGCAAGCGCTTCAGCCGCAGTTCGCACCTGCAGGGCCACCAGCGCGTGCACACCGGGGAGAAGCCGTTCACGTGCGCCCAGTGCGGCAAGGGCTTCAGCTGGAGCTTCAACCTGCAGATCCACCAGCGCGTGCACACGGGGGAGAGGCCCCACAAGTGCGGGGAGTGCGGCAAGGCCTTCAGCAAGGCCGCCACGCTGCTGGCCCACCGGCGCGTGCACACCGGGGAGAAGCCGTTCCCCTGTGCCGAGTGTGGCAAGCGCTTCAGCCAGAGGTCCTACCTGCAGTGCCACCAGAGCGTGCACTCCGGGGAGAGGCCCCACGTCTGCGACGTGTGCGGGAAGGGCTTCAGCCAGCGAGCGTACCTGCAGGGGCACCGGCGCGTGCACACGCGGGTGAAGCCCTACACCTGCGGGCTGTGTGGGAAGGGCTTCAGTCAGAGCGCCCGGCTCGAGGCGCACCGCAGGGGCCACGCCACGGGGAAGCCCTACAGGTGTGCCGTGTGCACCAAGGGCTTCAGCGAGAGCGCGCGCCTGCAGGCGCACCAGAGGGTGCACGCGGAAGGGCGGCCCTACAAGTGCGAGCAGTGTGGCAAGGGCTTCAGCGGCTACTCGAGTCTGCAGGCCCACCACAGGGTGCACACCGGGGAGAAGCCCTACACGTGCGAGGCGTGCGGCAAGGGCTTCAGCCAGAGGTCCAACCTGCAGGCGCACCGGCGCGTGCACACCGGGGAGAGGCCGTACACGTGCGACGCCTGCGGCAGGGGCTTCCGTTGGAGCTCGGGGCTTCTGATCCATCAGCGGGTCCACAGTGGCGAGAAACTCTACGTCGGCGAAGCGCGCGGCCGGGGCCTGCCTCCCGCCGCGGGGCTGTAAAACGCTGTCCGCTTGCAGCCCTCGACTGGGGGACGGCGGCTCCTGTAGGAGAAAGATTTTTTTTTTTTTTTGGTAATGAAAACGTGATGTTTTCTTTCCCGCTTCAGCACTCAGGAGGGGCAGGCCACCGGCCGCGGAGCCCTGTGGCGGGGCCGTGAGGAATCCTGCCGGCGCCCTAACTCGAGTCACCGCGCGGGAGCCAGGGCCTACAGATCGCAGCTCTGGTCAGGGGTTTGACAGCAGGACGGCCCACGGGCCCACGCCCACGCCCACAGAACGTGAGCCGGATGAGGGGAGGGCTTCCAGTCCCCGCTGGGCTGCAAAACCATGACGTTCCGTAACTCCGTGCAGACCAGTATCTGCTAAATGAATAAAAAAGCATAAAATACATGTGACATGTTTGAAAGTTTTCTGAAGCTCGCTTAAAACTTACTCAAACTTAATTTGGAGGAGAGCTGTAAGTTCTTAACGTGACTTCAGATACATAAGCATCATTCGAAAGGTAGACATAAAAAATAAGCGCGTCTGAAATCACGGGGGTTTGGTTACGGCCTGGTCAGAGTTGGTTCCCGGCCTCGGGTAGGGGTGTGCAGGCTCGCTCCCCACCTGCCTCTTTCTGTCCGGTATACCATCTAGCCGTTTCAGTTTAGCTTTGTGTACATGTGTGCGTACACGTGTGGGCACTTGAAATGACAGTGGAAACGGATCATGTTTCTGGGTAACTTTGCAAAAATGGAGCACTGCACTTTGCAGCATTGAATGTCTTGCTCCTGCTCTGTGTGTTAAGGCAGAGTTTTGCGGTAACGTTTGGAAAGCGTCGGACACGATTCATGACAACAAATACTTCGAAATAAACATTGAAGTGATAATATTGGATCATTTTCGTCTCCGTTTGATTGACTGACGCCTAAGGATTGTAGTCTGTTCAGTGCAAACCTCGCGCGGCAGGGTCTGTGACAAGTTTGAAGCACTTTACTTTTGTTTGCTTCTCCCACGCACACCAAAAGAGGAACCATTTGGAATTTTTCTAAGCATTTTATGAGATATTTTGAGTATGAAGAGGGTTGCTGTGTACTTGCCAGTCTCTGTCTTAAAGGCAATACATTTTGCTGATGACTGAAAACTACAGGCTTACTGTCTGATAGCCATCGAACTCTCCCTGCGGTTCCGCGTGCGGAGCAGGGCGTGGGTTGTGCGTAGCCGCCTGGACATCGCGGCGCACTTTGTGATTAAGCAGTTTCAGAGGATTGTGCAGTTATGGTCACTTTTTAAAACTTGGAATAAATGCCCATCCAAAGGAGTTTGGATGTTTCTCTGTTCCTGTATTGTGGAGCTACAGGAAGTGTGAAACAGGTCGAAAATAACAGGACAGAACCAGGGACATTGTGCAGTGGGAATGAGGGTTGTGTCTGCGTAGTATTTCCTTCATCAGTCCGTACTCGCGGTCAAATACAGGATCGTGGAGAACGGGGAAAGCCTGCTCGTTTTCTGTACAGCCGTGTTCTCTAGCGAGCAGAATTGCGGCTGGGTTTTTTTGTACTTCATTTAACATTTTATAATGAACACTTACCAGTTTTGCCAGAGCAATGAACAGGTAGTCAGGTATTACCCCCTTCACTTAAGAACTCAGGATAATGATGGCTTCGTTTCATTAGAAGACATTTTGGCCAACATGACAGACTAAGAGCCCTGAAGCTAATTGTCAAGACCGTTTTCAAATGGGGTTCTTCTTCTTCTTTTTTTTTTTTTGAGTCCTCAGGCTTTCTCGTGTCTGCAGGTCTGGACACAGGTCCTTCACTGCAGATGTTGACGCCCGTCTGGAGCGCCCCTGCCTTCTCAGCTCTGTCTTTGGAAGGGCAGCCGTGTTAATTCTGGTCAAGTCCAGTTTGTCACTTTCTTTCAGTTGGGGAGACTAAGAACACTGTTTCTCTTCTAGAAGTGTTACTGTTTTGGATTTACACTCTGGTCCAAGAACGATTTTAATATTTTATACGGCACCGGCACCGTGTGCAGGCTGAGAGTCAGTCTTTTGCATGTGGGTGTTAAATCATTCTTGCATATTTTGTTGAAAGGCTGTTCCTACTGGGTTGCCTTGGCTCTTTTCTCAAAAACCAGCTGCCTGTGCGTGTGTGTTTCTATTCCTGCACTCTTGATCACGTCTCACTGTTCTCAGTGTTATCCTCTCACTGTGCTAACTAAAGCACTTTTCAGTCTTGAGATGGGATAGTGTGTCTTCTGACACTGTTCTTAATTTGGCTCTTTCTAAGGCTGCTTTAGTTCTTTGATGGTCTGCAGTGAATCAACCAGACAGCAAGACTTGATAATAAAATCCTGGAGGCGAGAGGTCTAAGCTGCGGATAAAAGGTGTCCCCCAACCCCCAGGTTCCTGAAGGCGAGAACCTGACGACACTTCACGGGGAGTGCTCCCGTGAGCTCCAAAATCAAGAGTCCGTCTAGAACCTGCTGGGATTTCAGAAGCGAAGTCTGTCCGAGAGTCTGAGAATCTTCAGAATACGTTGACGCAAACACTGCGCCCTTTAACCGTGGCCATTGTGCACAAAAAAAGGACACTTGTAGCCACGTAACCGTGGAAAGGGGTCATGAAGAACTCGCGGTGTAGTGTGGTACACTCGGCAGAGCGAAGCTGATGCGAGTGGAGACAGTCTCGGGGCTTGGCGCTAGCCTTGAACTCCGTCAGCAACCACATTTACGTAAAGGGGCCCCCTGCGTAAGCCGAGTGTGGCAAGGGCGTGGGCCCTGGCTCAGCGCTTCCCACGCACCAGGAGAGAAAAGCTTAGAAGAAGAGCCGGTAGGCAAGGGCCGCCGTCCACTGTCGCTCAGAGCCCTGCGGGTGTCCTGTGCGCGCTTGGTGACTCAGGGGAGACCTGCTTTTCCCGTGCGCGTGGGCAGGTCGCGTGGAGGGCTTCAGGGACACCGTCACCCAGAGGAGGCACCGTGTGGCCACAGTCGGATGATGTGTGCCATCAAGGTTGCAGTGAGACATCACAACGGGCCGCCCAGCAGGGAGCCCACCCGAGGGACCAGGCACGAAGGGAGGCATGGGACAGGGTCTGTACCCGAATCCTGAGTTCCGTAATGGAGTTTGCATGGAGGCCAGGCAGTGATAGGGAACGGGGTAAGGTAAGGATCTCGGTAAGGCTGATCTCCGCGCCCGGTGGAGAGCCCACTTGAGAGAAACTGCAGGTGTGAGGAGGGTGGGAGGGGCTCCGTGTGGAACCCGGATCTCCCTGCTCAGCCACGCAGAGACCCTCTAAACGTGGCGTGTGTCATAAGCGCTCCAGCCAGACCTCCCATATGGAAAGCCCACCAGCCCTCCGGATGGAGAGAAACCAGACGCCCGTTTGGCCTGTGGTGACGGCTTTAGTAACCATTCTTATCTTCAGGTTTACAAGCGAGTCCATAATGATGATAAACCAGTGCCTGTGATCCGTGCGCAGAGGTGTTTTCCGGAACTGGTCTTCTCATTTGCCTCTGAAACACGCTACAGAGCAAACATGCTGAAATGCTGTGTGTTAGGAATGTGTGGGTAGGGCTGGCATTTGGTACAAGTTAAGCCGCCGCCTGCAGTGCCAGCAGCCCACATCAGAGCGCTGGTTCCAGTCCTGGTGCTCCACTTCTGATCCAGCTCCCTGCTAACGTGCCTGGGGAGCCAGCAGAGGATGGCCAAGGGCTGCACCCACATGGGAGAGTAGGATGGAGCTCCTGGCTTTGGCCTGGCCCAGTCCTGGCCGTTGCAGCCATTGGCAGAGTGGACCAGAGGGTGGAAGATGGATCAGTCTCCCACTGCCGCTCTGCCTTTCAAATGCATACGTAAGGAAAGCGCTCACAAGGTCCTGGACTTTTGCAAGAGTATAATGAGGAAAGGGACAAAATTCACGTGCCCTGGAATGTAAGCCCCGGGGAGGCGGGGGTTTGTTTACGGCCGTGTGACCCTGACCTTGTTCCAGTGCCTGGTAAATGGTGGTTTCTCCTGGAATTAATTTGATAAAGAGGGAATCTCTATTAGAAGTAGGACTAATTGAGAATTTTAGTCAACTCAGCCCCAATTAGTGATAATTTTACAAGGGGAAGGATTACTGTAACAAGCCTTAAAAATGACTTCAAGGAAATTGCTAATAAAAATACATAAAATTGTGAAACCTAAAGTTTAGGATTTTTTTCAGTTGGCGCCTGGTCTCTGATTCAAGCAGTCGTGCACTGCCGTTTTGACCTCTCCGGGTGAGACTCGTACCGCCAGTGACGCAGGGCACGGGTTTTCCTGTCTGTCGTGACAGGAACAGAATGAATAACAAAACCCAAAGAACTGGTTTTCTGTCCCCTAAAGCTTCATGAGAAACGGCTGTGCCAAGAGAGGGGACCTTAATAGGCTTTGGTGCTGAACTAAGTGGTTAGATGTGGCGAGCGTTTTATACCCCATGCTTCTCAGCCGCTGCAGTGGTTTCAGGTTTGCGCGGTGGAAGGCGGCTCAGCCAGGTGTGAAGTTCGGGGCAGAGTGCTGACAGCCATGTCACTGGGGTTGTTGGATGTCCTACGGAGGGCTGACGACAGTATTCCTTTCTTAGGCTTTTATTGGCCACAGCATCTGTAGTCACATCCTTCCATTCTCTCTCTCTCTCTTTTTTTAAAGATTTATGTATTTATTTGAAAGTCAAAGTTACACAGAGAGAGGAGAGGCAGAGAGAGAGAGAGAGGTCTTCCATCTGCTGCTTCACTCCCCAATTGGTCACAACAGCCAGAGCTGTGCTGATCCGAAGCCAGCAGCCAGGAGCTTCTTCCAGGTCTCCCACATGGGTGCAGGGGCCCAAGGACTTGGGCCATCTTCTACTGCTTTCCCAGGCTACAGCAGAGAGCTGGATCAGAAGTGGAGCAGCCGGGACTCAAACTAGCACTGATATGGGATGCCAGCACTGCAGGCTGGGGCTTTAACTCACTGCACCACAGTGCCGGTGAGAATTGCCTTTTAAAAAAAGATGAATAAAATTACATTGCATAAACCCACACACGGGTACCTCAAAAAGTTCATGGGAATGGAGTTAAAAGATAAGTTTGGGGGTGAGCATTATGGTTGGGGTTGGGGAGTTAAGCCACTGTTAGGGATGCCTGCATCTGAAATTCGAGTGCCAGTTAAAGGCCTGCCTTCTCCACTTCTGCTCCAGCTTCCTGCCAGTGCACCTGGGAGGCAGTAGAGGATGGCCAGAGTGCGTGGGTCTCTGCCACCCCCATGGGAGACCTGGATGGAGTCCCAGGATTATAGCTTCAGCCTGACCCAGCCCCGGCTGTTGCCAGCATTTGGGGAGTGAACCAACAGATGGAAGCGCTCTCTCTCTCTCTCTCTCACTCTCATTCTGCCTTTCAAATAAATAAATAAACAAATAATTTAAAATAACATTTGGTGCAAAAATTTTAAATCCACACGCAGTCTCCGTGATACACATTTTCATGAACTCTTTGAAGACCTCTAGTGTGCAAGGGTTTCAGATTTTTTTGCACCAGCATAAGATTAGCTTTTAATTCAATTTCCCATGAACACTTTGAGGCGCCCCATATGTGACACATTTGCTTTGTCCACTTGTCTGTCAGCGGACTGGGGGCTGCCCTGTGTCTTGGCTGTGGTGATGACTCTCTAGTGGCCGCGAGAGCACAGTGTGGCTTTCCAACAGGGATTGGCTTTCTTTTGGCTATGCGTCCAAGAGCGAGAGTTCTCTCTCTCTCTCTCTTTTTTTTTTTTTTGGACAGGCAGAGTGGACAGTGAGTGAGAGAGACAGAGAGAAAGGTCTTCCTTTTGCCGTTGGTTCACCCTCCAATGGCCGCTGAGGCCGGCGCACCGTGCTGATCCGATGGCAGGAGCCAGGTGCTTTCCTGGTCTCCCATGGGGTGCAGGGCCCAAGCACTTGGGCCATCCTCCACTGCACTCCCGGGCCACAGCAGAGAGCTGGCCTGGAAGAGGGGCAACCAGGACAGAATCCGGCGCCCTGACTGGGACTAGAACCTGGTGTGCTGGCACCGCTAGGCGGAGGATTAGCCTAGTGAGCCGCGGCACCGGCCGAGAGTTCTTTTTAAAAGCAGAGTCATATGCTGTTGAATACACACTCTTACGAGGGTACCTCAGAAGGGAAGACAGAATTAAAAGATAAATTTTGTTTGGTGCAGAGTTTTTAAAAATCCATGCATATTTTTAAATTATTTTTTTTTCTTTTAAAGTCATTGTTAATTTAAAGAGAACAGATTTGGTGTAGTTCATAGAATTCTAAAAATATAATGATACTTCCCTTCCTCCATCTTCCTTTTTGTAATTTTTGCTGTAACTTTTTTTTAAAGATTTATTTATTATTTTATTTGAATGACAGAGTTACAGAGAAAGAGAGAGAGAGAGAGAGAGAGAGAGAGAGAGAGAGAGAGGGAGGGAGAGAGAGGTCTTCCATCCACTGGTTCACTCCCCAATTGGCTGCAACGGCCAGAGCTGCACCGATCCAAAGCCAGGAACCAGGAGCTTCTTCAGGTCTCCCAAGCAGGTGCAGGGGCCCAAGGACTTGGGCCATCTTCCACTGCTTTCCCAGGTCATAGCAGACAGTGGGATCGGAAGAGGAGCAGCCGGGACTTGAACCGGCGTCCATATGGGATGCCAGTATCTCACGCCACAGCGCCGGCCCCTCCCTGGCTTTTATATACTCCGGGCTGAGAAGGGCCAGCTGGTGGCTGGGGCTGCCCTGCCGATGTCTGACGAGGCTGGAGGGGGCAGAGAAAGCCGGAGACTCAGCACGTGACACTGCCGCTGTCCACGTCTTCTGACCCGGGAGGAAGCATCAGCGCACAGCCCCCGCGGACCCGCCCTGTCCAGGCCGCTCCTGCGTTGCACCTGCAGGCTCATGCGTGGAGGTGGGGGGGACTGGGCCTCTGCGGACTGGGCTCTCCAGCGCAGCGCCGGGCAGCAGGGCCCCCGCCCCTCGTGTTGTGTCCTTGCTCCTCGCGGTCGCCCGAGCGTGGCCCCTGGAGATGCCCACAGCCGGATGCCTGGAAGCTGCGAAGGCGCCCCCTCCCGCGGGCACAGGGGGGCTGCAGGTGTGGGCGCTGCGAGGCTCCTCCCACGGGGTGGGCGGCCGCTGACCCAGGTGGGCCCAGGGCAGCCCCGGGGCCTGATAAGAGCAGGCTGGGCTGGGAGGGCGGGGGGCGCGCGCCTCTGCCGTGGCCGAGGGAAGGGTCCGAGCAGCCTCCGACGATGCGGCCGCCTTGTCCCCCGCGAAGGACCCAGCCTCGCCGAGCCCTGGCTGCCGTCCTGGTCCTGTGAGCCCGCCGTTGTCTCCAGCACGGTGAGAGAGGCTTGGCTGGTTCTTGGCCGCTAAGTCTGTGCCAGCTCTTATAGGAAACTGACCCGCTTCCCGGCTCTCCGTGGGTGGCCCCTGGAGGACCCCCTCCCATCGCGTTTGTCTGGTCCAGGGCCGCGGGGAGGGGCACAGACTCTGGAGCCGGGCTGGGTGCAGGCTCAGTCGAGCCATTTGCAGCCGGGGGACCCGGGAGACTCAATCTCGCCGACCTGCAGCCGCCGCCTCCGTTCAGTGGGAGCGCATCTGACCTACACCGAGTGCATGGCTGTGTTAGTAACCGCGCCGGGCTGCGCCAAGCTTTTCCATGAGCGGCTGAATCAGAGTTCAAGGGAAGTGAAATGATTAAAAGATGAGTTAATTTTTGTGCAAAAAGTCTTGAAATCCATGCATGTGTGAAATATTTAAAAATTTCATGGAAATGTGTTACAGAAAACTATGTAAGGGCTCCCGGCCGTTTCTGCACCAGGAATGCTTACCGTGTCATTTTCTCTATGAGCTTTTGAAGAGCCTTCATGGATGGGCTCACCCAGTCTCCCAAGCTGCAAGGATTGAAACACTATTCAACGAACCCACACTCCGGAGATGTTTAACAGAGGGAATACACAAAGGGTCGGGGTTCTCCCTAGACTGGGAACCTAAAGAAGGGGCACCCAGCGCCTCTTCTGACTTCAGGCAGGAATTGCACCCGCAGCAATAAAAGTTCCTAAGGAAGAGGTAGGCGAAACTGCCAGTTAGAGCCGGCACCTGTTAGAGCCGGCACCTGTGGAAGGTGAAAGGCGGTGACCGGCAGGTGTAGCAACACTGCAGGGTGGCTTTCAGATAGATGCAGGGTTACCTCCAGGAAACAGCGCCCCCGCCCCATAGCAGAGGTGTGGCCCTCCCCTCTGCTCACCCGTGTGACCTCAAGACAGCCCAGTGAGGGAGGCGCAGTGAGCTGGAGCAGACAGAACCCAAACGGGATGTGCTGGGGAGCAAGGTCACGATTCCAGCTCGGGCAGGTCCATCTGAGCGCTGGCTCCGGGGAGCGCAGCGTCTTCCTGCCCTTCTCCCAGGAGGAGGAGAAGGTGACCCGGTCCCAGGTGAGTTGCATTTTTGCGGCTTATTTTGCAGTGAGTAGGTACGTCTGTTCTCCGACTTACTTTCACAAGCAGTAGTTTAAAAAGGAACATGGAATTATAAAATCTTACATTACTAGGGCACTTAGAAATCGGCTGTTCTCCGTGCTCGTTCTAGGAGATACGTATTCATTCATACCTGCATTTGCAACAGGAAAGCAGCTACAGTCCGGAAGCGTGACTTCCTAGTTTGTCACAACAGCTTCCCTGAGCGACCGTCAATCACACACCACACCGCTGGCAAGTGGAGAGGGAGGCAGAGTGTGGCTCAGCTCCCACTGCGCGCAGGCTGTTAGAATTCACTCGTCGCCCAGAACAGCAGCCCTGTAGTCGGCAGCTTTCTCGCCCCCACAGCCCACGGCTCCTCCCGCAGTGCCTAAGGGCTGTCTGCTTCGATGGCTTTGCCTCTGCACGCGAGTGGAACCCCGTGACGCACGGCCTCCCGTCGTGGCGCTCCCGGCAGCGTCCTGTTTACGGGCTTCACTCACCTTGTGAACGTATCACGACTTCGTTCCTCTTTGTGGTGACTGCTCTGTGGATGAGAGAACATCTTGTTGATCTACTCGTCATCTGATGGCAGGTTACGTCTGCACCATTTTGCTGTTACGTACGATGCTGGTTCATTCCCCAGGTGCTCACAAGGGCTGGGGTTGAGAAAGCCGGAGCCGGGAACTCCATCCGGGGCTTCCGTGTGGGTGGCAGGGACCCGATGATGGGAGCCATCACTGCTGAAATCCCACCGGAGCCGGGACTGGAGACTGGAGTCCAGCTCGCCTACGCTTACGTCAGAGGCAGGCCTCCTACCCCGCACCACCACTGCTAGACCAAATGCCTGCCCACTCTGCTTACTCTGAAAATGAGTTGTGTGACTTTCTATTACTGATTTATGAGTTATTTATATATTCTAGATACGAGTTCCTTATGACATGTGATTCGCAAATATTGTCTCCCTCTGTAGGTTGAATGTTCACATTCTTCATAGTGTTAATTGCCCAAAGCATTTAGCTTCGAAAGCTTCTGTGGGACCAGCATTGTGGTATAGTGGCTAAAACCTGCTGCCTATGATGCCAACATCTC